>NW_024096914.1:1592500-1906537 GCF_016545835.1 Crotalus tigris
TTTTAACTGCCATTGGGGGTATGAACTGATTGGATGAGAGCTTGGCTGTGTTCTGATTGGATGGAGGTGTGTTCTGATTGATTAGGAGCATGGCTGTGCTCTGATTGGATGGGGGATTGGCTGTGCTCTGATTGGTTGGAAGAACACTCCCCCATCCAATCAGAGCACAGCCAACTCCCCATCCAATCAGAGCACAGCCAACCCCCCCATCCAATCAGAGCACAGCCAAGCTCCTAACCAATCAGAACACACCTCCACCCAATCAGAACACAGCCAAGCTCTCATCCAATCAGTTCATATCCCCACTGGCAGTTAAAAGGAAGAAACAGCTACGATCACACATTGCTTCTAGAAGCACGAAGCCGAAAACACCAGCCTGAAGGTGATGAATGAGACTTCGTCGAAACGTCGCCAAGACACTTCCAATTTGACGTGGGAGAAAACCCGAATAACCAAAGACCTACATACAAACACCTGCGAAAACTTCAGAAAACAAATATATATATATATATCTTCTAAGCAACCAAAAAACACATGAGCACCAGGAATATTATAAAACTATAAAAAGTTTAATACAATAAATCATCTAGCTTTCATCGGCAGCTACCAACATCGTCAGGGTACAATGTTAGTCGATGGGAAAGTTCATTTATAGGTAAAATGCTGCTTGCACCCGGCTGCTAGATCTTGTCACCGGTCCTAATTGGCTAAGCTGTGGTCTAATCGTAACTTCCGTATCAGTGACTGTGCTTTTCTTGCATCTCCTGCCTACGTGTGCATTGTTATGCGTTTTCCCCTCATGTGGTCCTAAGTTGGGGGAATATATATATATATATATATATGTAGGTCTTTGGTTGTTCGGGTTTTCTCCCACGTAAAATTGGAAGTGTCTTGGCGACGTTTCGACGAAGTCCCATTCGTCATCTTCAGGCTGGTGCTTTCAGCTTCGTGCCTCGAGCAGCAATGTGTGGTCTTAGCTGTTTCTTCCTTTTAACTGCCAGTGGGGGTATGAACTGATTGGGTGGGAGCTTGGCTGTGTTCTGATTGGGTGGAGGTGTGTTCTGATTGGTTAGGGGCATGGCTGTGCTCTGATTGGCTGGGGGGTTGGCTGTGCTCTGATTGGCTGGGGGGGTTGGCTGTGCTCTGATTGGCTGGGGGAGTGTTCTGTTTGGTTGTGCTCAGGTTAGTCTGAGTTGCAGAGGGGTTCAAGATTTTGGGCTGCCTTGCCATTTTCTTGGCTTCGCGTTCGTGGTCGTGCTTCCTCTTCATGGAGGGTGTCAGTTTGCTTCATGTATGGATTGGGGGGGTTTAAAGTGGCTAATGATGCAGCTGTGGTCTGGCTTCTGGTTTGTGGTCGTGCCTCATAGTCAGTGTGGCTTTGGGTTTGTTTTTTGCGTGGATGTTTGGTGGTGACCTCCTGTGTGGTTTTTGTGAGTGTGGGTCTGGTATCATTTTTTGTGTTAGGGAGTCGTTTGTCAATAAGGGCGGGTTTCCAAATGGCTGGTAGGCGGGAGGTATCATCTTGCTTGTTCATGCTGTGTGGGCGTTTTTCTATCTCGATGGCTTCTCTGATTATTCTGTTATTAAAATGTTCACTTTTGGCAATGGTTCTGGTATTTTTAAAGTCAATTTCATGTCCTGTAGCTTTAAGGTGTTGGACCAGGGAAGATGTTGGTTCCTCTTTTTTGATTGAGTTCTTATGTTCTTCAATGCGTGCACTTATTCTTCTGTTGGTTTGTCCGATGTATGTGGTGGGACAAGTGGTGCATGGGATTTCGTATACTCCTTGATTTTCTAATTCAATTTTATCTTTGGGGTTTCTAAGGATGGTGGATATTTTTCTGTTTGTGCAGAATGCTGTTTTGATGTTGTGTTTATGGAGGATCTTACTGATTCTGTCTGTGATGCCTTTTATGTATGGGAGGATGGCTTTGCCGTTTTCTTGTTCTTTGTCTTGGATTTTAGTGGGGGTTTCTTTTTGGATTAGGTTTGTAATCTTATTTCTATGGAATCCATTGGATGTTAGTACATTGGTGAGAGTGTGTAGTTCGGGCTTTAGGTGTTGTTCGTCAGCTAAGCGTTTTGTTCTGGAGATGAGTGTCTTGGCTACAGAGTTGATCTGTGCTGGGTGGTGGTGTGAGAGAGCGTGCAGATAGCGGTTTGTGTGTGTTTTCTTCTGGTAGATGGTGTGTCCTATGGAGCCATTGGATTTCTTGTAGACTAAGACATCCAGGAAGGGAAGTTGGTTGTTAGTTTCTGTTTCCATGGTGAACTGTATTTTGGGGTGTAGGCTGTTGAGGTGTGTGAGGAAGTTATCCAGTTTTTCTTTCCCATGTGGCCAGATTATGAAGGAGTATACGAAATCCCATGCACCACTTGTCCCACCACATACATCGGACAAACCAACAGAAGAATACGTGCACGCATTGAAGAACATAAGAACTCAATCAAAAAAGAGGAACCAACATCTTCCCTGGTCCAACACCTTAAAGCTACAGGACATGAATTTGACTTTAAAAATACCAGAACCATTGCCAAAAGTGAACATTTTAATAACAGAATAATCAGAGAAGCCATCGAGATAGAAAAACGCCCACACAGCATGAACAAGCGAGATGATACCTCCCGCCTACCAGCCATTTGGAAACCCGCCTCATTGACAAACGACTCCTAACACAAAAAATGATACCAGACCCACACTCACACAAACCACACAGGAGGTCACCACCAAACTACACGCAAAAAAACAAACCCAAAGCCACACTGACTAGAGGCACGACCACAAACAGAATGCAGACCACAGCTGCATCATTAGGCCACTTTAAACCCCCCAATCCATACATGAAGCAAACTGACACCCTCCATGAAGAGGAAGCACGATCACGAACGCGAAGCAAAGGAATGGCAGGGCAGCCCAAAATCTTGAATCCCCTCTGCAACTCAGACTAACCTGAGCACAACCAAACAGAACACTCCCCCAGCCAATCAGAGCACAGCCAAGAACCAATCAGAACACACCTCCACCCAATCAGAACACAGCCAAGCTCCCACCCAATCAGTTCATACCCCCACTGGCAGTTAAAAGGAAGAAACAGCTAAGACCACACATTGCTGCTCGAAGCACGAAGCTGAAAACACCAGCCTGAAGATGACGAATGGGACTTCGTCGAAACGTCGCCAAGACACTTCCAATTTTACGCGGGAGAAAACCCGAACAACCAAAGACCTACATACAAATACCCGCGAAAACCTCAGAAAACATATATATATATATATATATATATATATATATATATATATATATATATATATATATATATATATATATATATATATATATTGTATGTATGTGTGTGTGTGTGTGTGTGTGTGTGTGTGTATACACACTGTATATTGCTTTCAATCTATTGGTTTTCACAGCCATGAAATAAGATAATAAAGCTGGGAAAACTGCCTGTGTTGATTTAAGTTAGTTTGTAGAGCATGATTATGGCAGAATTTATCATACCCTTTACCTTGATCTCCAAACTACACATCTCTTCACTCTACTTCTCAATTGCCAGCTTCTCTCAAAGCTAGCTCATTTTGAAGTTCTTATATATTATTGTGCATGTTTAAAAAGTGATTCCCATCAAGGTTAAGATTAAGGCAGCTTAATCTTCAATCCTATGTATTCATCTTGTTGTTTGTTGTGGGCCATTTTCTTCCACCCAGAAACCTATCAATTTGTTTTCCTTAATGCAATCTTAGACCTCATTCAAATACTGTAGACTACTGAACAATTGGTTGAGTGTGAGCAACAGTTGTCCCTGGATGGAAATGACATTTAAATGAAATATATCCAGTTAATAAAATAGGTCTGATAGAATGCTTTTGTGCCTCTAACAATTGTGTTAACTAAACACTTCTTACTGCATGGCATATCCATATCCATAGGCTAAAGGAGATTAGCTGGTTTTAGTGCACACAGATGATACTTCCTCTAGCAAGAATGGCAAAGCATTGAGTAGATGGAGGCAGAGCTGATTTATACTTTGCACTTAGACTTATGTACCACTTCATAGTGCTTTACAACACTCTCAAAGCTATTGACAGAGTCAGCATATTGCTCCCAACAATTTAGGTTCTCATTTTACCAACCTCAGAAACATGGAAGGCTTAGTCAACTTTGAGCCATTCAGGATCGAACTCCTGGCAGTGGCCAAAGTTACACTGCAATACTGCATCTAACCACTGCACCACCATGGCACAATACATACAATATATCCATCCCAGGTTAGTTATCTCAACTCTTTGCTCAGCCTAGGTTTCAGAACGTCCTCCATACAAGTTAAAAGGAAGAAACAGCTACCACACATTGCTGCTCAAGCAGAAGCTAAAACACCAGCCTGAAGATGACGAATGGGACTTCGTCGAAACGTTTCCAATTTTACTACAAATACCCGCGATCATATATATAGATATTATATATATATATATATATATATATATATATATATATATATATATATATATATATATATATATATTGTATGTATGTGTGTGTGTGTGTGTGTGTGTGTGTGTGTATACACACTGTATATTGCTTTCAATCTATTGGTTTTCACAGCCATGAAATAAGATAATAAAGCTGGGAAAACTGCCTGTGTTGATTTAAGTTAGTTTGTAGAGCATGATTATGGCAGAATTTATCATACCCTTTACCTTGATCTCCAAACTACACATCTCTTCACTCTACTTCTCAATTGCCAGCTTCTCTCAAAGCTAGCTCATTTTGAAGTTCTTATATATTATTGTGCATGTTTAAAAAGTGATTCCCATCAAGGTTAAGATTAAGGCAGCTTAATCTTCAATCCTATGTATTCATCTTGTTGTTTGTTGTGGGCCATTTTCTTCCACCCAGAAACCTATCAATTTGTTTTCCTTAATGCAATCTTAGACCTCATTCAAATACTGTAGACTACTGAACAATTGGTTGAGTGTGAGCAACAGTTGTCCCTGGATGGAAATGACATTTAAATGAAATATATCCAGTTAATAAAATAGGTCTGATAGAATGCTTTTGTGCCTCTAACAATTGTGTTAACTAAACACTTCTTACTGCATGGCATATCCATATCCATAGGCTAAAGGAGATTAGCTGGTTTTAGTGCACACAGATGATACTTCCTCTAGCAAGAATGGCAAAGCATTGAGTAGATGGAGGCAGAGCTGATTTATACTTTGCACTTAGACTTATGTACCACTTCATAGTGCTTTACAACACTCTCAAAGCTATTGACAGAGTCAGCATATTGCTCCCAACAATTTAGGTTCTCATTTTACCAACCTCAGAAACATGGAAGGCTTAGTCAACTTTGAGCCATTCAGGATCGAACTCCTGGCAGTGGCCAAAGTTACACTGCAATACTGCATCTAACCACTGCACCACCATGGCACAATACATACAATATATCCATCCCAGGTTAGTTATCTCAACTCTTTGCTCAGCCCACAATAGGTTTACTGTCCTCCCAACTACTGCAAAGAGACCCAGTAGCTGGAATTTCCTTTCTTGATTATTGATATTTTTCACCAGACAAAAACTCAAAATTTTGATGGCTTGATCAAGTAACAGATATTGATTTACCTTATTGGAGGTCATGATAGTCTATTTCTACCTGTTCATACTATTCTCTCACCATTCTGTGCAGCTGTAGGACTATGTCAAGGGGAGAACAAAAATGCTATGTAAATTTGACCACAATCAGCTTTTAAGCAAATAAGTCAGTGCAAATTTACTAATTGGAGGCAGAGTTGGTAAGATCAATACATTCAAAGATAACTTTCTTTATTAGGAAGGAGTTGCTCCTTCTGCTCTTGATAACTGTGGGCCCCTGGCTTATACTTATTATGCCTACTTTCTGGGATGGTATCATCAGTTGATTTTAATGATTCATGGGTCATTGCCTCTTTACCTTTTTAATCATATTACCCACCAAGTACTGAACAAGGAGGTACCATGTTCAACAAAAATAACAACTAGTTCTCACGAACTGGATCAAACATTGATGTACGCCGATGTTAACACGAATACAGAAAACCTAACAAGCTATCATCTCTGCTTCAGATGAGAAAAGGCCTAGCTAATTAAACACCAAGTAGAGTCTTGATGATTTGGGATTAAATTTAACTCCTCTAAACTCTGGCAGCTTGATCAACAGGTTTTCATACTTATTTAGGTGACACATTAATTGCCCTCAGTTTGTAGGTAAGTGGATCATATGCGTCCCCAACCTTTCCCAGCTTCTTGTCCTTCCTGGATCATATGTCCCATCATCCCCCAAGCAACATCTGCAAGTGTATCAAATAAATCTTTAAACAGAACCATTCTTGAAAGTTAGCTTCAAGAGAAGCATGTTGTCAAGCAACATGCAGCAATACCAGACATGATGCTAAAATCAGCATGAATGTCCTACCGATGCTTGTTCGCATTTGCTATGTTAACAGATCACTGACTTGAGATTGGCTGGTCTTTTACAGAAAGTATTGGATTTGATTTGTCTTTATCCTTTTCCTTCTGGAAATGTATAGCTCAGGCTGATTGTAATGAAGGCAACCTCGTTTCAACTCTTTTCCTTGGCCTTTGCTGCAGGAACCTCAAATATCCAGAGGAGGGTGCTTGTGACACTCTAATCATCATGTTGCAATGAAAGAGCTTAATATCACATCCTTATTTCTGGAGTGGGGTGTGTGTGTGTGAAGCATTTTCAAGCATCTCACCTGAGTCAAAGCTCTATTAAACAATCATGGATAAAGCATGGTTATCAGTATCTAGATTAGTTTGCAGGTTTCTGCAATTAATTGCCATATTTATCATTCAAACTCTTTTCCAAATAGAGAAAGTGGTCTTCCCAGGGCTGTAGCTCTTGGCTGTGAATATTTTCTGTTTGTAATATGAAGGCTGTGTGTGAAAAAGACAGAGAAGATGGGTGGGAAAAGAAAGCCTGTAGATAATGTTGAAGCACAATTACCAGACAACATAAGGCAGCAAACCCAGAATTCCAGCCGTCATGGGTCAAAAGAATTTTGGATGTTCTAATGCAATAGTATATTTGTTCTTCTCAGCATTTTCTGTTTTAAGAGATCAGCTAGAAAATAATTCTACATATCTAAACATCTGTCACTCTTCTTGCTTTGAGAAAGCACTGTATTGGCTCCATTAATGAGTTATCAACAACCGAATAGGAACAGAAGAATTATGTTTTATTTAACCTGATTCATAAGAAAAAGAACATCTTGTATGGAAAATTAGATTGGATACAAAAGTAATAAAAAGTGGAACATTTCTAAAAAATGTTACTTGGCATTGATTTTATATTTATATTTAAAAGCAGACTAGGGGAGAGAAAAAAATGCATAAGAAAAGTATCCACAACCACATTTTAAAGCAATAGTTCTCTTTATGATATAAAATAAAAAGTTGAAATAATCTGCTCCTTGTTTATAATGGTATATAATATAACAAGTGGGGAATGAATTTCTGCACAATAATGGCAGCATATAAGGAATTTGAAATGTAAAAAAATTAAAATGCATGTAAATCAACAAAGAGGAAATGTATACACTCATGAATAAATGAAATGCATTAAGGATATTAGTCTTGCCTCCCAGATACGTATCTGCTGCAGTGTTACCAAAGCATTGCCCAACCTTCAAATAGCACAGTATTCTGCACTGAAAAACATGGTATTTAAACAATGGCATATTTTAAAATGTACCAAAGTACATTTTCTGCATGTTTAATATGCAGAAAAATACCAAATTCACTCTATTGGCTTTTGAAGTAAAATGAAAAGGATTTCTGCAGAAGTCTCTTAAGAGCATTTCCAAGTGTCAAAGCAAACACAGAAAGATCAGTGGTCTAAAGCTGCTTCATACATCATTCTGCTGTGACTTCTTCCCACTACACACTTTACATTGTTTGTGTATACAAAACAATGCTTTATTAGAGATGCAGCTATCAACAGAAAACTGCAGTAATGAATTTGCATATGTATTATGGATTTACTAAACTAGGTGGAAGCACTAACTGAGTTTAAGCAATCTCAAAACTTTAAGCAGGGTTGGATTAGGTTAATATTTTAATGCCAACAGGTAAAAAAGACTGGAAAGTTGAAAGAACACCCATAGCTTACTGGGAAGGCATTTGGTCATTTTGGTTAGCAAACAATGTTTTACAAAATATGCCCTGTATTGATTTAATCTTAGCAGAGTAGGTCTGAGTCTGTATAACAAGGTTCTCTATGCAGCCCTTTGTTAGTATATGACAGAATAACAGAGTTGGAAGGGACCTTGGAGGTCTTCTAGTCCAACCCTCTGCTCAAGCAGGAATACCTAAACCAGTGATGGTGAACTTTTTAGAGACTGAGTGCCCAAAAGCCGCCCCCCATCCCTGCTCTGCCCTTCCCACTGGGCTATCCACCACCTCCATGGCCTGTCACAGATCAGGCAGCTCAGCAGTGCCATGGCAGCCATGCCCTCTGCCCATGCCTTGCAGCATCACCTGCATGCGAAGGGCGGAGTCTTGTTCCCGCTGTCCAGCTACCATGTCCTTGGCTGCGCTGCTTCGCATGGGCCACGCCCAGAGGCGACTCTCGTCCAGGGCGGCTGCTGTTGAGGAGGGGGCTGTGGGACGAGATGGGCTGGGGAGACAGTCTGTGTTCCCATAGAGAGGGCTCCAAGTGCCACCTCTGGCACCCGTGTCATAGGTTCGCCACCACTGACCTAAGCCATTTCACACAAATTGTTTCCAATCTGTTCTTACAAATCTCCAATGTTGGAGCACCTACAACTCCTGGAGGCAACTTGTTCCACTGATTAATTGTTCTAATTTATTTATTTATTTATTTATGAGACTTATATACCGCTTTAAGTGCAAGCACTCTCTAAGTGGTGTACACCAGTAAGCAATGTATATATATATTTACATTGCCCCCAACAATCTGGGTCCTCATTTTACCTACCCCGGAAGGATGGAAGGCTGAGTCAACCTTGAGCTGGTGAGATTTGAACCGCTGACCTGCTGAACACAGTCAGCTAAAGTGGCCTGCAGTACTGCACTCTAACTGCTGCGCCACCTCGGCTCTTATTTATCTAATATGTTATCTGTGTCAATATCAATATATTACAACAATAAAAAATACATGCCTCCCTTTAAATATTAATATATTACATTTAATAATTTTATTGAAGTTATAAAGTTAAATTATCAATTATCTTCTTTTTTACTGTTCACATATAGAGTTTTTTATCAATGCTCTGATGAGTTTCTATTAAACTGAACTGTATGAGCTCCAATGTGGTTATGAAAAATGTGTTGCTTAATTCATTAAAATGTGCAAAATTATGTCCTAAAAAGGATTACAGAAATAATCTCCAATCTTTCCTTTTTCTTCTAAGATTGGCAGCTTTATCATTCTGTAAATGAAAAGGAAAAACGAGAGAATTTAATGAATTACTTTGTCTTTAAATTTCTCAGGTCTTTTTTGTATATTAATATCACACATAATATTTGTGAGACGTTATTTCACAAATAGGCATGAGATAATATATTCACCATAAGTGTACCAGTTAGTCCTCTCACCACTTTTAAAGGATTGCTTGTTTTGGAGGTAGGACATTTTAATTATTTTTTTTAATAATTCCTATCACAATTCATTTTTTTTCTTTTTTTTCTTCAATAGTTGTATAAAACCATAACACAGAAAAAGAAAAAAAATGAATAACAAAAAAAAGAAAAATAATTTACAAGCTATATAAAAATCAGTAAGCGTTCAAAGTAACATGAGATTAGCATATAAAAACAAAGGCTTTTTTTCTCAGAGAACGCCCAGAACAGAGTTCCGGCACCTTTTTTGGATGGAACCTTGTAGGGTAGGCAAGGCGGGTTGTATGACATGTGTGAGTTCTGGCATCTTTTTTTTCTTCAAAAAAAGTACTGTATAAAACCATTCTTGAAGTAAAATCAATAGCCAATGATTAACAAAGGTGGCCAATATAACAAGAGTCTTGGTTGGAATAAACAATAACATTTTCCATCTGAACTACAAAGTTATATATTATTTAAACAAGTCTGGCAAGAGCTGATATATTAAAGCCTTATGCATATTAAGGGAAACCAAGCATTTGGATATAGTCTGAGACCATAAGTGGCCTCTTCCAGATTGAGTTAAACTCTATACCAGACTTATTTTTCAAACATGAGATTATTTTTTAAACTGATGTATACTCCCAAAGTTTAATTGCCATTCTTTAAAAGAGGCAATTAGGTGTTAGATTCAGACCACACATATCAAGCAGATAAGGTGAATCAATCAAAGGAGACAACTCCATTTCCAGAAACTAATTAATCAACAGATTCCAGGAAACCTAAAATCATCAATCAATCTTATACAGACTCTACAGATCTTTTTCAGACTACAAATGCTTCAGGGTAATACCCAGTTTTGAGCATTGCATTGATTGTCTTCCTGGTATGTGGGGTGAAGCATCTTCATAAAACCTGATCAATTTCTTGATATATGTAACCATTCAGCTTACCATTACCTTTTTCTGAGAATATTTCCAAATAAAACAATGATCTACATAGTACTCAGACACATTTTTGGGAATGAAGATGATGCCGAGGATACCATCCTATCTCTTTTAAGTTAAAATAATCTAAAAACAAATTAACAGATGGCACAAGGGATCTGGTAAGTTTAAGAATAGTTGCTTAGGTCATTGGTGGCCATGAATGTCTCTTTCGAGACCAAGAGTCTACATTATAATAATGCCATAATCAGGATGAAGAGGTGTCCATTCTATATATTTTTCATTTACTTAAACTTTCAGGATAATTTATACCAAATTTATATATAATTACCTAATATAATTCAATATTTTAAAACTGTAGTATTTATGCATTTACAGCTATTATCTAATTATGGATTTGGGGATCTCCTCCCTCCATTCCCCCTCTATCCCATGAAAAAACACAGCTGTAACAATTAGTTATATATTTATTTTGAACAATTTTATTTTGTCTTTTAATCAAATTATTCTCAAAGCAGACTGCTTTCCCTCCTGATCATTTTTTTTTTTTAAAAAGTCAGATTTATCTATGTTGATTCAATCCTGCAGAGCTCTGCTGAACTGTGCAATTCCAGTGCAGCATGGATTTCAATTTCCATGTTTATTTTTATAGGAGGGAAGCAGGAAGAGGTAGAATTCATCTGCTTTTTCTCCAGTCATGGGGCTGGGGACCTGCGTCTCTTCAGCTTGTCATCATTGCTATGTCTGAACGAATCAGTTCTATGACTTTTAATTTCCAGAAAATGTTGGCTGTAAAACTACACATAAGATACTAGGAAGTAAATTGCAAAGGAAATCAATAGAGATTACCTCTCCTGACTGATAGTAGGGGTTGGATCATGCTCAATAAGATTCGCTTCTGAGTTAGAATCAAGCTGTAAGTGATCAGATGACTGGAATGCCTTTGGATCATTTACTTCATCAATAATTGTAGAAGAGGGATTTTGAGACACCTTAATCACAAATCACAAAATAGATTTGCTTCCCAATTAGCTGTGTGGTGACTAGGAGGTATTATACGGCTCAGTGAAGAACTTGCTAGAAAAAGAATATTCTATGATTGTTAATATACAACCATAAAAGAATGCTACTTAATTTTCTCCAAGGAAAAATAGGAAAACTCAAACTATTAGCAGTTCTTTCTTGTTGAAAATACGAAACTATCAGAACATCATTTATTTTTCAGAAGATGTCTTTCCAGATATTCACTAATGGCATCTACATAACTCTCTTTATGGGATAAATACACATCTGGTCCCCTCCTTAGTGATGCATATAGTAAATAGAGCTAATGCTAATTAGTAAATTCCATTGCTTTAGCTTCTTTTTCTCATTCTTCAAGCTGGAGAGAAGTACAACAATTGCTATTAAATTGTTTTCCAGAGCAGGAAGCCTTGTGGTTCACAATGGGAATATATCCAAATTAATTGCTAAAACAATAGATTTACTGATTTGATAGATAAATCACAACTTTTGTTACCAAAAAAGGCAAAGAGCCTACAAGAAAGAGTAGCAAATAGCCCATTTAAATAAAAATCTTATGTTTCATTACATATATTCACCAGTGATTATATCATCCTGAAATGAGGAACACGTTTGTCTTCTTTTCCCTATGTTGATAACATCTTAACATTATGAATGTATAAAATCTCTTTAAAGTTTTTGTGTACAGCTTATGACAGAAATGTTGATAATTACCCACCCTTCTAGGAAAAGACTGCATTTTATGTCATCTTCAGTGCTGCCCTCCTTGGATTCCAAACTTTGCTTCAAATCAGGGAGGTCAATTTTGCTTTTTGAACCTGACATAATTTCATAATTTACAACACAATAATTATGTTGAGTAGCTTTCATTAGTACAACTCTCATATCTTATATAAGCTTGTCATAAAGTCAGCACAGATATAGAGACTGACAATGAGAAATGGCCAGAGATTACCAAGTTAAAGAGATTTAATCTAGTAATTTAGCAATACTAACCAATCTAAATAAGATGGGGCCAATACTCTGCAGAATATTTCACTGGATTATTTTACACTGGTGGTTCATTTGTGATTATTTGTGATGATGTTGAATCCCACATTCCATTGGTGTAATGCAGCGAGGTTGAAAAAAGTCAAAACATATATTTAATGTTTTTCTTAACTCAGTAATTTATTTCAGAATCTCTGAAATAAAATCTTTATAGTTTCCTCCCCCTCCCCATCAAGAACATAAAACATCCTACAGTATTTGTCTGGTGAATTAGAGTTATATAACTCACAATAGTTTCCCAGTGGATTTCCCATTCTATGAAAATGCCATAATATTGATTTTAAGTGATGAACTGCAAATACATGTTTCAGTGGGGAACAACTTTCAAAAGAAATGTGCCATATTATTTCTCTGATCCTGGTCTCTTAAGGCCAGCATGTAACATGACAAAGGTGAAGTCATCTCTTTCTGGAAGAGCTGGTTGCGTAATAAGTTCTAGTGAAGTTGGCTTTATACTCTGTTTATTGAACACAGTTCAAGGAGTGGAGAAAGCAATGTGAAAGCAGTGTTTGCTTGTCATAAGGCAATGAGGACAGAACATTGAACTTTTTATTGAATCAGAAGGAAAACAAGTTGGACTGAGAGAACATTTTGTGAGCCAGATAATATTTCTCAGTTGTGTCAGCTGTAAATTAAAACAAAACCTTCATGTGCACCTATTGATATTCAGCTCAGTATAAACAAGCACAGAACACTCAGCCTCTCTAGCTTTCATCAAATTTTGCATTCTCAAATTTTGACAATTGCAAAAATACCCATAGCTGATCATTGTTTTAAAATAAACCAACTTTATTTTCATCATGGTATTTCCTTTTCATTTTTAATGTACTTTCTTCAAGTTTTATTTTATTTTTCTCTTACCTGAATATTGTTATAGCTATAAAAGAAATTGGGTACTTTACAGAGAAATTAGAAAGCTAGAATTTAAATCGTTGTGTGGAACCTGATCTACTATGAAGCTAACTGATCTTAATCCAGGAAAAAATAAATTCTATTTGTTACTCTGTAATTTTGATAATAAAAAACACTAAATAAAACACAGAGAATTTGGTGCCACTTATCTTGTTCCTTCACCTTCCATCTCCTTGCCTGACTTTTTTTGTATGGGTTATACGAGCACATATTCAACAATTGTATCCAATAGCCTGGGCAACAATATATTTCAAATTACTGTTTAAAAAGAGAGCTCTCTTTTTAAACAGTAATTTGAAATATATGAGAAGTTGTATGAAGCCTATTGTATGAAGTTCTATGAGAAGTTGTATGAAGCCTATTTTTGCCTGTATGTTTTTTTTTAATGATGCATATACTCGTTTTTCATAGATTGGATATCATATCATATCAGTTGTCAGAGCCAAATGACTACTTTGTATTAACATTGTAGTCTCCTGGCTAATGTAACATAGCCACAAGCCAATAAATAGCCACATAACCAATAAATCATATCACATATACTCAAAGACAGCGGTGAGAGCTTACAGGTAGTCGTCAACATATGACCAAAACTGAGCCCAAAATTTATGTTGCTAAGTGAGTTTTGCTCCATTTTACCACTTTTCTTACCATATTGGTTAAGTGAATCACTGCAGTTGTTAAATTAGTAATACTGTTGTTAAGTGAATTTGACTTCCCATTGACTTTGCTAGTCAAAAGGTCGCAAAAGCGGATCACATGACCCTGGGACATGGCAACTGTCATAAATATGAGTCAATAGCCAAGTATCTGAATTTTGATCACATGACTATGGGGATGCTCATAAATATGAAAACCAGTAATAAGTCATTTTTTTCAGTGCCATTGTAACTTTAAACGATCACAAAATGAACTGTTGTAACTCAAGGACTACATGTATTTAATCTAAGCTCCCCAAATTTCCCCATCTTGATGTTCTTTTTATCACTGGTGACTGAGGAAAAAGCAAAATGATTTGTTATATGAGTATATTAAAACTATTAGAAAGGAAACAAGAGGGACAAATAATTAAGCACTGCTGAAAGGTGAAAGAAGAGGGAATTTTCTCATAAAGTTAATATTGGCAGCAGGGACACTATAAGAGTCTATTAGTAATGAAGGCATTTAAAAGAATACCCAAACTGAGTTGGAACTGAAACTAAAGCTACAGTAATCAGGGTTTTTTATAAGTATGCTACATTGTGAGACATAGCTTATAGGCACTTGGAAATTTATTGATGTTCTGACTTTTTTTTTTAATTTGGCATGGTCTCTTAGGGAAACAAGTGAATTAATTTAGCTTCATCTCCCATTCCATTTGTAAGCCATCATGAATTATATCAAAGCTGAAACTAGGAGCTCACTGCCTTAGCTCTAAAACAGGTCCAAACCTCTATTCTATTTGATTAGTGTAGGATTGTTTGAAATACAAAGGAACTAACACTAAATTGCAATAGATTATGGAACTTGGAGTCCAGTCCTAAGCAAGTCTGTCTGTGACTGATAAGTAAACATTATTTTGCTCAGTTTATGTTTCCCAAGTCAATGTGTATGCTAGGTAGTAGGATTCCAAACCCACTGCTACTTTTGAAATCACTGTGAGTTTTGCTTTTTTGATGTTTTCCCCCCAATTCTTTGAAAGTTAGAAATGGCTTGCTTTGACTATATAACCCCCTACTGACTAAGAGCTGAATAAGAAAATGTATTTCAGGTCAACAGTTCAGCTCATAATTTATTGCCTTGTAATTTTCCAATACAGTGCCTCCTAGTCAAAAAGCAGTAAACTAGGAGAAAATGCAGTCTGCTTTGTAATGAAGTAAATGTATGCAAAGTGGAATAAATTGGAAACTTTCATGGTGGAATGTATATTTAGAGTCATGTATATAAACTGGAATTATAGTGATATGACAATAATCTGGGCAAAATGAATAGTAACACCCCTCTTTACAGGAATAGAGGGTGCCAAGGTTTAATGGGGCAGATTTCAATGGCTGTGTTAATTTTTTGGAAGGATACCCCAGTGGTCATCCACTTGGTTCCTTCACAACTGTCTTCTCTTGTGGCTTCTACTTCCACTTCCAGAAGGCATTTGGGTTTTAGCTCCATTTTACTTTGCTCATAATTTGGCTTGATTAAATTAATTTCATTCTGTGATTCCATTAGCTTTGGAGAGCTTTATTTGCATATTTTTTGTTTATTGCATCTACCTTATCTGTAAACCACCAAGAGTCTTAGAGAGCCAATGGTCTCTAAATGTAATAAATTCTGATCTTCATCTTTTAGAACATTTGCTCAAAATATTCTTTTTTTAGCATTATATGTTTTTATGCAAAAATCAAACATTTGTATACAAATAATCTTATCCATTTTTATACTGGTTATCTCAACTTCACTATGACTAGACATTAAATAGTTCAGTTGGAATAGTGATGTTTGAAAAGAAGATTTATCATGAAATTTTTCACTAGAGATTGATCTTCTATGATATCTTAATAGATTGCACATATTATATACATTGAAAGGAATGTGGTGACACCATCACCCGAGCACATTATGCAAACAGTCCATTATATTCCCCATTGTGTTCCTACTTACTTTCTTGTAATCTCTTCCTCTCCAAATTCTCCACTCTGCAAGAGGGAAGAAAAATAATGTGTCAGGCATAGGAGAGATTATTTATAGAAACCACTTATTTTTCCTTTCCCCTCCTCTTGCAGATTGGAGAGATTGCTTAAAAAGTTGGGAACATAAATGATTTCATTAGGCAATGCCAACCAGGACTGACTGGTTTCCACCACCACCACCCCCCACACACACACCTGCAGATTGGAGACATTTTATTTTTATATTTTATCTTATATTATCTATCGGTTTAGAAACTGCCCTTTTCCCC
Organism: Crotalus tigris; assembly: GCF_016545835.1. NCBI lineage: Eukaryota > Metazoa > Chordata > Lepidosauria > Squamata > Viperidae > Crotalus > Crotalus tigris. Next base: position 1,608,993 of record NW_024096914.1, read on the forward strand.
TTAAAGAGAGAATCTGGGCAGTGTATAATAGATTGAAGAGGAATGGATTTCTAGAGAGTAAGCAGGCATACAGAAGGGTAACACTAGCTGTTTGGATATAGCATGCTTGGAATTCCAGGCACTACTACATTCTTTTCAATGTGCACTGTGTACCTGCTGTCTCTCTTGTAATCCCTTCCTTTCCAATGCATTTAAATACAAACATTATTACCCTTCTTGATAATTATCCTACTGCAGGAGTGAACATTCCTAAGGGCAGGGAAGTAGGGAAAAGGAAGGCACAGTTGTGGTGCTGTGATTTCCTACTTAGTCACCATTTCACTTAACAACAGAGCAGCTGGTCCCAATTATAATCTCTAAACAAAGACTACCTCTAAACAAAGACTTCCTAGAATAAACTGACAACTTTGAAAACAGAGGTAGATAAAAGAAACAGCAGAAGTCTATGTAGGAGAAATAATAGAATTCATTATCTATCATCATTTGCAATACCATTGCAAGCATTCAGAGGGAAGACAAGGAAGGGCAAATAACAAAAAGATGCAGTAGTATCAGAAAACAGGTTATAAATTACATAATGGAAGAATTTCCATCAAGACATTGCTGTGTGCATTAGTTGACATAATGTTGGCTTGCTTTGGACATAGCACCATGTTCAATTCTTTCTCATATAGTTTGTCAAGCTTGGTCAGGTTTACATTACTTTTTTGAACTGCTACTATCACAAAATATCTGCATAACTTTGTCCTTCTTTCTATCAAGTTTTTCAATGTTATAGCCATTATTTTCATCATTTATGGCATACTTTTCTGGATATGTGTGGATTTGCTTGGTTGCTTACATATACCTAGTTGCAATTTTGCCTTCTAAGCCAGAGGTCCCCAAGCTTTGGGCACCAGGGACCAGTTCAAAGAAGAGAGGTTTTTGCATGGACCAGAGGGTACGTGGTTTTGTGTGCTGCCTGCATCTCGTGGATGAGCCTTTGCTTGTTTGTGCAGACCAGTTGCTGGCATGCCATGGCCCGGTACTGGTCCATGGACTGGGGGTTGGGGACCCTGTTCTAAGCCTAAGGAGGAATGTTGATGTACATATAATATAAGAAGAAAACACTTGACCCTACTTCATTCTTTTCAGTCTCTTTATTCCTTCTTTTAGTACTTTGGTAAGCATTAATCATGCTCTTCATTCACTCATCCATTCAGTCATGACTTTACACTAATATTATGTTATTGTATTAGTTCAGCTATTAGTTATTTTAAAAAATTAAAAAATAACTTACTAATACTGATAATTTTAAGTCTCTGACTCAAATAATGGCTCATTTAAAACATTGAGGTTTCAGAAAATCACTAGGACATTTTTAAAATTCATAGTTAGCTTGCATTATCTGTCAATTTGCATGAAAATGCTGGATGACTAGGCATACACTTTTGGTCACTAAACATTTCTCTTTAAAGCACCAACTGAACAAATAAATACAATCAGCTAAGGAATAGGACACTTATCCTATTTATATATTGTATAGATTAATTTCTAAAACATACATTAGATGTTTATCAAACCATAAAAAGACTTTTCAAAAATATTATGTTTAGCTGAAGGCTGAGCGTGAAGATATTTTTTATAACCTTTCTCTAAATTGAACTCACAGCAGGATGAGAAACAATGGATGCTGATTAATATCCCTTCCCACCTCCTCTTTCCCTATTTCTACCAACCTTTTCATTCTACTTTTGTTTCCTTTTATGGTTGCTATTGTTGTTATTGTAATGATATAGATTGCTATGTAATATTAGTGTAAGTTAAAATAAATGTGAAATAAATATAACAAAAATGAAGCACACTCAGTTTTATTTTACTGACCTGTGCTACTATTGAATCAATACATTCACTCAGTCCAGTTCCAGGATGGTTATACATGTAGATTGGCAGGAACAGCTCTGTAAATAGGATTGGAATGTAACTTTCATTATAATGCTCAAAATCCTTTGTTGACTTTGTGATAATGATTCAGGAACCTTAGCATACAAACAATAGCAGATGAGATCTAGGGGGAAAAAAACACCTCCCCAAATATAGCCAATGTGATGTAGCAGTTAGGACAGAGTGGACGGGCAGAAGGTGCTAGCTCACTGGCACCTGCAGAAACCGCTTGGGTTATTTTGGGCCAATCACTCTCTCTCAGCTGAATCCACCTCACAGAGTAGTTGTGAAAATAGGGAGAGAGAACACTACGTACACTGCTTTGAGTTCCTGCTCAAAGTTGAAGGATATAATATTAATATATAAATAAATAATATATGTACACTCATCACACCCTTCCTCTTTCAGATATAATTGAAAGGATAATGGGGATAAGAAATTGTAAGCCAAAGAAATTAAAGCATGTGATAAGAAAACAAAACACAGCAAAATGTGGTTTATACCAATGCTATATTACCTCCTGTTCTTACAAGCCAACTTTGTTTCCACTATACCTACTTCTCATTATTACTCTTTGTTCTTTAAACTTTCTCTTATTGAGGATCTCAGACATAACTTCATATATCCAGACATGACTTCAGTTCCTTCCTTTGGACCAATTCACTCTCACTTCTTACCTTTGTTTTGCAATTTGATCCTTATTCATCTTATATGACCGAATGATGATTTTTGCTATTTATGTATGACTTGCAATTGTTTATTCAATTTTGTATGTAAATTGGGACCTATAATTTAGAGATTACCTTACCAGCAACATCAAAAGCCTAGTCAGGCATATATGCACCGAACTTCTACTGGATGCATATCAAGTTTGGTGATGATTGGTTCATACGTGGATAAATTAGAGCAGTTTAAAAGATGCACGGCTTTCTTTAGCTCAGTGTCACTTTTAATATGCTGTAACCATTTTAGCAATTTGAGAGACAGTTCGATGTAGTGTTCTTTTAACATCATGTTTGAGAAATAAGGAGAAAATGAGTTCTCTCCTGCCCTAGGCACAAAGCCAGCTGGGATGCCTTAGGCCAGTCACTTTCTCTCATCTCTGGGAAGGAGGCAAGGGCAAGCCACTTCCAAAAATGATGCCAAGAGAACTATGGAGAGTTGCCCCACTAAATTTCCATTTTCAGAGACATGTTTGTATGGAAAGCCTTGCTTTTTAATGCATTTTGACAGTGATACTAGTTAATGATAGAGAAGAGCAGTGGCAGCTGAAGTAGTATTCACTCATCACTGCACAGGTTTCTTGTCCTCAGAAGGGTAGCCATAGTCAAGATAGAGTATGGAGAAATATCTCTTCCCCTCCTTCCTCTTTGATGGTTCATGCAGCCTGGTTTACAAAATCTTCCTTTCTCCCTCTTAACCTAAATAACCATATTTAGGTTAACTATATTAACCTAAATATGAGCCAGCAGTGTGCTGCAGCTGCCAAAAAGGCCAACACAGTGCTAGGCTGCATTAACAGAGGGATAGAATCAAGATCACTTGAAGTGTTAATACCACTTTACAATGCCTTGGTAAGGCCACACTTGCATACTGCATCCAGTTTTGGTCACCACAATGTAAAAAAGATGCTGAGACTCTAGAAAGAGTACAGAGAAGAGCAACAAAGATGATTAGGGGACTGGAGGATAAAACATACAAGGAACGGCTGCTGGAATTGGTTATGTCTAGTGTAATGAAAAGGGGGGACATGATAGCAGTGTTCCAATATCTCAGGGGCTTCCACAAAGAAGAGAGAGTCAAGCTATTTTCCAAAGCACCTGAAGGCAGGACAAGAAGCAATGGGTGAAAACTAATCAAGGAGAGAAGCAACCTAGAACTAAGGAGAAACTTCCTGACAGTTAGAACAATTAACCAGTAGAACAACCTGCCTACAGAAGTTGTGAATGCTCCAACTCTGGAAGTTTTTAAGAAGAGACCATGGACAGCCGTTTGTCCAAAATGGTATAGGGTTTCCTGCCTGAGCAGGGGGTTGGACTAGATGACCTCCAAGATCCCTTCCAACTTTACTATTATTATTATTGTTATAACCTGTGGCTCTTTCTTTCCTCTTCCATCCTTAGCAACTGGTGGTAGAACATCTCCCCCTTTTCTCTTTGATGGTTCATGATTAAATTGTAATCTTCTGCAATAAAAATGCAACACTTTAATTAGGTATTTATGTATTCTGCAAAGCTGATAGGCAGCTCCAATCAAAGTGGACTCTGAACAGCCTACAATTCCTATCTTTGTAACTTGGTTTATAGACAAAACCAATTAAATAAACACATACTTAATAATATTCTCAACAATCCACAAGAAGTAAAAGCATACTGCAATTGATATTGAAAATCTCTTATTTTCCTGATCATACTGTATAGCATCCTCTGTACTTTCACAGTTCAATAGAGATTCCTCAGCTATTAAATTTTTCTCCCACACTTAATTGAAAGCATGTACTGTAGCTCCTTCTCCCTTTCGTTTCTCTAAAGCCCTTATTTTCTTTTTCTAATCATTTGAAATTTGCATCTCATCAAGCTCATTATGTTCTCGATTGTGCTAGCCATGGACTACTTGCATATTTTACTTATTAAAACAAAAGAGTTTTGAGAGCTTTTCCTTACTTGCATCTAATCATGGGCCAAATAGGCCATTACAGCATATTCTTTCTGCATATCCCTGTGAGGTTGTGTTTACCTCATTCCTCTCCAAAGCTGAGGCAGTCCTTGGGTGTTCCATCACATACTCCGTATATAGATGAAAAGCCATTTTACTTTTAGAGTGTGCAAAATCTCACAGGGTTTCTTTTGGCAGTGGGATCAGGTGAGATGGCAGGTGGAGGATCCAATTAGATGTTGATGTGAGGTTATTTCTCTGGATACTTGTCTGTTATGCTTCCCAATCAGCAACAAGATTTCTTGATGATATTTTATTCTGAATTTCAATCCAGCCTAAATAACAGAATAGTCAACTAGCAGATACACAGCTTAACACATACTAAAATGGATGCCAGAAAAGCCAGTATATCATTGGACCCCGAGCTGCCCAATGGAGCATTACCTTGATCAAAATGGCTGCCCCAGGTACAATTTTTTTACAATTATCCAGTAACTATTAGCCATTCGGGCAAATACAGGCAGGCTGCCTCTCTGCTTTGCAAATATTTTCTTTCTAGGTTGTCTGCTTCAAATTGAACTATCCCACTCGACCCACTGCCACCAAGGACTTTGAAATTGTAAGAAAAAGATTCAATTATCTGTTTTCCTCCAGTTTCCTATTTGCTACCAGAAATGTGTTTTTTAAAAAATATCTGGGGTGGATGGAAAAGAGGGTTACAGAGTGAATTATGTTAGGAAAACTCTGTGCCATCAGTGTTGCTGTTAGCATCTTCATTAAGCCTGGTATCAAAATAGGGAAGGGAGGAAGAGAGGAAGGAAGATGAGAGGGAGGGAGGGAGGGAGGGAGGGAGGGAGGGAGGGAGGAAAGGGTTGGTGTTATTGGAGAAGTTTTGTTTTTGTCTTTAATGGTAAGCTGCAGACCATTTCTCCCATTGTGAGTGAAAGTATTTAATTTGATGGATCTGGGTTTTTTCTGTTCCTTTATACACTTCTTTATTTGATTTCTAGCCAGGCTTTTCTACAAGAGCTCAAGGCCCTTTTTCTTCTACCTTCACAACAACAATCATTTCAGGTAGATAACGAGCTCTATTTCACCCAAGGAGTTTTCATGGCTTGTATGATCTCAGTCCACCACCTGAGCAGTCATTTTATGACTATCCATTGCCTTCAAGTCACAGTGCTGTCTCTGTCCTTTCTTTTGGCATGAAAATGTGCTTTTGAGATAAAAAGTATGACTGCTCTTCCCAAAATCAAGCTAGAAAATGTGGAATAGACAACTTCAGCACCATATAGATTGGTAGTTGGCTGACCAATTGTACTCAATGAGTCACCTTAATGGTACTACACAGGGCTTTTTTTCTCATAGAATGCCCAGAAAGGAGTTCCGGCACCTAAACTAATCAAGGACAGAAGCAACCTAGAACTAAGAAGAAATTTCCTAATGGTGAGAACAATTAACCTGTCAAATGGCTTGCCTTCAGAAGCTGTGGGAGCTCCATCACTGGAGGCTTTTAAGAAGAGACTGGACAGCCACTTATCTGAAATGGTAGGGTCTCCTGCATGAGCAGGGGGTTGGACTAGAAGAACTCCTTTCCAACTCTGTTATTGTGTTATTCTGACTATGTGTAGTTATTTTATTTATTTAAAACATTTCTACAGCTGTCTATCTTATATCAAACTCTGGGCAGCTTAATTCATCTTGTTGGTCATTGTTTTCCTTCTGGGCACTATGGTTATGCACCTTACCTGCTTTTAATCCTGTTCTCTTTCTGGAAAGTTCTCTAAATGGCATCTAGCAGCTTCAAATATAGTTTGAGATGGCTTCAGCTATGTTTGCCAATGCCTGCCAAGTCTGGGCTCCTTCAGTTGCCCCTTTAAATTATAAAGTTGCTTGTGAAAATATAAGTTGTAATTGTTGTTTAATATAGAGTTCCTTCCATTCCAAAGGTTACATTTTAGAAAATTTGTGGGTGACTTACATGATTCATCTATTAGGCAATGGAGGACAATTGATAAAACATGCATTGTGACATCTTTGTGACATTTTAACAAAAACTCTACCTCTTTTGTATTTGCCAGACAAAATTGATAGCAAGGATGTGACCGGTAAGATTTCCATCACGGTATATCATAATGCCTGTTTTGCTATTTGATTGTAACCTTGGCTTGCTTTGAGTGCCTCAGATTCACTTCCTTATACTAGGAGACAGATAGAAAAATATTACCTTTTGAAATGACAGAGTTAAAATTTAGCAATGGAGATTAATTAAATATTTCTGCTATAGGACAGTCTTTTATGCAAACTCAGTTTTTGAAAAACTGCTTGGACCTGGATTTCTCTAGTTTTAAACAAGCTTTCTAGCTATATTTTGCCTCATTTGGTGCTCTCTAGATGATAGGTATTTTAGACAAATCCCATTTTTCAAAGCCAGATCCAATAGTGTTCCATAGCTATTAATCCCTCCTGGTTGAGATAGGAATTCCAATCAATCAATCAATCAATCAATCAATCAATCAATCAGAATAGAGCTGGAAAGGGCCTTGGGGATCTTCTAGTCCAACTCCCTGCTCAAGTAGGAGACTCTATACCATTTCAGACAAGTGACTGTCCAGTCTCTTCTTAAAAAGCTCCAGTGATGAAGCAGTGATGAAACTTTTTTTTAATTATCTTTGACTTTTGTTGCAAGTCTTTGTTCATTCTGAGCCTTTGCTTTCCTGACTTCATCTTTGCAGGTTCTGGCTATCTGATAATATTCTGCCTTAGTTACGCATTCCTCTTTCCATTTTTTTGTACTTGTCCTTTTTGTCTTTCAGTTTATCAGAGAGATCTTTGTGCAACCATGCTGGTTAGTTCTTGAATTTCTTGTTTTTCTTTTTCAATGGTATTGTACTAGACTGGGTTTTTATGATCACATTTTTCAGTTTCCCATGCTTCTTGAGTTGTTTTCCCCTTTAGGATTTCCATCCATCCATTTCTATCCATGGAAGTTTTCTTAGGCTCTCTCTGAGTTTGTTAAAATCAGCTCTGGCTGTATTATGTTCTATTGCTTCTGTTTGTATTATATTGAATTCCAATATGACATGGTCACTCTCGCCCAACGTTATGACAATTTCAAGTCCCTCTATCATTTCTTCTGTATTAGTAAGAATTAGGTCTAGTATAGTTTTTCCTCTAGTTCCATCCTCTACCTTTTAGATGACTAAGCTGTCAGCTAGGTTGGTTAGGAATCTGTTTAATCTCCCACTTGCTGCAGAGTTTGTCTCCCAGTTGATGTCAGGGTGGTTAAAGTCTCCCATTACTACTGTGGTATATATCCTACATACATTTTCTACATAGAGTCTCTATGCTTCTCTGCCATAAGATTTTAAAACCTCTCCACCATGGATATTGTATATGTGACCATTAACACTACTATCCTCCCACTTATAAACTTTATTGCCCCAATCAGATGTTTCTTTCTTAGGAGATGAAAATCCTTTTTTCTAATTGCTGATTCTAGATGAATATGTAACAATGAATAAGGAAGCTGCCTGGTCTGACTGTAAACTGGCACAAATCCATGTTCAATCTTTAGAATGTGTCAGTCAGCTTTATGAATAGCACTGATTGTTCAGTCGGTATATTGGGGATGTTGTTAGTCAATTTTCATCTACAGTATTTTATTTTCACCTTTCCCCAGTATAATCAGAGATATTCACAGACTATGAAATTACATTGTATGTTAAATATTCCCAAAATAAAGTATATACTTAAATAATAAAGGTTCTAGCTATAAAAAAGAAATAATGTAGAAAAGTGGGAAAATAATACTTTCTTCTTGATATGTCAAATGGAAGGGGTTCCAGAACCAACTTTAATAAAAAGGGGGATAATTTAGTTTTGCTCCCACCCTAACTAACAAAAGCCATCTCCATTTTGCAGATGGAATGGCAATTAGGTTAGCACAAGACTTCCTTATCAGAATCTTTTGAAAGATAACTACTGCAGTATATTCAATGAGTCTTTCAAACATTGATCCGGCATCCCCCTTATTCCTTTTATAAATGGTACATTCCCACAGTTTATTTTGTAGTCTGCATTGTTCTGAATTGATGATCTGTAACATGTTATTTTACTTTTCCTGGCTGAAAGATACACCTAGCCTTTGAATCCTGTGCATTCGATGAAGCTAAGTCAAAAACTAAATTTGATGAGATTTGCATAAAAATTAAACATGTATCAGTTGAATATTAACATGAGCCCCCTATTTATTAGACATCCTGTTTGGTCAAGTTAAAAATGTAATTAGAATTTGCAGGAATTTTGTAAGGGCTTTTGGGACTGCAGGCAAGTATATGGAGGGTTGCAGACAATGTTGGAATTGAGTACTAATGAGTTTTACCATGTGGATTCAGCTTTTGGACTTGCTGCTAGAGTTCACACAGAAAAAAGTAGTGGTTGGGACTTGTTCAAAAGTAAATGGGATTTCATTTCATTTATTTTTAATTACAATTCTTTGTAATTAACATAATTTCTCCCTAGGCACATATTTAATTATTTTATCTTCTCTTAATAACCACTAAAGGTCTCCAAGGGCTGCACCTAGGATTTCCCAGAAGTGGGTTGGAAGTTATATACCTCTGAATTCCCAGTTTTTGCTTAAAGTCTGCAGTAATTGATGCACTGCTGCTAAATATTGAGAAAGTTCTTTATAAATGTTTATTTTATAGTAAAATGAATGGATAAATATTTAAATGATCTGAGACAACCATCAGAAAACTCTGCTTTTCCTCATACTTGCTGGAGTTTAGTGATCCTGATCTTGTGAATTACTCTTAGGATTTTTCTGTTGTTAACTCTAAGAATGTCTACAAGTCTTTCAGTGTACACATTGAACAAATGGTAGTTATGACTGATTCTCACACTTCTGGCTTTCCTAGCACCCCCATAATCACATGATTGTGGTCTGGGTGCTGGGCAACACATTTGGACATAGGACTGGCTGCCAAGTATCCCACAATCATATCATTGTCATTTGCAACTTTTCTTTCCAGTTTCCCAAAAATGTCAATAAGGAGGCCAGCAGGGAAGGTTGCAAGTCAACTGGGGTAAGTCTCCTTTATCTTCTCCAGTCCCTTGTAATTGCACCATGCCAGTCTCTTGCACACCCCTGTGTATCCTCCTTGACCCTTGATGCACCTCCCTCAAAGCCTGTCACACCACTTTACATCCCTGTGCACTTTTCCTGACCCATGCCACATTCCATGCATACCCTCCCTGCCCTCTGTGGCACTTCTCACACAGCTCCTCACCCCTTGCACAATTTCTCTGATTTTCCCAACTGACACTACATCTCTTGCACATACCTGCACACCCTCCCTAACCCATGGCACATCTCTTGTGAACCCCCTCACACTCTTGTGCACCTCTCTGACCAATATGGTGCCTCTCACTTGCCCCCTTGCACCCTCCCCAACCCATGCTGCATCACTCATGCACACATTTGCACTTATGCTCCCTTCTCAACCTGCGCAGTCCTTCTTGCACATATTCTTGACTTTCATGCACTTTCTCAGATCCTGCCTCATATCCTTCCTGCACTTACCTAACAACCATGAGGTTCAGTTAGTAAAGTCAATGGGGACAGTTCTAAGTGATGCAGTTTGCACTTTATGACCACAAAACGTAGCAATGGAAATTCTGGTCTTAATTCTGACAAAAAATGGATCCAGGAAACTAGAGACCTATCAGCCTGACCTCAATACCTGGGAAGATTCTGGAAAAGATAATCAAGCAACAAATCAGCGAACACCTAGTCATTACCAACAGCCAACATGGGTTTGTCAAAAACAGATCATACCAAATAAATCTTATTGCATTGTTTGACCAAGTGACAAAATTACTGGACCAGAGGAATGCTGAGGATATAATTTACTTGGACTTTAGCAAGGCATTTGATAAAATAGACCACAATGTACTACTTAATAAGATAGAAAAATATGGGTTAGACAGCATCATCACCAGATGGATTTGTAGCTGGCTATCTAGCCGTATTCAGCATTTGGTCCTCAATGGAACCACATCTACATAGAGGGAAGTGTGTAGTGGAGTGCCCTAGGGCTCTGTTCTTGGCCCAGTGCTCTTCAAAATCTTCATCAGTTATTGGGATGAGGGGATAGATGGGGAACTCACCAAATTTGCAGATGACACCAAGCTGGCAGGAATAGCCAACATTCAGAAGACAGACTTAAGATACAGAAGAATCTTGACAGACTTGAACATTGGGTGCTATCTAACAAAATGAAATTCAATGGTGAAAAAGTAAGATTCTATATTTAGACAAGAAAAACCAAATGCACAGGTATAGTATAAGTGGTACCTTGCTCAATAGTAGTAACTGTGAGAGGGATCTTGGAGTCCTAGTGGACAATCACTTAAATATGAGCTAACAGTGTGCTGCAGCTGCCAAAAAAGCCAATATAGTCCTAGGCTTCATTAGCAGAGAGATAGAATCAAGATCATGTGAAGCATTAATACCAATTTACAATGGCTTGGTGAGGCCAAACTTGGAATACTGCATCCAGTTTTGGTCACCACGACGTAAAAAAGATGTTGAGACTCTAGAAAGAGTACAGGAAAGAGCAACAAAGATGATTAGGGGACTGGAGACTAAAACATATAAGGAACAGTTGCTGGAATTGTCTAGTCTAATGAAGAGAAGAATGAGGGGTGACATGATAGCAGTGTTCCAATATCTCAGGAGTTGCACAAAGAAGAGGGAGTCAAGCTATTCTCCAAAGCACCTGAAGGCAAGACAAGAAGCAATGGATGGAAACTAACCAAAGAGAGAAGCAACCTAGAACTAAGGAGAAACTTCCTGACAGAACAGTTAACCAGTGGAACAACCTGCCTCTAGAAGCTGTGATTGCTCCAACACTGGAAGTTTTTAAGAAGAGACTGGACAGCCATTTGTTTGAAATGGTATAGGGTTTCCTGCCTGAGTAGGGAGATGGACTAGAAGACTTCTTCTTCTTCTTCTTCTTCTTCTTCTTCTTCTTCTTCTTCTTCTTCTTCTTCTTCTTCTTCTTCTTCTTCTTCTTCTTCTTCTTCTTCTTCTTCTTCTTCTTCTTCTTCTTCTTCTTCTTCTTCTTCTTCTTATTATTATTATTATTATTATTATTATTATTATTATTATTATTATGGATCATCGCACAGTCAGCCAGATGTTCAGACTGGATTTGGCATTTTGTCTACCTAGGCAGATGTGGATGTTTGATAGTATTACAGATATTATTATTATTATTATTATTATTATTATTATTATTATTATTATTATTATTATTCCTAAATCAAGGACTATCTGTATTTTCAATCCAACAATAAAGGTAAGACTGCAAATTCCTACTGTTGAATGGTAATGAGATTTGTTTCTAAATACACACATATAGGACTCTTTCATTCATACATTTAATTTTCTCTACAAGTTAAGTATCTTTAGAAAGCAGTTCGGAGAAACTTTTTAAAGGTATATTATATTCATTCATTTACTAAGAATGTGGTGATTAAAAAGAGACATTTAATTTAACTTGCCAGTTCCTTGATTGGCTTTCTGTTTGAAGACACTTGGTGTAACAACTTAGACCCCAAATGTTTTTGCTAATACTGTGGAGATGATGAATCACTTGTTTTGAGGAGGAGAAAGAAAGCTTGATATAATTATATATTAACAAGAGCCCTTGGCTAATGAATTTTTGTTCAGAAGAAGATAGCAATTTTGGCTAAGCAAAGGATGAGAGAATATACATTTTTCAAGGATCTTCAGACATTCCTATCACTATCCTATTCCAACAACATAGTAACATTTCACACAATTCTTTTGTTTTATAGAGTTCAGGTCTAAATAAGGATTTAAGTGAGCACATTTGATATCCAAACCAGTTTGCATTACCAGTAACATCTATGTATGTGAGAATTTGGATTTTGTAAGTAGAGCTAAAATTATTATCAATATTCTATAAGGACTGAAAAAGAATGGAATATGTCCATAGATGCCTGCCTTGTCAAAGATCTCCAGTTCACAAAGTAAACTGTGAATCCATACCTCCTTACCAGTATCTTCTTGTCTCAAAGGGAGTAAGAAAAGAAAAAACACTGAATTTAATTGAATTAAGAATGCTATGGGGGAGTAAGCTTAGAAATGCCTAATAGCAACTCAAAGCCTAAACCGAAATATTTGCTGTATCTTAGGCCATCAAGAATTCTTCTGGAAAGAACTGAAAAACAATGGCTTTGTAAAATTATCCATAACATTGTGGGTATATGATTTCTTGAGCACAAAAAAAAAAAATATCTGGATGAAACAAATTGTCTAGACCCATTATTGTCAGATGCCAGATATAGCACTGAGATGGCATTGATTGCCTTGTAGAGGACCTCTGGTGGGCCAATCAATCAGAATCTATCAGAATAGAGCTGGAAGTTTCTAGTCCAATCCCCTGCTCAAGCAGAAGACCTTATACGATTTCAGACAAGTGACTTTCCAGTCTCTTCTTAAAAACCTCCAATGATGAAGCACCTACAACTTCTGATGGCAAGCTGTTCCACTAATTAATTGTCCCCACTGTTAGCAAGTTTCTCCTTAGTTTCAGGTTGCTTCTCTCCTTGATTAGTTTCCATCCATTGTTTCTCATCCTGCCTATAGATGCTTTGCTAAATAAGTTGACTCCCTTCTCTTTGTGACAACCTCTTAAATACTGGAATACTGCTATCATGTCACCCCTAGTCCTTCTTTTCTCTAGACTAGACAAACCCAAATCCTGCAACCGTTCTTCGTATGTTTTAGTCTTCAGGCCTTTAATCATCTTAGTTGTTCTTCTTTGCACTTTTTCCAATGTCTCATCATCTTTTTGTAAGCGGTGACCAAATGGATGCAGTATTCCAGGATGCAGTATTCCAGGATGCAGTTTTACTAAGGCTTTAAAAAGTGGTATTAAGACTTTGTGTGATTTTGATTCTATGCTTCTGTTTATACAACCAAGGATTATATTACCTTTTCTGGCTGCTGCTGCACACTGCTAGCTCATATTGATCATCCACTAGGACTCCAAGGTCCCTCTCACATTTACTGTTTTTGAGCCAGGTCTCACCTAATCTGTACTTGTACCTTTGGTTTTTCCTGCTTAAGTATAAAACCTTTTTTTTTCCACATTAAATTTAATGTTGTTGGATAAGGGTTATTGTTCAAGTCTGTCAAGATCTTTTTGGATCTTTTTGTCTTCTTGGGTGTTGGCTATTCCTGCCAGTTTAGTATCATCTGCAAATTTGATGAGTTCCCCTTCTATTCCCTAATCCAAGTCATTTATGAAGATATTGAAGAGTACTGGGCCTAAGATGGAACCCTGTGACATCCCACTGCTTACTTCGCTCCATGTAGACGTAGTACCATTAAGTACTACTCGTTGGGTCTGGTTTGTCAACCAGTTACAAGTCCAACTGGTAGTGGTGCTGTCTATTCCACATTTTACTAGCTCACCAAGAAGTAGGTTGTGGTCTACTTTGTCAAATGCCTTGCTGAAATCTAAGTAAGGCTTTTAGTTATAACTTTGTTTCTAGACGTACACAGATCTGATTATCTTTTCCACTATCTTTCCAGGAATTGATGTTCGGCTGATTGGTCTGTAGTTTCCCAGCTCTCTTTTTTCCCTTTTTTTGAAGATGGGAACCATATCAGCTCTTTTCCAATCCTCAGGTAATTCCCTGGTGTTCCAGGATTTTGGAAAGATATAGTACAATGGTTCTGAGATAACATCTGCCAGCTTCTTCAGAACTCTGGGATGTAAACAATCAGGCCCCAGTGATTTATATTTGTCAAGATCAGATAGGTGTTCTCTTACCATTTTCGTGCTTATTTTAATTTTTATTTCTAGTCTGTTTTTTACAGTTATGTTTTTGGTAGGTTCGGCTACAACTTCTTTTTGTTTGAATACTGATGCAAAGAATGAGTTAAGCAGCTCTGCTTTCTTTCTACTGCCTATTATTTCCTTGCCATCTTCTCTCTTAAGTGGACTTACTGTTTCCTTGACTTTTTTCTTGTTATTTATATGTTGAAAAAAATGTTGTGCAAACTGGGATTTTCCTAAACTCTTGGCTCAGCTCAAAGAGCTGGTGGCAACCATAGCCAGGAGGGCCTTTGATCAAATACATCTTGTGCAGTATGCAGTTGCGTTCTTTTCTAAATCTGGGCACTACTCTCAGTCACTCATGCCTTAATCACCTCCCAACTGGACTACTTCAATGTGATCTATGTGAGACTGCCCTTGAAGAGCATTTGGTGGTGGTACAAAAAGCAGAATGTAGCAGCACCAACAGTAGTGGGCTTGGTATACCTATATTTTTAACATCATTAATACATGAACTGCGTTGGAAATCAGCAGGCTTCTGGATGAAATTCAGGGTACTGGTTTTCACCTGTAAACCTCTAAAGGTTACTTGTGGATTGTTTGTCCCTAGAAATATGGGCTGTTCTGACCATATTCTTCTTCAAGAAAATGGTGAAGACTTAGTTTTCTTCCTAGGGATTTGGGCCAGAATTAGATAATGCTGGTTGGTGGATGGATGTAAGTTTTTATTGGGACTCCAGCAAAGTTTCTTTTGATAGATAAGAGCCGAGGTGGTGCAGCAGTTAGAGTGCAGTACTGCAGGCCACTTTAGCTGACTGTGTTCAGCAGGTCAGCGGTTCAAATCTCACCGGCTCAAGGTTGACTCAGCCTTCCATCCTTCCGAGGTAGGTAAAATGAGGACCCAGATTGTTGGGGGCAATGTAAATATATATATACATTGCTTACTGGTGTACACCGCTTAGAGAGTGCTTGCACTTAAAGCGGTATATAAGTCTCATAAATAAATAAATAAATAAATAAATAAATAAATGAGGAGCTATATAAATTTTCTCTTAGTAGTGAAGGTAGCAACACTACAGTCCCCTTCATCTTCTTTGTGAGAAGTTGTTAGGTATTTGATGACTGCTTTCAGATTTTCCCTCAGTTGTTTCTTCTCTAGGCTAAACATATCCAGATCCTTTAATTATTCTTCATAGAGTTGCTATCTTCAAGGCTTCCCAGTATCTCTTACTTCCTGCATCACTAATTGTGCTTTCCATCAGTCAGATAGATATAATTCAGCAAGCTGACCAGTTTCTAAGAGAGCTTTTCTGTACATTATCTATCATGTTATTCTCCATAACTACCAGCTAATCAGCAAAAGGTTTATTTCCTAACTTCTGTCCTTCATGCTTTTTTCCCACAGAGATTAAATCCCCATTCAGCCAGTTGTGAAGATGCTGGGTGATGTCTGATTGAACACTAAATCCCAGCAAGCAGTTTCCTCCTCAGATATTATTGTTCGATACATTTCTGTTCTGATTTTCTTCCAGACAGTTCATAGCAATGTATAAATTTATCTTCCTCTATTGCCTCCTACCCTATGAGACAGATGTGACTGCCAGAGAATAATGGATTCAAGATCCCAACAACTTCCTAACTAAATAGGGGTTTGTTAAGAATAATGTATACCCAGTGGTGGGATTCAAATATGTGAACAATCGGTTCTCTGTGTGGATGTTGCTTCCGGAAGTCCATTCTGGGCCTGGGCAACAAATAAATTAGCTACCGGTTCTGCCGAACTGGTGCAAACTGGCTGAATTCCACCACTGTGTATACCTGTAGAAAAAGATTTTAAATACATGCTTAGAATATGAGTAAGAAGAGGAAGTTGTTATCACAAAATGAAGCCTTTTCATCCATAACCTTCCTTATTTATTTCGCTCCTCTCCTTAATGTCTTTCATTTTACAAATCCAATCCATTTTGTCCAATCTGAGAAAAATGTACCAAAGACAAAACATGTAAATTAAGCATTGTTATAAATCATTGCCTTATTTTGTATGCTTCATTCCAACTTCAGTGCTTAAAATGTTGTGGTACTGGGTACAGAAAGGAGATTTTATTATACAAAGAAGAAGATGGCACCTCTTCCTGCCCTTTGTATATAGCCAATTTAGCAAGCTTGTTCGTCCAAATAGTTAGTACAAAATATGGATGATTAGAAATCTGATTACATGAGACTGATGTTGCTTACGCTAGATTGCAGTGCCTGTTGTTATGTTAGTGAATCTTTCTCACTTGGATCTCAGAAAGAGTTTCTATTATACATATATCTGCAAAGAATCTGGCAATTATAGCTACAAGCTGTTCAGACAGTAGAATGGATAGATTAATCAATTCAAACTTAATCATTTAATTATACAGTAAAAGACATTTCAGTTCTTTGAATCACATGTTAAGATGAAAATTCTCTTACATTGGTATTTTGATTACAAGATGCTGTTCCAATAACAAAGAAAACTTATCTATAGTGACTCTTTTTCGACAAAAGTGATATCTTTCTTAATATTAAACAGTAAAGTTCTTAAACAAATTAATAGCTACTTTCATACTTCAGAAGGCTTCTGTTTGCCTTTTTAAATATTTGATTTAAAGGATGTGGATAATCAAGTATAAATAAGAAGCAGTTTAGTTATTACTGAAAGGAAAGAGAAGAAGATGACCAGCAACAAGGTGGATGCATTCAATTTACAGCAGTGATAGGTGGAGAAGACCTGGAAGACCAGGTTATTATCCTGGAGAAAATCTATCTATGTGTTCGCTAAGAGTCAACACTGACTTTGTGGCACATAATCAGTTAATCTAGTTACTGCAGAAGTATTCAAATTCACTTTCTTCATATATTTCTCTATGGAAATATTTGGAATTATGGCACCCTTTAGAACAACTAAAATTTATGAGTTTGTGACATAGATGTGGAGTAGCATAAGGCTAACTAAAATATATTATTTCTGATAGCATTAACCATAATTAGCTCACTTAAAAGAAGGTCCATTAGATAATGTTTCACTATCGATAAACTGTATTTGGATTAACTTTATAGAGATTAATCCTTCCCCATAGCAGACAATTGTTGATTTCTTGGTTTATTGTTTGATGGCACTTTGACTCCAATAGAAAGGTTTTATGCTTAAGTAACATATTAAGATAGAGGAATAAGATCTGTACTCTGATTTTCTTGTAATATCACACTGTTGTGAGATATTTAACTACATTAAAACTCATTTGTTTAGTTGTTGGTAACATTCCAGCATATAACTTTGAGCCTTGGGATTCTTTTGTAGTTTATTTTTTAACTTAAAGAAATCCTGAAGTTTTGATAGTCAGTCCAATTCTAAAAGCATACATGACATCCAGCAATTTGCGAGCTGTTTCTAAATGGCATTTTGCATATTTAGTTTTAATACTTTATTCTGTCACTTAGCCTTTATTCCCATTTGTTATACACATTATTACACAATCATTCCAAGCACTCCTTTTCAAGGTAGTTTCAAGGTTTTTTATGATTTCCATAGAAAGCAGTTATAATGCATGTTATTACCAGCAATCTTGTTTTTTTAATTATGCTATTAGATCTTTAGTGGAACTTGGAGCACTTCTAAAAGAGGACATGATTGCGGATTATTTTAGGAGCACTTTCATATGAGCGCAAGCCCTTTTTTAAAAAAAAAAAAAATAAATCTTGAAAAGCAGCAAAACCATTCTTTTCCCCCCAAGGACATCCCTTTTACATTTTCAAAAGAATTCAGCTTTTGTTTCCTATTATAGAACTGATTGTGATCTCAGTGCTACCCATCCTCAACTGCCCGTAGATTTTTTTTTCTTTTTCTTCTTTTGATATATGCTTAATTATATGAAGCATATTGTGAGTTTGTGATAGTGGCAACAATAATACAGTATCTTGTTCAATATGATAGGAGTTTGTCCTAGATAGAACTTTTCACTACTGCTGTCATACAGGAATGGAATTCAGCAAGTTAATTACCCAAAAATGATTGATGCCCATAGTTATGCCTCAATTTCCCCAACTAATGATGCATTTGTACCCCTCAACTTCCCTCCTTTTCTTTACTATGGAGGAAAGCAGAAAACTTCTATCCCCCATACTTTTCTCTATAAATGGTCTTTTATTTGTCTCTTTTTCTTGTTGCAGAGGTAAATCAATTTTCTGATGACTAGAAGCTATATCTAATATTTTTGACAACCTGAGACTGAGAGTCACAGGTTGAGGACAGGGATGCAAGGTTGGAGGTCTCACCTTACCCTTAGTTTGGAGTCCTATTTATTTCCTGCCTCAAAATTGTGAGAAACTGTGTCTGCTATTCTTCAGCAGTAGAAGCCGGAATACGTTTGAGAGGGCACAAAGCACAGACAAAAGTTGCTTATCCTGTCTTATTCTCTCTTTTGCTGCTTTAATTTATTTTTCTGCCTATAATCTTCAACATTTCCACTTGAAATCTCAATCTGATGAGCATTAAGTTATATGAAAAAGGAATCAATACAACTTAAATTCTCACTTAGATCTTTAAATCCCAGTATGTTCAACTAAAAATCCAGCTCAGGCTTTCCTTAATTCTGCCTGAACAAGTTAACTCTCTGAAAAGCCCAGAGTGTGACTCTGTCAGAGATCTGTGCATGCAAAAGCCAACCTCTGCCAGGTGCTTTCCTTCCCACTTTTCCTGAATAAGCCAACTTCACAGGGCAGAGCAGGCAGAATGCAAGTTTTTGACTTAGTGGTAATGTGTGGAGCAATTTAACAACTTGTTCTTTGAACTGGACCAAACTACCCAGTAACCTTTTTGCTACCAGAGCCTTAGTGGTGATACAGAGAGATCATTGCAAGCTGCACTCTCCATATATACACCTCAATTTTTATGCTGAAATAAAGATGTAGTCTAATTAAGCCCAGCATGTAATCCAGACTTCCTTCCAGCAATTTATAGGCAGTTTCATCAAGTGAGCTTAATGCTGCACTAGGAACAGCAGGCAGGGAATTGTTCAAGTAGCCCAATTTGTAGTTTTGCCCTCTACCTAAAATTCAGACTATTTGCTATATTGATATAAAATGAAGGGGCAACTTACTTTCTTCTAAAGTAAAAATAGATAAAATCACTGCACAATTTGTGAAAAATAACATTTCCTTGTCCTTTTCACTGCCAGCAAGCAGAGTTTTTCAAAATGACAGTAGTCATCATGAATATGAATAGGAAATTAAAGGGCCTTAGATTTTATACAAGCAGACTTTTTTGGATCATTGATAATATTATATTCTGACATGAGAAATATGTAGTTTTCTACTTGGGTGAGTCATAAAAATGTTTTCCTAGTCATGAGAAATTTTATGTGAAAACAACTACGTGGCTGGTGTTTTTAAACAGAACCACTATTGACTGATTAGATTTTGGAATCAGTCTTCTTTCAGAGCAGAATCAAGGCCTTCTAAATCTGTGTAGTTATAGTACAGATTATTGTTTACAATTGCTATATTGGCAAGTTGAAGATGAATTCCAAATATCTGGCGAGCATCAGGTTGCTTTCTTCGCAATTAGTGATCCCAGAAATAGAAGTCTATGCAGAAGCCAGTAAGAAGTATTTTGGATAGTATACATATCAATCAATCACTTTACCACTATGATGAGATGCTGAATAATACAAATTCAGTCAGTAAGTCTATCCTCTCTTAATTGCAGCCCTTGTAGGCTTGGCATAAGGGTGACCAAAAAGGATATGAAATTACCAGCTTCTTTTAAAGCAGCCTCATCTAGATTCATTGGAAGGATCACTTGAGTCCTTCTCAGTTTTATTAACTGGTGTCCATGTGAAGCAGAAAGTATCTTTCTCTCTGTGTGTTCATCCATATGGCCAGCCTACTGTGGGATGAAAACATCTCAGAATATCAATATTATACTGATCAGACTGGTTAGCTGGGTGATGATTTGTGGGATGAAGCAGGAAGAAGCTTCCTTCCTTCCTCACACAAAAATAGTATCAGTAATACTATTGTCAGAGCATGCACAGTTTTATTATGCTGGATAATCCTGGAGTAAATACAGTAAACAGTAGTCTGTATTAAATGGTGGTTTATCTTACACTATCTACAATATACACTAGGAACAAAATACATACACGTGGCAATACAGCAAACTCCAATACACAGCAGTTACAGCAGGACATGGATGAGAGGGAGAGACACTCCAGCAAAGCCTTCCCTTTTATACTCAGGCTCTTAAAGGGATATAGCATCTGCTTGCTCTTAAAGAGACACATGCTGAGTTATTCCTATCATTGAATCATCCACCTTATATTACATTACATCATTACATAAGCTGTTTAGCTATTAAATCATAACCTTGATAAAATACATGTACTATCTTAGAACAAGTATTCTAATGCATACACATATGGGTTTAGCAGTCTTTGGAATTAGGATTCTTTGCTGATTGTTTGAACTGCCTTTAAAGCACCCTGATTTTCCTTCCCCTCAGAGTTTATGCCCTTTACCATTCAAGATAGGTCACTCTAGGAAGCCAATATCATGTAGGTCAGTATTAAATTTATTGTGAATATATTTATTATTTGAGACATTTAGCATATTACTTGCTTCCCGATTTCTTTTATCTGACTGGTGCCTTGGCAGCATCTTTTCCATCTGTCCTCAAGGCCATTCCCTCTTCCCTCTATAACCACTATATGTATGAGGAAGAAACTGAGTGAGAAGAGCTTGAGAGAGAGGAAGGAGTTGGAATTTATTAACAACTACATTCCAGATCTCTATTGCAGGGAAAAACAGGGGAGGGATATCTTCTCCAGTACAGGAAATGGATAATCCACCGATGGGTTTTCTCTGTCTGCCTGCTCTTGAGACCAAGTAGCCAAAACTTGACATGCCCCCACTTCCTGTGGAGTCCATTCTTAACTTGGTCTCTGCTCGAGAAGACTCGTTTTGGCGTGGCTCTCAGCTTATCAGGTTAGACAAAGAAATCCATTGATTGATTATCCCTTGATAATTGGCTTCCCCTTCCAAAAAAATTGCCACCTATAGGAATTTAACCACAAAATTTTCTGGAGATCAGTCCTGATCTCAAACCTAAAATTAAAAAGGGGATTGGTGGGGAGGGTAACTTCCCCACAGATATCAGCCAGCCCCAGGGCTCTGGGGGTGGAAAGGGGGGGAAGAAGGCATCAGCAGAGACTACTTGCTGAACCTTTTCCCCAACCACTAATTTTTCCTTGGGATCATCCCTGATCTTATATTAAAATTGGAAAAGGGGGTGTGGGGGGGAACTCCCCACGGATCCCAGCCAGCCCCAGGGCTTTGGAGGTGGAAAAGGGGGGAAGAAGGCATCAGCAGAGACCACTTGCTGAGCTTTCTCCCCAACCTTCCAAGGGATGTTTTTCCTCAAATTGGGGAAAAAAATAACAATCTCCAGGTCCGGATTCAAACTTGAATTCGGATCGTCGGAGATTCCCTAGCAGCCCAGGGCAACCGCGGGCGCCATTTTAGTTGCCGCTTTCAGGCAACAAAGGCAATCCCTGACTGGGATTCCCTTAAAACATCACCAGCGCGCCAAATTTAAATCCCCGGGCACAAGCAGCTTCCGGGAGGCCGCGGAGCTCATTTTCAGAGGGAAACGAGCCGCGGCCACCCTCCTTTTTAAAAAGCTGAAGCACAGGAAGGGAGTAAGCCCCAACTAAGAAACGGGGGCTAGAGAACCCTCCTGGGATCCGCGAAGCCCGTTTTCAGAGAGAAACGAGCTGCGGCCACCATCTCTTGCCAAAGGAAGGCAAATGGAGCTTAAGGAAGCTCCACATCATATCTGGAAGCACTGATAGAGGTGGAATAGGAGCGCACAGCCAGCGGTCCACCCCCGATATACACATATAATAATAGGACAAAATATAATAATAATAAAAATAAATGAATAAATGAAAAAAAAATTAATTAAAGCTAAAAATTAAGCGACTGCAAGGCCAACAGGCCTAAAGGCAGAACACACAATATTATCATCATCACCATTATTATTGTTGTTGTTGTTATTATTATTATTATTATTATTATTGTTCCTATTATTAGTATAATAGTAATAATATTAATAAGAATAAATTCCGCTCTAGGTGACCGCCATTTGATACCTTGTTGTGTATTAAGTCAGGCCTACAGACCCTTTTGAGGTCGCCACTGATACTTTTTGCCTCCCTTTTCTTTTTTCTACTGGTGCACGTTGCCTGGTCACCTAAGGCCTCCGGGCGGAACCCAAAGAGTGGTTCCAAACGTGCCTTCGGTACCTCCCTCAGCTACCGTGACCTTAGCCCAGAGAGAATATTTTTGTTGTGGTCGGGTGATCAGGGGAACAGTCCTGGTACTTGTTCCAATTTCGCTCCCGCCAATACTTGCCTGCCTGAGCGTCTTCTCAGTTTTTCTGGGACTGCTCAAGCGGAATGGAGGGACCCTCGTTGCCTCAATCCATGAGCACGACCCCTCCATCTCCCAATTACGGCTGCAACACACCTTCTGACCAGAAGGCGGCAGGCAAGTGCAAAGCGAAGACAAAACACTCGCTCAAGAGGCCCTCCAAGTTGGTGGAAAAGCAAGCCAGCCGTAGGCACCAGGCCCTGGAGAAGGAGTTCTCCAGAGCGCAGAGGCAGGCCCAATTGGAATTGGTTCAAATGGCGGCCACCGAGATGGAATTACCATTGGGTCCATCCACATCAACCCAGAGCGTGTGGTCCATTCCAGGAACACCGCAACCACTGGATTTGCCATCTACATCAGCCCAACAAACAACCACGGTGGCAGGCACAACCACTGAGTCCACCTCTCCACCTGCGGTCACCACACCCAAAGGTAATGACATAGGGGACATCTGGGCAGATGGACGGCTAGAGGCCCTATTAACCAAAGTGGTGGACCGAGCCCTAGCACAGCGCTCCGCCCACCACGACCAGGGGCCCTCCATCTCAGCCATGCCACACTCGGAACTCCCCTCAGAGTCCTCAGGCATTCAGGAACCCGTCTCCCCGGCCCAGTCCTCCATGAGTGGTTATTCTTCACCACAAGAGGAGGATCAACCTGGGATCTCTATGTCAGAGGATGAGGAGCTTCCCCCTGAGCCCCCCTCAGGGGGATTATTTAATCACAACCGCTTCCTCACGATACTACGCAAGGCCACAGCCATTGGGGACATGGGGACGGATCAGTTTTCTTAGCCGCAAGCAACACCGGCCACCACATCCAGACCTGTATTCGTAGAAAAGGTGACAACGCAGCACCATATACCTTGCCCCGCCATTTTCCTGAAAGGGATCAAGAAGCCATGGGACTCTCCCGCTTCCTTCCCATCAGTGAGTGGTACGGACAAAAAATTATACAGCACTGCCACAGACCTCAATGAGGCCTTAGAAATTCCTAAAGTAGATGAAGCCTGGACCCCCTTGGTCTCCCAGACAGCCATGGCTGGGGACCTAGTGGAGGCCCTTAAGGCAGATGACAAAAAGTGGGAACAAGCCTTTCGCAAAACCCACCAGACAGCGGCATGGGCCATCAAAGCAGCCACCTCGGCCTCCTTTTTTGTCCGGGCCACCCTCATCTGGTTGCAACAACTACAAACCATAGTTCCTATGGAGGACATACGAACACACCAGGACCTGGCTAAGATGGTAGCAGCCACGGAATATGCTGCAGACGCAATGCTCCAATCGGCCATTTTTTCATCCAGATCCATAGCATCCAACATAATTGCCAGGAGAATGCTATGGCTAAAACACTGGCAAGCTGACACCAAGGCTAAGTGGCGGCTAGCAACCGCCCCTTACTCAAGCAACGGTCTGTTTGGGGAGGCCTTGGACCCATATCTTGTAGAGAACAAAGACAAGCAGAAGGTCATGGCACACTTGAACAAAAGGTCAGACAAACGTACCACACCTTACTTTCGTAGGCAGTCCTTTCGCCAACCGACAACCATGCCTATCAGTCAGGTACCCAAGCCATTCACTCCCAGGCAGAACAAACCATACGGCTGCCCCTACGACAGACTGGGGTTCCAGCCCAAACAACAAAACCAGTCGAGACGACCCTTTCGTGGAACGGGTCGTCCGTACCGGAAGACAAAATGACTCCTACATAGACCTACCCATTGGAGGAAGACTAGCTCACTTCTTCCACCAGTGGGAGCAGACCTCCACAGACAACTGGGTACTACAAACCATCCAGTCCGGGCTGTCCCTGGAGTTCCTGGTCACACCCCCAGACCGACTCATCAACTGCTCGGTCTCCAGGAACCCCACCAAACGCAAACTCATGCAGGAGGCCATCCAACACCTGTTGGACATTCAAGCCATAGAACCGGTCCCAGCGGAATACAGAGGAAGAGGATTTTACTCCATCCTCCTCGTGGTTCCAAAGACTTCAGGAGGATGGAGGGCAATCCTGGACCTCAAAAACCTCAACCGCTACATCACATACAAAAAATTCAAGATGCAATCCCTTCAGTCCATCCTGGGAAGCATCAGAGAAGGAAACTTCCTGGCATTGATAGACCTCACGGAAGCCTACCTTCACATCCCCATCCACCCAAACCACCGCCGGTTCCTACGTTTCTGTTACGGGGAAAACACTTCCAATACAGAGCTCTCCCCTTTGGTCTATCTTCGGCACCCAGGGTATTTACCAAGATACTAGCAGTGGTAGCTGCCAAACTGAGAAAAATCCCAATACGCGTCCAATGTTACCTAGACGACATACTAATCCAAGCAACATCCCTACAGACAGCTCAGGCGGACGTAAGGACCGTCATTCGCGTCCTCCAATTACACGGATTCTCAGTAAACTTTCAGAAGAGCCAGACAGTTCCCTCGTCCAGGCTGCTGCATCTGGGGGCCACGATAGACACAACCAACTGTATGGTCTATCTCTCCCAAGAGCGGGTGGCCGGCATCAGGGAACTGGCTCGCTGGGTTCACAGGCAGCGTTCAGTTCCAATACTAACACTTTCCCAATTATTGGGCAAGATGGTATCGGCCATAGCCATTGTACCCTGGGCCAGGCTCCACCTACGGGAACTACAGTGGTTTCTGCTCCCTTACCAATGGCAAAACACCAGCACATCCAACCACCTAGTCAGGGTCATGCCACAAATCCGCAGGGCGCTATGCTGGTGGTGCTCTCGGGCCGTGACCAAGGGGTCACCCTTCAAGGAACCAGTCAGAGTTACCATCACTACAGACACCAGTCTGTATGGTTGGGGAGCCCATCTGGACTCCCAGTTTGTACAGGGACGTTGGTCCGCCGCGGATCTGAGAAACAACATCAACTGGCTAGAACTCAGGGCTATCCACCTAGCCTTGCAACAATTCAAAGACAGAATCAGAGGCCACCACGTTCTAGTCCTAACAGACAACATAGCAGCCAAGGCGCACATCAGTCGGCAGGGGGGGGGACCAGATCAAAAACCCTGATGACAGAGGCACGACTCCTATTCAGCTGGGTAGAGCCCAATCTGAAGTCACTAAAAGCGGAACACATATCGGGGGTCAACAACCAGCAAGCGGACTTCCTAAGCCGCACCACAATGGACCCTTCGGAGTGGGGGCTACACCCAAACTTGTTCCTAGACATCTCCCGCAAGTTCGGGTACCCAATCCTCGATCTGTTCGCATCATCAGACAATGCCCAGCTCCCCAGATTTTACTCTTGTTACTTCAACCCGCGAGCAGAGGGGACAGACGCCCTGAGAACTCAGTGGCCTCAGGGTCTGCTTTATGCCTTTCCCCCACTACCACTCATACCGGCGGTCATCCGCAAGCTGATTCAGGAGCGGGCAGAAGTGATCCTAGTAGCACCATATTGGCCACAGAGACCGTGGTTCGCCGACCTGATGAACCTGTCTCAGTCACCCCCATGGAACATTCCCCCTCATCAAGTGTCCCTACACCAGGGAACCATCAGTCACCCGGAACCCCAATGGTTACAACTGACCGCCTGGCACTTGAGCGCTGGATAATGGCACAGGAACTATTCTCTCCCGGAGCCATTACCATAATTCAAGCTTCACGCCGACCGGCAACAAACCGCATTTACGACTCCACTTGGAAAAATTTTTGCCTTTGGTGCAGGGAACGGCAGTTTGACTTACACAAACTCTACATTCCTCAGATAGTAGATTACCTCTTGGAGGGACTAGACAGAGGCCTCGCCCCCGCGACCATCCGCAGGCAAGTGGCAGCCTTGTCCACCCTCCTCACCTGCACGGATTCGGTTCCCTTAGCTCACCACCCCAGGATCCGTGCCTTTATCAAGGGCGCCTATAACACCAGACCTCCAGTAGTTCACAGTACCCGTCCTGGGAACTACCGCGAGTCCTTCACGCGCTCATTCGGTCACCATTTGAACCATTGGGAGACCGTTTCCTTGCGACACCTGTCGCTAAAGGTGGCGTTCCTGATTGCCATCACATCGGCCAGACGAATTTCGGAACTGGCCGCACTGTCAGTCAGAAACGACCTATGCATTTTCCACAAGGACAGGGTGGTCCTTAGGTTAGATCCTTCCTTCATACCGAAGGTGAATTCACTCTTTCACAGGACACAGGAAGTAATTCTCCCAAACTTCTGTCCAAATCCAACACATGACCGGGAGCGGCAGTGGCATACATTGGACGTCCTCAGAGCCTTGCGGCATTATATAAAGCGTACAGAACCTTCCGCAAATCGGAGGCCCTATTTGTGTCCTTCCAAGCGGGCACCTTGGGGCGGAAAGTTTCCGCGGGCACCATTGGAAGGTGGATCCGAAGCTGTATCGCAGAAGCTTACAATGTATCATCCCTGCCGCCCCCAAGTCATCTCATGGCCCATTCCACCCGAAGCGCTGCACCTTCGGCGGCATGGGCTACCCAGGCGTCAATCGAGGAAGTTTGCAGGGCCGCGACATGGTCCTCGCCTTCCCCATTTATACAACACTACAAGATAGACCGCTTTGCATCGGCGGACACCTCCTTTGGTAGGAGGGTCCTCCAGCAAGTTGTCTCAGAGATCAATCTACCGGCCTTATCTGTTTCCCACCCCTTGGGACAGTGAGGCTTTGGTACATCCCATCGGTGGATTATCCATCTCCTGTACTGGAGAAGGGGCGTTGGTCTTACCTGAATGCCTTTTCTCAGTACGGAGATGGATAATCCACACCCACGCCAAGGCCAGCAGGCCGCTAGTAGGGAGCTGAGAGCCAATACCTCGTCAATCATCAGCCAATTCGCCCTCGTTAAGAATGGACTCCACAGGAAGTGGGGGCGTGTCAAGTTTTGGCTACTTGGTCTCAAGAGCAGGCAGACAGAGAAAACCCATCAGTGGATTATCCATCTCCGTACTGAGAAAAGTACGGAGATGGATAATGTTCTATGTTCTCCTTTCCAACTAATTTACTGCTATTTTTCACTTAGTATTAATACTATAAATAATCAAACCGTAAAGACTCTTCCCAGGTTTTATATAAAAACATAATAATCCAGAATTTGGGTCTTGAATCTCATGAAGTTTTGTTGGCAAATATCAGTTTCTCCTGATCATACAAGTAGTGTTTTAAAGCATTCTGATATCCTGTTGTATTGTAGAGTCTTCCTCTACAATATGAGTCCAGTCATATGTCAAAACTTGCCTTCTCCTCCAGACCCACTCCATAGGTGGTTGTGTTTCTTGCCAGAATACCATCAATCAAATTCTTCTGAATTAAAAATATGAAGATAACACAGGGTCCTGACATGTTTTTCAGATGGAATAGGATATAGCAATGAGAATAGTACCAAATATGCCAGCATTCTTTATTCTACATTGTAGATGGAAAGGAAGCATATTAAGAGCACTATCTCTCTTGCTCTCACTCTCACACATATACAGACATATTTTATTCCAATCATATAAGTTATCTGGTAATAAAGTAGTTTTATTACTATATAATATGTATTTATAAGCAGTGGCCCAGCTTGCTTTTGCTTCAGATTGTGATTCCAAAACAATTTATAACAAAACAGAATCAATTATATGCAAATAAGGCCATATTTTCTAAGGTATATTTTTCCTTAAGCTTTCTCTTGGTTTAAAATTGCAAGTAGTGATATATGACTCTCATTGCTTAGTAAATGGCTGTTCTGCAATATCAAATACTATATTGTAACATTTATAATATACATCAAATCATTCCATGCCATTATAACTCTTGGTAAAAAGTGAAAAGGCTGTTTCTCTTTAGGAAAACAAAAATATGTATTTATTGAAAAAATAACTTAAAAGCCAAAGAAAAATGAAAATGATAGTTCTGTTAAAATATCATTTTTTTCAGAAAACGTTCTGAAAGTTGGAAAAAGTTTAAAAGAACAAATAATTGACAACTTTGAGCAAGATGTAAAATTATATTCAGAAAACCATGAATTAAACCATATGATTTTTAAAAAAAGAATAAGATAAAGTAGTATTTTTTAAAAAGTTAATTAAATATTATTTAAAGACAAAAAATGCAAAGATTATTACAGAGAACTGAAGGGAATATAACTGGGGGGGGGGCGGGGGGGAACATAACCTCCCCTCCCTAATATAATATCATATAAAAAAACAGCAAAATCAGATATCCATCCATCTGTTCATCCTAGGGACAATATTCAATCAGCAAAACCCAATTAATAACTTCAGTAGCTCAAGGGAAAGAATCATTCAGCCATAGCTAAATGTAAACTAATCATTTCTGGAAAAAAAATTGAGTTGGTAGGATAGCAGAAATATTTTGATGATTTTATGATTTGGGGATCATCAGTCCCAAAATCTGTGAGTGAGGCATGTTTTTAATTCAAGTGATAAGCTTTTGTGTTCCAGGCATCACTATTTCTAGCATATTGATATTAAGAATAGTTCTGTCTAAGAAAATCTCACTTGTCAGCTTTAGATACAGCAGAAGAATGGGTGCAGCCACAGATTTATATCCCTGTATGTATGTAAATGGTTGAGAGAAACAGAAAGAAAAACACAAAGAATGTGAATAAATAGCTTTAAATAAATAAAGGTTTATAATTTGACTTTTAAATTTGTTTCTGCAGCTATGCATCTATTGTCCTTGTGCTATACTGAGTTTGCAAGCTTCTCTGTCTCCAAATTTAGTTTTAAGTGGACCAGTAAAATATGTTTATAGAACAAGAATGGTTGTAAATGGCAATGCTATTATTTTCCATTTCTGGAAGAGATGATATTTAATTTTTATTAATATTGTATTTTTATATCTTTCTGAGTTTTTTTGATGTAAAGATGAAAATTTTGCAATTGTGTATTTATTTATTTATTAGCCACCATTATTTTTTTAAATAAATAACTCAAGATGGCCAACATACACAATACTCTTTATTCCTCTTATTTTCTCCACAACAATCTTGTGAGATGGGTTGAGATCAGAGAGACGGATTGGCCTATGGTCACCTAGCCAGCTTTTATGCTTAAGGTAGGACTAGAACTTAAAGTATCCTAGTTCCTAAGCCAGTACCTTAACCACTGCACCAAACTGGCTCTTTAAATTACTATATAAATTTAAATTATTATTTAAATGTTGATTGATGTTACTTAAAATTTATTGCAAATATGCTCTGATGATTCTTTAAAAAATCAGACTAATAAGAGTACTGCTGTGGATAAATTTCAATAGACTCATTGTATTTGAATTTAAATGTTTTGCTTTTGTGCTTACAGCATTTACAGGTTTTCCTAAGATTTCACTTTTTTGTCTTATTGACTATTCTCCTATGTATATCATATGTGCTGGAAGGAGAACAAAGAGTTGGAAAAAGTTTGGCAACACACAGAGAGAGGCCCAGATTAAGAGACTGCACAATCCCAAGCTGATGGAGGAAGGGAGAAGAGGTTCAAATAGTGACACTTAGAATCTCTCAAGATGTATCAAGTAAGTTAGAAGGTGGTAGCTTGAATTTGGCAGGATTCTGTCCATTAGGTGTAAGCGAATAAAGGTTTGAACTCAAATGGATTTTGCTGAGATGTCTCGGGGCTCTGGCCTGGTATTATAATAATTTTAGCACAATTTCAATACTTACTGCTTTTCCTATTACTACTGTACATTTTTGTGAGGAACCTATTTGCAATCTATTATCTCTTCTGGGTTCATTCAAGACAGGAGTTAGACATCCTGTGTTCTCTCTATTTCAGGATTGCTTAAGAACTGAGTTGAATCTATTGTGATTTGGATTTTAGATATTAAAATCTACCTATTTACCCATACAAAGAAATGTTCTTGTTTCACAACCATGCAGAAATGAAGGTTCATTCTGAGAAGATTACAAATGTTAAGAAGGCTCTGTTCAACAGTAAAAACATTTGCAGTAGATAATTTAAACATGTAAACATTTTTTAAAAAGATGATTAGGAAGTACGAAAAATAGCAAGTCGTTTAACATTTAACTGGAAAACCATCCCCATTCTTTCTATTTCCAATAGGATTTATTATTACGGTTGGCTGCAGTCAGCCAGATGTTTAGTCTGGATTTTTATGTACCTACTGAGTATTTCTCAAGGTGTTCTTGTTTGATGGTGTTAAAGCTATCATTGCAGGATGTAAGCTGCGTTTTGCAATTGACTGATGCTGATTTTGTCAATACCGATGGTATTCAAGTGGTGTTCCAGATGTTGCATCCAAGGTTCCTATCTCTATTGCTTTCTTTTGCCACCCATTGTTCCATTTTGCTGCTCTTTATATTTTGTGATTTTCTTTGATTCTTTATTAAGTCTGTGGGCAGGTTTGAATCCTAATTTTTTAAAATCCTAAAGTCCCAAAGCATTACAGCTTCTTCATTTTCTATTGCTTTGTCTATTTTGCAGCTCCCACCAGTTCTTGCTTGCAGGCAAATGGTATTTCTTGCAGATATTCCAATGTACCATTGTTGCTATTTTGTCATGGTGTTGTTTGTAGTCTGTGCAATCTTCCTTCAGCAGCTAACTAAATGGTCCACTGCTCCTATTATTATGGTTGATCACAGATATTTAGACTGGATGTAGCATTTTTATCTACTGACCCTTTCCCAAGGATCTGGGATTGGCAGATATTGTTCATTGGTGTTAAAGATATTACAATAAATATTAGTACTCATTGTTCAATAAAGAAGTGCAGATAAGTGAACCTATTTGTATGTTGTGTTTTTAACTCAACTGTTTTAGTGCCTTTAACAAATTGGGAATAAACTGAATTATCTGAATTAACAAATTAAGTAAGTGTATTGTGAGGAAGCTGCATATATATTGTTCTGCAGATAAATGCTCCCAGCATGCAATGCCACTCCTGAATCACATGAAAATATATGAGATAATAATATGGGAGCTTTTAACACTTACAATAAAAGAAAACAGGTTATTTATAATCTTTCTTTCCTTAATGAAATATTTTTTCAACCATTTATGAACTCTCTCTCTCTCTCTCTCTCTCTCTCTCTCTCTCTCTGTGTGTGTGTGTGTGTGTGTGTGTGTGTGTGTGTGTGTGTCTGTCTGTCTGTGTGTTTGTATACATGCATGTGTCATGTCTGCCTAGTTATATGACCAGCCTAAATCAATTTATATGCTTCAGTCCTGGTTATTCCTTGGCAAGAACACACTTATGAAGCATTCAAGTATTATATTATGTAGGTCAGATTTGTTGCATATCTTCCAAACTGCAATCCCCCATTTATTATGTTTTGGATGGTCTGATTTTCTTCACTGTCAATAGATTCACTGTGGTAAGGTTATAACATTGAGCTTTGTCTCATCAAAACAATCTACATGCATGATTTCCCTTTATAACTAATGCAATGAGGAGATCATATACCACATTCTTGACTCTTAAAGCAAGTTAGTAATTTGTGCAATATTTTAAACCCAAGCATTTCCATGTTACGTAAACCTTATTTATTACTCACTTGCTACCTGTGAGTCCCTGGATGTTTTCCTTTCCCATTAGCAACACATAATGCAATTAGGCTTTGACTAACTTGGGAAAGAAATAAATTAGTTGGTGAATATTCAGTACGTGACACATACCCTTCTAAGCTTTGCAGATAAAATTAGATACCTTCCAATGTACTTGTTGAACTCCTATTTTCACATTAAGGACTATTACCGGATGCTTTATTTATTTAGTCAGCAATAACTTATTCGTCAATAGCTTCAAAAAGAACATGTTAGCCAACTGATTATAGCAATTTTCTTTAAATGCTTCCAATTTGTGAATTTCTGGCTGACCCCAGTAAAGGCTTACTTGGCATTAGACTGGATTTTTGGTGGAAGGAGCAATCAAGTCCCATTGTGTTCTATAGTTTATTTCTACTTATATACGTACAATTACAGCCATAATCTCACAGTGGATTTAATAGCAAGTAACTGTGGCTTCAATATATTAAATATCATTGACCATATTTTTAATGAATTGCAAAAAAAGGAAAATATGCAAAGATGGAAGGAAAGCCATATAATAGCATTCTGGATTAGAAAAGTCTAAAAGGTAGATTTGTGTAGCTGCTGTTTAGGTTTGTTCATACAATTTAAATGCACAAGGATATTTAAATATAAAATATACTAGAAAAAAAACAATTGTCATGTAACAGAGAGCAACTCAGTATAACATGGGAACAATTCAAAATGAACCTTATTCAGTTCTAAAATGTGAAATGGGAAGTCGGGAACTAAATATAAAATAAGCAAACATTGCCATTCCTTTACAGTAGACTAAAGAGATACTGCCTTCCCTTTCCATTGATTTTGTAATAAGGAGCTGAATGTCAGCTTTATGTAGATATTAGTTATTTTTAAAAAGATATTCCCACATTTTTTCTCGGGATTCCAAATACAGAAATAATAGGGACAAAAACATCCTAGAAATAGCTGTAAGGAAAAATAGGTTATAGCAACAAAAGAGCAGACAAATAGTTCAAGAGTATCCAAATATTCATTCATAGCTTTTCTAGGATAGGAAATGATAGAGTAATCTGAGTTATAAAGATTAATTTCTTTGGCAAATACTTTCTTTGCTTTATAAGCAAAATGGAATCATTGCAGAGTGACTTAAGCCCTGTCATCTTGTGCTTTTGGTAGTAGTTGAAGAGTTCTGTGGCTTTACTTCTTCATCTTATATCAAAATAAATACAAACTGAAGGTGTTTAATTTTGATTTTTTTTCCAGTTAAGGTGTATTTTATTCCCTGTATGAAAGGATTTGTATCAGTATTTTTTTCAAATTTGGCAACTTTAAATTATATGGACAAACTCTCAGACTTCAGTCCCCATCCAACCATGCTCATTGGGAAATTCAGACAACTGAAATCCACACATCTTAAAGTTGCCACATTTGAAAACCACTGATTTATATCATATAGGTTGCAAAGTTTGTTGAAATGTTGACATTAACTTCTGGAATGATTCTAATAACTGTGCATATAAGGTTACATATTTCATGTTTAAATAATTTTGAAGAAATGTATAAAAATGTATTGTTAACAGTTTTCCAATATGAAAACCTTAATGAAGGTTTTGAAGCCTTAAATTAGAGAAAAGGTACATCAAAAGTTGACATTGCTGGAAATTAGATTCATCGTGATGATGAGTGTTTAGGCACAGAGATTCCTTTTTCCTACAAAACAGTGGTTCTCAACCTTTTTAATGCCGCGACCCCCAATCGGTACGCGAGCATCCTAGAAAAGTGCAAGCGGGGGAGGGGAATGAGCTGAACCACTGGCAGCACCGCACAAGCCTGAGAGAGAGATGGCTGGAGCTGCAGGGCTGTCAGGGCTCAGCGGAAGCACCAAGATCAGTGCCAGGCTCCAGCTGGAGCTCGCACTGATCCTGGTGCTATTGCTGAACCCTGAAGAAGCACCAATCAGCTGGAAAGCAGCACTGATCCTGGCACTTCTGCTGAGCCCAGAAGAAGCGCCAATCAGCTGGAATGTTGCAGCATCTCCAGGGTCATGTGAAGTGACCAAAACTTGCTGCAACCACCCAGCAGACAGGGGGAATAAAAGCCAAACACCCCCCACCCCCGCTGCCAATCCTCAACCGAAATGCTCACAACAATGAAAACCTCGGACAGGAGAAAGAGCTTGCTTGGCTGTGGCTTGGGGGGCACTTTTTTCAGTGCCATTGTAACTTCGAACAGTCACTAAGCGAACTGTTGTAAGTTGAGGACTACCTGTACTTTTTCAAGTTTTTGACACCTTGCTAGGTGACTGGTGGTACTCGGATGTTGCCATATCCTAAAAGTGGTACAATGGGTGAAAAGGTTGAAAAGCCCTGTATTATATAGCTGGCCAAAATCTTTATTCTTTTGCTTTGCCAAATAAACAGCATAGAATATAGAGGGCTGAAAGAGACCTAAGAGGTCTTTTACCATGTTTTCCTGAAAATAAGATTGAATCTTATATTAATTTTTGCTCCAAAAGATTCATTTGGGCTTTCTGGTTAGGGCCTATATTCCAGGAAATACAGTACTAAATGCATCCATCTGGCTGACAATCTTAACTGGGGCTTCTTTGCTTATATTATAAGCATCCTGAAAAATCATGCTAGGGCTTATTTTTCAGTTGGGTCTTATTTTCGGGAAAACACGGTAGTCCAATCTTCTTTTCATGGCAGGAACCTCATACCATCCCAGTCAAATAGTTGTCTAGCATGTTTGGATGTTTTATGTGAGTATCCAATGGTACTTCCTGTTTTAGTTCTAGATTTGGCTCTCATCTGCAGAAACTCTGGGTTGGTATTAATTTAACTATCCTTTTGTGACAACTTGAAGAAAGTTTCTCCCATGGAATGCATTCTGGGTCCATGGTGTGGCCAACCTATGGATGCCAATGTGCCCAAGTGACACCTGTTCTGATGCCAAAAGGCTACCTGATCCACCTGAATTCTCCCTTAGATATTCTGACTTTTGAAAAAAAATATTAAGCCAGCATGGTGCACAGCCAAGCACCAGTCTGAAGCATTTTTATCCACAAATGCCTTCTTAGAAAACAAGTGTTTTCTAAAAAGTGCTTTATTAAGAAAAACTCATAAGAAAGGGTTCAATGAAAGTGGGAAAAACTTAAAAAAGGAGAGATTGGTAGCAACTCTGCCAGTTTGCACACAGATAAATGGGTGTTTTGTGATGGCCATATTAATTGTGGTAGCTATTTGTAGAAGTGCTCATGACAAATTCCAAAGGTGCTCATCAAAACAAGAAAGCTATAGGTGCTGTTGACATAACTAAGGGGGCATGCATATATAACATAAATACATATATACAGTAAATACATATATGTGATATGTTATATATAATACATAAAACTGATGCAATACATGCATGCCAAAACAAACAAAACAATCAATTCATAGCAAAATTTTCTTTCCAATGTAATTTTTACATAACTATAAAAACTGCATCAAAAATTAAAATTAACTTATATGCTGTTTTCTATCATAAACATGCATAATTATGCAATTCCCTTAGATGTTAGATAGATGAGAGAGAGAGAGAGAGAGAGAGAGAGAGAGAGAGAGAGAGAGAGAGAGAGAGAGAGAGAGAGAATGAGAGAGAGAGAGAGAGAGATTGTACACAATTTTAAGTCACCATAAAATTTGGAGAAATGTACAATTCAAAACCCCACTCAGGTCCCACATGAACATTTTTTTCTGGGAAGTGAAAATTAGGTTGGTTCACTATAAAATGTTGTCTAGCTGATTTCTTCTCCAGTCCTCAATGCCCACTCTGTGCTTATAGAAGCAGAAGCAAAAGGAAATACAGAAAGATATTCTCATTTCTTTTCCTTTGTTTCTCAGGCTTTTGTAGCATGCTTTCCTCTTTTTTGGTATAACCAAAATGTTTAGCAAAAAGAAACACTATCTCCATTTGCACTGCTATGTTACCTAGTATATAGGTGTCTTGTTGGAAAGCTGAAAATACTACTCATTTCTTTCTCAAATTAATTGGATCAGAGAAACAATATATCCTAATCAGTATGCAAGCTGGAGGGCTTGGAGACAAGTGCTGGATGGAATGGATTTGGACATCAAAACAGCAACATGCAAAGTATGATTAAAACCAGACACTAACAGCAAAGGTTCCTCAGCATGAGTTCTCTTGATAAAGTCCATTTTCCCTGTATGCAGAGAACTCAGATATTTTCCCCTTTTAAACTTTAATTCTGAACACAAGAGGGATTTTGAGCAGTGCCTTTAATGATAAAAAATGAAAAAGCTTTTGTTTTCACTCTCCTCAAACATGAAAGGGAAGCCATATTTCTTTTCCTTGTTACAGAAAAGAAAAATGAGATTATTTAGTTCTATCTGTTTGAAAAAGCCATAATTCAGAACTATCTGTAGAGAATAATAGCAAAGGCAATGTTTTATTGTTTATTTTTACCTCATCTTTATTTTTTTTATAAATAACTCAAAGTGGCGAACATATCTAATACTCCTTCCTCCTCCTATTTTGTCCACAATAACAAACCTGTGAGACAAATTTAGGGCTGAGAAAGAGTGACTGACCCAAAGTCACCCAGCTGGTTTTCATGTCTACAGTGAGAATTGAATGCACAAGGCTCCTGGTTTCTAGCCTGGCTTCAATATGAAAGGGGTTCCATAGCTTATGGATTCAAATAAGTAATCATATTTTGTTTTGCTTAAAAAGAAACTCTGAAAAACTGATTTATTTAATCAGAACTGAAGAGGATCAGGCAAGACAAACTTGTGTACCTATGGGCAATTGTAACTATCATAAAACATTGTTAAATCTTTCAAAATGGATTATCTATAGTAGGCCCGTGAATGTCAATGCAGTCCTACCCTGAAGTCAAAATGATCCTAATTAAAGTTGCTTCCAGTATAAAAAGAGTGGACATGAACTCTTTTTTACTTTTCATCTAAAAAAATAAAAAACAAAGAAATAGGTATGCAATATTCAGCATGAACAGAATCCACAGTGTAGAAATCATACATCTAGCTTCAAGAGACAAATACAATAGTTGAAGCCGTGTTCTCAGTTGTTAATCAGCATGAAATAAACTAACTATGTGTATCTTATCTATATAGCCTCCATGAACCTATCAAATGTTTTAGATGAGTTGGAGATCTGTCCACTGCAAGAAGCTTGTCTGTCTGATGCTTGGAAAAAGTCCTTGTTGTGTAAGGCTACTAAACTATGGCATTCCCAATAGGAAGTGGGTTTGATCCCTACTTTCACCAAACTTTTATTTAACTGAATCTTGATATTACTGATAGTAATAGCAATAGCACTTAAACTTATATACCACTTCATAGTGCTTGATAGCCCTCTCTAAGCAGTTTACAAAGTCAGCATATTGCCCCCAACAAGTTGGGTCTTGAATTTACTGACCTCGGAAGGATGGAAGCCTGAGTCAACCTTGAGCTAGTGAGAATCAAACTGCTGAACTGCTGGCAGCTGGCACCGGGCCACCACGGCTCTTGATGCTAATATTAAGTTTCATTTGGTTTGAATTGTCCTTATTCTTATATTTTATTCATTTTATTTTCTATCAGTGATCTATATAGTGTTGAATGTTGGATAGACAGAAAGTGGGGAAACTGAGATGATGATGATGATGATGATGATGGTGATGATGATGATGATGATGATTTTAATGCCAAGTGCTAATAGCATTCTCCAGTTTGGAGCGTATGGTGACTGCAGGATTGCAACAAATAGGGAAGTTTAACTTTATAAAATTGATTTGGCCATTTCTATTGACAAGCAATCTTTTTTGTTTCCTTACAAAGCAACCCAGAGGTATGTTTATTCAGTTACAACAGGCAAAAAAGTGTGACATTTACCATCCCTCTGTAATTCTGATAATTATCAGTTACCTGCTTACTTCGGGAATCTTTATTTGGATTTTTTTTTTAAAAAAAAACTATTCACACCTATACATTGATAAGAACTATTTCAGTGCCTGCTTTGCTCCTTATAAATCAAGTAAAGCAAGAAAAAGTCATTCCTGAGAGCCAATCAGGTAGAAGAAATGTCTTTAATATGTGAAAAACAAAATAGTTTGGTGTAGTGAAAGCATGATATAGCAAGCAATGTGTCAAAATACTAACATCCCACAAAATAGGAATATAAATATTTCATACTATCCTGGCCTGGCCTAAGTAGAGAAATTTTCACAGCTTAGGCTTGCTTACAAATGCTAATAGATTTATTTCCATGGCAGTAAAAAGTGCCGTCAACTTAAAATGATCCATGCAATATTATCTTCACAATTTGAATATACAATATTGCCTTTCTTCAGCCAGAACAAAATCTGTTCGGTCATTCTCTTCCAAGTTTTTAAAATGCCAATAATTCATACAGCAACACAGAATGAGTAAGCAGATGTAGGGCATTGCTAGATTCATTACTAGCTAAGAACTGCATGTCACAAATTCTCCATAGTAACCACTATGGAAGTTTTTCATACTCTCAGTGGAAACAGAAATGTCCATTTGTTTTCCTAGAGGATGATTTCTGGTTTAAAAAAATGATTACTCTATATAAAATTACTGCTTTTGGCAATTGTAAAAAATCATAATATCTTGACATTATTTAACTTGGCTCATGACACATTGGTCTGATTCTGCTGTTTACATCACTAACAGTGATGGTGCAGTTTTTGCTTTGGCAACATCTCAAAAACTATAGCTATTTTGTATGGTAATATGGGATTTTGCTCTGTTCTAAAGCATGTTCCAGATAATTCACATCACAATTAGGTAAATAGGCATACCATGCAGTGTGGAAAATGCAAATATTGTTAAGAAAAGGTAGTATTGAAGTCAAGGCAAGTTCAAGGAAAAAAAAGGAAACTTGTTTTTAAATCTTACCATAAATATAATTATCTAAAGTATACAAATCTTAATGGAAAAAAAAAACATGCAGGCCCTGGTTATGTGAAGGTGAAAACTTTACAATTATTACTTGAGAACCCCCCTCACCACCTTTTATAGAAATAATTTGGCTTCATCAAAAGAATTAACATTGGTCTAAGATATTTAAGGGCAAGTAAGCTTCTATTTTACTGATGGGGGAGTCAGTATCCTTTGTCTTATTGCATTAAAGAGCTTGTAGAGGGACATGGTGTCATGTTGTACATTACAGTAGCTCAAATTTGACCTCTTAAAAAACAGAGATATTTATTACACAATATGAAAATTACAGAGTAACCTTTTTGTGAGGAACCAGAAAATTATCCATTACCAAATTCAGAGGATTTGTTTGTTACACTGGCTGGAGCCAAGTACTTCAGTAAAACTGGTTATTTTGTGCCTATTAGTAGTTGGAATTAGACTCAAAGCAATACCAAAGATCAGTATCAGTATCTAAGACTTCCTTTTGGGTTTCATGTGGTCTCCTTGCTGGGTAGTATTTTCATCTCTGCTTCCTGTATTGGTGAATATTTAGCACTACTAGACAATGTGTCAATTGGATTGGATATCTAAGGAGTGTGTGTGAAATTATTTACATGTCAATTCCTTGAGAAATCAGTAGAGTATCGAAAGTAATGCATTGATCAGCTCCATCCCATAGACAATAACATTATATATTTTATATATATTTTATATATATATTAAAAATTACATTAAAAATTGAAGAATAGCGATTCCTGGGTACATAATGGGGCGGCTGTAAGTATTGATCTTCTGTACATCCATTGAAGGCATGTCTCTGTCTTGGTGGCTCTGATCAGTGTGGCCGCATAGCAAAGGTGTTATTCTGCCATCGCTCATGGTAGGTGTTGCCTTTTTTGAATTCCTATCCATTTCCAAGGCGCCGGCGACCAGATGCGTTGTAGCGGGGGCACCATTGGGGACAATGGAGCCGATATAGTCACTGGGGTAGCGAGTTTGTTTTGTGTTAATTGGGACACTTGTTGTTCTTATTCTTGAGTATTGGGTACAATGCAAGGAGGTGTCTGGGGCATCCGAGGATGGGCTACTAATATCAACAAATTTCTTAATTGATGGCGGATGTACACACGAATCGTTAACTAAAGGGGGTCTAGATTGTAGATGTCTCTCTTCTTTGTTGCCAGTTTCATCTAATGGACACCCAGAGTTTTTGTTACTCAGATGTTTTTTCCCAGGTCGTCTACGCATTTTCCATGCCTTCATGGTCTGATATGGCGGGCGTAGGTCCACATGTCAATTGATTGACATGCTGTCTGAGAACCAGGCTTCTTTGAGTAACCTACCACTCTTGGAGGTGTCACTGGCAACCACCCTTACGTCGTCAAAAGTAAATTTATGAC
The DNA here is from genome assembly GCF_016545835.1 of Crotalus tigris. Lineage (NCBI taxonomy): Eukaryota > Metazoa > Chordata > Lepidosauria > Squamata > Viperidae > Crotalus > Crotalus tigris. Next base: position 1,649,762 of record NW_024096914.1, read on the forward strand.
CAAACTCCTCCAAGTGAGTCAGTATTTGGGAGTACTGCTCACCTCTTCTTATTGCCAGCTTGTGTTCCTGCATTCTTGTTCCAACCCTTTTGGAAGTTTCTCCCACATAATTGCCTGGACAGTCATTACAGTTAATCCTGTAAACGACTTCAGATCTCTCAACTATGGGGAGTGGGTCCTTTGGTCTCATAATGCAGGAACGCAATGTCCGGTCAGGTCTATGTGCAACCCTTACACCATAGGGTGCCAATAGTCTGGTGGTGGCTTCCGAGACATTGCTAATGTAAGGGAGGGTAATACAAGTCGTCTGTGATGGTGCCATCCCACTTGATGGATTTTGGGATGGTTTGGACAGAGTACTGTGGCGTCTGATGAATTTCATGGGGTACCCATTGTACCTACAGAGACGGAGGAGATGTTTTCTTTCCTCCATCCTAGCTTCAGCTGTACTGCAGTGGGAGTCCACCCTCTTAAAGAGGGTTCTAATGCAGCTGACTTTGTGGGCCACCGGGTGATTGCTGTTGTAGTGCAACATTCTATCAGTGTGCGTGGGTTTGCGATAGACCCGGGTGGTTAAGGTCCCATCTGCCTGGCGTTGGACTAAGACATCAAGAAATGCCAGCCTACCCTGATACTCCTCCTCCTCCGTAAATTGCAGATCCACGCACACCAAATTAAGTGTGTCCACAAAGTCAGCTTTTTGACTCCTCTTAATTATGACGAACGTATCGTCAACGTAGCGGGCCCAGAACTTTGGGCAGTATTGGGTCATCACTACGTGTTCCAACTGCTGCAATACAGCCTCAGCAATAACACTTGAAATAGGTGACCCCATGGGGGTGCCCTTTATTTGCTCATACATTGAGTCCTTTGCCTCAAAACGTATTTTACGTTTCAGGGCACAATGTATGAGCAAATAAAGGGCAACGCATCTGGTCGCCGGCGCCTTGGAAATGGATAGGAATTCAAAAAAGGCAACACCTACCATGAGCGATGGCAGAATAACACCTTTGCTATGCGGCCACACTGATCAGAGCCACCGAGACAGAGACATGCCTTCAATGGATGTACAGAAGATCAATACTTACAGCCGCCCCATTATGGGGGTGGTCACTCGCTCCCAGAGAGCGGCGTTACAGAAGACTGAAAGAGACGCAACCGGATTGAGAGTCGCACCAGGTGGCATGAAGGAGGAGCATGGAGGATGCAATATGCTGGGAACAGTGGGGGGAAATAAAATTGTGGATGAGATTGGTGGCAAGGATTGTGGGGGGATTGAAGGAGTGACAGGATTGAAGAATGCAAATGAGTGCGATGCGTGCTGGAGGAGTGGAGGAGAGAAACGTCCCAAGGAACACAGAAAGAAGAATCAATTCAATAGTGCAGAGGACCCTTTAGTTTTGAGAAACATATGTTGCCTATATGACTCAGGAACTAAAGGGAGGGAGGAAGTGGGTGGTTGTGTGGATGTAAGTAAGAGCTATAAGAAAGAATCACTGAAGGCTGTAAGTGAAGCAAGGATTAGTCGGCCTGGACCGGTTACAAGGTCCATGCGTAGAGTTTAGGTGTGGCTATGCTTATAAGCAGGTTTCCTCACTAACTGGCTTGTATCCTGACGATGATGGCAGATGTTAGCCATCGAAAGCTTGATTTTATTTATTAAAACCTTGGTGTTTTACTTCCTGGTGATCGCTTTCCTTTTTTACTGATATATATATATATATATATATATATATATATATATATATATATATATATATATATATATATATATATATATGTTTTCTGAGGTTTTCGCGGGTTTTGTATGTAGGTCTTTGGTTGTTCGGGTTTTCTCCCGCGTAAAATTGGAAGTGTCTTGGCGACGTTTCGACGAAGTCCCATTCGTCATCTTCAGGCTGGTGTTTTCAGCTTCGTGCTTCGAGCAGCAATGTGTGGTCTTAGCTGTTTCTTCCTTTTAACTGCCAGTGGGGGTATGAACTGATTGGGTGGGAGCTTGGCTGTGTTCTGATTGGGTGGAGGTGTGTTCTGATTGGTTAGGGGCTTGGCTGTGCTCTGATTGGCTGGGGGGTTGGCTGTGCTCTGATTGGCTGGGGGGTTGGTTGTGCTCTGATTGGCTGGGGGAGTGTTATGTTTGGTTGTGCTCAGGTTAGTCTGAGTTGCAGAGGGGTTTAAGATTTGGGCTGCCTGCTATTTTTTGGCATTGCTGCTCGAAGCACGAAGCTGAAAACACCAGCCTGAAGATGACGAATGGGACTTCGTCGAAACGTCGCCAAGACACTTCCAATTTTACGCGGGAGAAAACCCGAACAACCAAAGACCTATATATATATATATATATATATATATATATATTATATATATATATATAAGTTTTCTGAGGTTTTCGCGGGTATTTGTATGTAGATCTTTGGTTGTTCGGGTTTTCTCCCACGTAAAATTGGAAGTGTCTTGGCGACGTTTCGACGAAGTCCCATTCGTCATCTTCAGGCTGGTGCTTTTCAGCTTCGTGCTTTGAGCAGCAATGTGTGGTCTTAGCTGTTTCTTCCTTTTAACTGCCAGTGGGGGTATGAACTGATTGGGTGGGAGCTTGGCTGTGTTCTGATTGGGTGGAGGTGTGTTCTGAATGGTTAGGGGCTTGGCTGTGCTCTGATTGGCTGGGGGAGTGTTCTGTTTGGTTGTGCTCAGGTTAGTCTGAGTTGCAGAGGGGTTTAAGATTTTGGGCTGCCTTGCTATTTTCTGGCTTCGCGTTCGTGGTCGTGTCTCCTCTTCATGGAGGGTGTCAGTTTGCTTCATGTATGGATTGGAGGGGTTTAAAGTGGCTAATGATGCAGCTGTGGTCTGGCTTCTGGTTTGTGGTCGTGCCTCGTCATCGGTGTGGCTTTGGGTTTGTTTTTTGCGTGGATGTGTGGTGGTGACATCCTGTGTGGTTTTTGTGAGTGTGGGTCTGGTATCATTTTTTGTGTTAGGGAGTCGTTTGTCAATAAGGGCGGGTTTCCAAATGGCTGGTAGGCGGGAGGTATCATCTCGCTTGTTCATGCTGTGTGGGCGTTTTTCTATCTCGATGGCTTCTCTGATTATTCTGTTATTAAAATGTTCACTTTTGGCAATGGTTCTGGTATTTTTAAAGTCAATTTCATGTCCTGTGGCTTTAAGGTGTTGGACCAGGGAAGATGTTGGTTCCTCTTTTTTGACTGAGTTCTTATGTTCTTCAATGCGTGCACTTATTCTTCTGTTGGTTTGTCCGATGTATGTGGTGGGACAAGTGGTGCATGGGATTTCGTATACTCCTTGATTTTCTAATTCAATTTTATCTTTGGGGTTTCTAAGGATGGTGGATATTTTTCTCTTTGTGCAGAATGCTGTTTTGATGTTGTGTTTATGGAGGATCTTACTGATTCTGTCTATGGTGCCTTTTATGTATGGGAGGAGGGCTTCGCCGTTTTCTTGTTCTTTGTCTAAGCGTTTTGTTCTGGAGATGAGTGTCTTGGCTACAGAGTTGATCTGTGCTGGGTGGTGGTGTGAGAGAGCGTGCAGATAGCGGTTTGTGTGTGTTTTCTTCTGGTAGATGAATTAGAAAATCAAGGAGTATACGAAATCCCATGCACCACTTGTCCCACCACATACATCGGACAAACCAACAGAAGAATAAGTGCACGCATTGAAGAACATAAGAACTCAGTCAAAAAAGAGGAACCAACATCTTCCCTGGTCAAACACCTTAAAGCCACAGGACATGAAATTGACTTTAAAAATACCAGAACCATTGCCAAAGTGAACATTTTAATAACAGAATAATCAGAGAAGCCATCGAGATAGAAAAACGCCCACACAGCATGAACAAGCGAGATGATACCTCCCGCCTACCAGCCATTGGAAACCCGCCCTTATTGACAAACGACTCCCTAACACAAAAAATGATACCAGACCCACACTCACAAAAACCACACAGGAGTCACCACCACACATCCACGCAAAAAACAAACCCAAAGCCACACCGATGATGAGGCACGACCACAAACCAGAAGCCAGACCACAGCTGCATCATTAGCCACTTTAAACCCCCCCAATCCATACATGAAGCAAACTGACACCCTCCATGAAGAGGAAGCACGACCACGAACGCGAAGCCAAGGAATGGCAGGGCAGCCCAAAATCTTGAATCCCTCTGCAACTCAGACTACCCTGAGCACAACCAAACAGAACACTCCCCCAGCCAATCAGAGCACAGCCAACCCCCCAGCCAATCAGAGCACAGCCAACCCCCCAGCCAATCAGAGCACAGCCACGCCCCTAACCAATCAGAACACACCTCCACCCAATCAGAACACAGCCAAGCTCCCACCCAATCAGTTCATACCTCCACTGGCAGTTAAAAGGAAGAAACAGCCAAGACCACACACTGCTGCTCGAGGCACGAAGCTGAAAGCACCAGCCTGAAGATGACGAATGGGACTTCGTCGAAACGTCGCCAAGACACTTCCAATTTTACGTGGGAGAAAACCCGAACAACCAAAGACCTACATATATATATATATATATATATATATATATATATATATATATATATATATATTAAAAATTACATTAAAAATTGAAGAATAGCGATTCCTGGGTACATACATTTCAGTAAAAAAGGAAGCGATCACCAGGAAATAAAACACCAAGGTTTTAATAAATAAAATCAAGCTTTCGATGGCTAACATCTGCCATCATCGTCAGGATACAAGCCAGCTAGTGAGGAAACCTGCTTATAAGCATAGCCACACCTAAACTCTACGCATGGACCTTGTAACAGGTCCAAGCCAACCTATCCTTACTTCACTTACAGCCTTCAGTGATTCTTTCTTATAGCTCTTACTTACATCCACACAACCACCCACTTCCCCCCACATTGCCTATATGACTCAGGAACTAAAGGGAGGGGGGAAGTGGGTGGTTGTGTGGATGTAAGTAAGAGCTATAAGAAAGAATCACTGAAGGCTGTAAGTGAAGCAAGAATTAGTCGGCTTGGACCTGTTACAACGTCCATGCGTAGAGTTTAGGCGTGGCTATGCTTATAAGCAGGTTTCCTCACTAGCTAGCTTGTATTCTGACAATGATGGCAGGTGCTAGCCATTGAAAGCTAGGTGGATATAAGTAAGAGCTAAAAGAAAGAATCACTGAAGGCTGTAAGTGAAGTAAGGATTAGTTGGCTTGGACTTGTTACAAGGTCCATGAGTAGAGTTTAGGTGTGGCTATGCTTATAAGCAGGTTTCCTCACTAACTGGCTTGTATCCTGACGATGATGGCAGATGTTAGCCATTGAAAGCTTGATTTTATTTATTAAAACCTTGGTGTTTTATTTCCTGGTGATCGTTTCCTTTTTTACACACACACACACACACACACACACACATATATATATGAAGAATGTTATCTATCTATCTATCTATCTATCTATCTATCTATCTATCTATCTATCTATCTATCTATCTAATATATTTTATATGCAGCCCAATATAAGCGCGGCCCAGGAAAATCAAAATGCTGGACAACCATGTTCTAGATGTTTTGTAATGGTGTAATGTTTACAATGCCTTCTTATGACAGATATTCATGGTAAGGGGATCATTTTTTTGTTGAGTTTTATATGTGGAAGAATTGCCTATTCATTGCAAAGTTATTTTGGTTGCAATCAGTCAGGATCATTTTTGGCAAAAATCATGGCACTATGCTTCCATAATTTGGCCTAGCTTTTTTCAGGACAAAGTGCTTACATTTTATTTAGAGAAATCATATTTCCATAATCAGAACTAAATTTTCCTTGAGAGTTGGATAGTTGCATTTCTAAAATAATGTGAGCTTTGTGAAGTCTATCAGGTGTCAACAGAATGTAGATACAAACAGCTATTATTTATAATGCTTACAGAAGAATTTATATATCTATATTTGCCTGTTGTTCTATGAAGAATCAACTCTATTCAGCTCTCCTTCTCCTATAGTAATAGACATCAGCTACATTGAAAATAATTTCTGTGGACTTTCCTGAAATAAACAGATTTTTCTTCTAGTTATAGAAGAAAAATACTGTATTCCAAATACTGTACTTGCAGGTGTTTATTATTAACATGACTATCAGGGAGAGAAATTTTGTATTGTTGTGTAATTTGTTTTCACTCTTTTGATTTATCCAGGACATTGTTTTCAGGAAATAGACTTCAGTTCAGATTATATAAATTTAAATACATGAACCAAAAATGGAATTAAAGCATCATATATCCCAAACTCTAATAGTGGGTAAATTAAGTAGTTGACTTGAATTCCATTTCAATTATAGGAATGGAAAGCCAAACCAGCAAAGCTTGCATAAAAAGCTTTCCCCGTTGAGGCTTTTCATAGTGGTACTGAAGACTTATAAAAACAGATAAGATAGATTTTTCTTATTAAATGTCAGGAGTAAACTAAAGTTTTGTGAAAGCATTCTTACAGATATCTAGTGAGAGAATCGCTAAACCTTCTGTGAACTAATCAGGTCTCTGGACTGAAAAATCATTCTTATTACAATATCTTGGCACAAGGCAGGTTCTTAATAGGTTTGTGTGCTCAGTGGACAAGCTTTTTGTGTTTATTACACATTGTCCAATAAAACTAAATACTGTGATCAATAAAGTAACAGCAAACAATTATATTCCATCTGAAGTTTATACTAATAATATTGAACAGTTGTCAGCTATTGCCATGAGATTCTTTATTTCTATTAATGAGTCAGGGTTGATTGCCCAACTGCTGCTGAGAAGTAATAATCATTTCTATATTAAAAGAATGCTCCAATTATTAGCCAACCTATAGTGCAGATATGGCAAATAAATTCTGTATCCAATATTCCTAAATTGGATGTATGGAATATTAGCAGTAAAATCTTTATTAAGGAAATGCAAAAAAAAAAAATGAATTGAATTTTCAACTGTGGATGATTATTTTAATTGTTATCATTTAATTCATAAATATTTCATATATTTAACCATCACTACAAATTTGTAATATTCATAAGCAACCTTACTTTGAGTCATTGGAAGGCAAAAATCATTCAGCAAAAATCAACAGTAGGGATTGCCGAGATTACAATATCTACAGAAAGGTCTGAATTAGTCACCAGCATCATTTACTTGAAATTAATTCACCCCACAGATAAAAGTTAGAGTGATATGTGTCACATAATGATGGCAAGCAAGTGATGGATACGATGAAATTAGTATCATCAGTCACCTCATTGTGGAAGCTGAAGTCTTAGGAGACTAAGGTAAAATCTCAAGACAGCTTTTTTTACTTTTTTGCATATGTAGCTTTACTGAGTATTTTAATTGCAGTAATAAAAACTAATAAAAATAAACCCCAACAGAAAAGAAAGTAAAAAGAGAAAAAAGTGGAAAGGAAAAACCAGAAAGAAAGAAAAATAAGAGTAAAATAAAGAAAAATATGAAATGATTTTTAATCTTCATCACAACTGTAGATAGATTTGGTAGTTCTTTAACCCTATAAGGTTACAAACTCTTCTTCCAATAACCCTTTCTTTATCTATAAGCAAGTCCATAACATATCAAGTTTTCATTTCAAAAGAAACAAAATAAGTAATTGATTTCATTTTAAAATTTGTGAAACTTAGGTTTCACTAAGGTTTTTAAATAATATATATTATTCTGGATATTTTTTTATTTCTAATATTCTTTTTCTATTTTGATTTTGTAAATATTCTTAGTTAGCGAAGTGCTTTACTCCAGATTGCCAGGGTCAAATGAAAAGGGATTCTGGAAATGACCCATGGGATGCCAAACCTGATATACTTCAACAAATAAAGGATCTTTTCCAGTGTATTTTAATTTAATTGTGTTCTTTTGTACCGGCCCACAGCCATGATGCATTGTAAACCAAATCTGTGTTTTTTTCACCTGTTGGATTTCTCACTGCTATACACCTCTCTTTTTCTCTCTCTCCAGGTATGCAAAAACATGTAGAAGTAATGCCTGGTTTTATTCAGCTTCTGTTCAAGAAGCAGAAAATTACACTGCACTCTTATAACAGCCATTAAAATTTATGTTATGACTCATCAATCACAGAAAGTCTTAATAGATAAAAATAACAAAAGTTGAAATTGAGGCAAAAATAACCCCTCTTCAAGCTACGGAGATTTTCTTTCTAATATATCCTTTTCTGACTCACCTATACTTTTTTTAAAGTTTATCATTTTTTCATCTTCTTTTTTCTTATTCCAACTTACCCCACCCGTCCAAGTATTAACTTTTAAAAACAACATATTCCTTAATGGTATGTATTGGAGGAAAAATATTTTTTCTCTATTGCTAAACAATAACAATTTCTTTAGTAAAAGTCTGCTTTTGGGTTTTAAAAAAAACAATCTGTTAATATACAATTTATTATAATTTGAAATGTTTCTATATCACAGCATAAACCAATTGTCCTTACTTCAGAATGGAGAATGCATTTCCATTTCCAGAAATATAATCTATTGAATTGCAATGGTTCAGTGGCTTAATGATGCTGGAGATGATGTCTGTTCCAGGGGTTTGAGTCCTAGCACTGCTAGGTGAGCTCCTGTCACTTGCCTTAATTTCTGTTCACTTAGCAGTTCAAAAGTATGTTCTATGCAAGCAGATAAATAGGTACCACTTCAATGGGGAAATGAGTTGGTGCTCCATGCAAGCAGTCAGATCCCTGCTGGTTCTGAATCTTCCCAGTTGTGATGTCTGTTTGTGACATGGCTCTGGTGAAGAGAGAGAGCCTTGGATCACGCTGCAGGAAGAACTGCTTGTCTTTCTTTCTGGTGTGAAGCCAGATTTGCTTCCTATGGCGCACCTTGGGAAGCGTGCAAGTGTATCCCACAACACAGCTGGTAAATTGGCAGCCACACTACTACTCTGCAATAGCATTTTGGTCTCCTGGCTAATGTAGCAATAACAACAACAACAACAGTAATCTGTTGAGTTTTGAGAGGAAAGGTACAATGAATTTAGTAGATTACAATAATTTACAATAAGAAGACTAAACTAGATATATGAAACTAACATTAATATATATATTATTTTATTGGGGAGTATTAATCTAAAAAAAAAAAATCCAAATTGTATCATTATGCCAATAAGAGGAGTCTTTTGAATAGCCTATCCCTTTGTGTAAAAGCACTTCTCGTATTGCTAAGTGAGATCTCCCAACATATTTTACCAACAGTCATATTATTTGGTCCTGCTTAGAACTGTAGCTCACTCAAGACTACAGAAAGACATAAAGATTTAATGCTACAAATACAATCAACAACAATGTGTTAGTTATGGCTTGATTAATTCACTGTGGGACCAAAGCAGAGATTTAGATCTTGTGACATATATTTAGTGTCTTTAATGGGCACCTTTCTTTTTAGAGAGAGCTATTCTGTGGCCTTTCTATTTTATACTTCATATGAAATTTTATAGGTTTGGATAGGAAAATGAAAAATAAGACATGAGCTAGATGGTGAGCAGCCTGAGTTACATTTTAATTTGTCACCATGCAAAGGAATCAACATTTTAATATTGAAATGCTGGTCTTGTCTGGCCATCAGTATACCCTTAGACGTGGCACAGAACATGCTCAAACTCTTACTCAGTTTGATTTGGTAAATATATTGTACAGGAAATCCTCAACTTATAACCACAAAATTTATGTTGTTAAGTCAGACATTTGTTAAGTGGATTTTGCTCCATTTTACGACCTTTCTTGCCACATTTGTTAAGTGAATCACTGTAGTTGACAGGTTAGTAGCATGGTTGTTAAGTGTTAATCTGGCTTTCCCACTGACTTTGCTTGTCAGAAGGTCGCAAAAGGTGATCATATAACCTTGGGACACAGCAACAGTCATAACTATGAGTCAGTTGCCAAGCATCTGAATTTTTTTTTTTTAATAATTTTTTATTTTTCCAAACTCTCCCCCATAAATATACCGTGATATTTATCAGATGTTAACATACATTCTTTTTACATTCATATATAAGTTACTTTTAATAAAATGAAATAAATACATACACATGACTTTTGGTGTTGCTCGCCCATTTTCCCTTTCACTGTATCCACACTCTTCTCTACCTTCTTTCATCCTTTCTTCTCTTCCCTACTTCCCTCTTCTTCCTTTCCTCTTCTCTTTCCTTCACCACTTTCTCCCCACTTCTCCTCTTCTCTCCAACCTTCCTACTTCCAAGCATCTGAATTTTGATCACATGATCATGGGGATGCTACAAAGGTTGTAAGTGTGAAAAATGGACATACGTCACTTTTTCAAGTATTGTTGTAACTTTGAATGGTCACTAAATGAACTGCTGTAAGTTGAGGACAACCTGTATTAATTCTAAAGAATGTTAATTTGGTAATTAACTCTCATTAATTAGAATTTTCTGGAGGTGATGGAAACTATGCGGGGAATAGGAGATTGCTTCCCTATGACAGCCATGCTGAGGATGGAAAATATGTTATATGAAATTGTCTGGATGTTATACTGGTTAATGGTTTTGCTAGTTTTTTATATGATATGAGTGTATGTGTGTTGTTAATACATCTACAGTCAGTATTATTTTTTCACAAATACTGTCTTGTGTGAATTAGTATGTCATGTTTACTATGCTTATATGATAGAACATTAATCTGTATCATTAATCTTTTGTTCTGAGTATCACCAACATTCTTTCAGATGGTTGATCAAACTTTAGTTAAAACAATGAGTGAAATGCTTCCCCTTGCCCAAGCAAACAGATGAAAAGTGAATTAAAATTCTCTTCATTTCAGTTGCATCTCACCATGCTTTTTATCACAGAAGGATGCCAGTGATGTGCTTATTGGCAATACCTTATTTTTTTTTATATTGCAAACAATACAACTCAGTGATCCAAAATTAGGCTGCATGCTATCTGGTGATGCTTCATTCTTCTTTCTCTTCCTGTTGAGTGGTTGGTTGGAGTACAATTATAGAATCCAACCGAGCTGAATATTACATTCAAATGCTTTTCAGTAGGCTGACCTTTTCTTTTCTACAATTAAATCACCTCTTCCTATCAAAAATTTCCTTGAGGTATTCGCCACCATTAGAGCTGAATAATAAAAACAATAAAATATTGAAAGATAAATAAAATAGCAATAATAGCACAGCAAGGAATGCGAAAACCTACTTTAGTCTTCTGAACCATGCAGCTATCCAACAGTTTCAGTGACTGGGACTTCAGGAGAGATCAGAAAAATGGCTAAATCAGGAGCAGTTCTAAAAAGGTATTGTGTTTGTAACTTTCAATTAGATGGTGAGGCTTTAGTACTGTACTTGGCCTGAGTTATATATAGTGCTCTTCTTGATATTTTTGATTCCTCCCATTTCTGAGCAAGATGAATATCGCATAATTAACTTCAGTTTAGGAGCATTGCCGTGTCTTTCCTTAGGGATCTGATATAGGTTTTCACAATGGATATCAGGACACTTAATTTACTCTGCAATTTTAAATGAATGAATGTAATTCTCATTAACTGCATTACTATGCTGATTGGTTGAAACACAGTAATTAGTTAAATATACCACTCTTCTGGATTTTCAGTTCAATTTTTTGGCTCAAGTCCTACAATAAAAAGCATTAAAATGCATATATTGGATATGGCAAGACTGTGCAATATTTGTAAATTATTGAAAATATGTGCAAATGTGACTTTTTCAAAATTTACGGAACATGTGAATATTTGATGGAATTAACTTAATTAAATAGGATGGCATGGAATCTGATCAATTTGTCCCTAGTTCAGATTTGGAAGATTAATAACAGTTGGCACACTTTAGTGCCATGACATTATTTGTTTTTAGATAACCAAATGGATGTGGTTTGTGTTGGAATCCACAGTGGGTCTAGTTTAGCTCTGGGATACAGCAGGTCTTGTTATATAAATAGTGAGGGCAAATGACAATTCATCTACAATTTTAAACATTTATGAAGGTTTGTTTTTTTGTTTTTTAAGCAATCATCATGAAATTAAATCTGTTATAATAAAAAGTGTCTCATAGGAAAATATAAAGGAAATGGTTTTATGGAAATTATTGATACAATTTTTTTAACAAGAAAGATGTTCATGTAGATGGCAGAATAGCTTTAAAAAACAAAAACAAAATCTGTTCTCAACTATACTTTTACTCTGCTAAGACATTGCTGATAATATTTTACAGTGTGCATTTTGTGCATTTTGTATTGGTACATCCCACAGTATCCATCTTATAAGTGTCACTATTAAATAGAGCAACAAAAGAGGAAGTAAATGTAGTGATCAAAGAACTGCCCCATTTGATTTGGTGTGATAAGTGCCACTTCCATGTGATCCTGCCTATTAAAATGTATAAGCATCTTGGTAACACAGTCTTAGCAATTATTGAATTGTGTTTTGGAAAGTATTTACCTTTTCTCTGCAGCAGATGTGGGATTTCTGTCCCCTGAAGAGCAAGTTAAGGTATTTGATGCAGGTGCAGTTTAGAGTGAAAAAAGTGACATTTTTAATAGTCCATATTTAAGCCATTAAAACTGTTGGAGGATAATATACAGACAGAAACACACACACACAAACACACACAAAATCAGAGTACAAATGAAATTCCAATCCACCAAGTTTTGTGGTCTTGCTGCATATTTCTTACCCTATTTTCATATTAAATTTCAAACCTTGTCTCCAAAGCATCTTCAACAAAGTGGTGTTGGTGTCTTGATGTGCCAGTTTCAAAAAAAAAAAAAAAAAAAGGGGGGGGGAGGGATAAATTAATTAATCAACTGGCAGATTCTGTCCCATACACTCAAATCCCTCTTTTTCTCCCCAGAAGTTTTGCTTGTTTCTCAAATGCTTTTCTGAAGGCATTTCCTGATGTATTCTAGGCTTGTCAGACAGACAGACATAGAATTACTAGGAAATGAAAGAGATAACTACTAGGCAAAACTTTTCTAGACATTTAACTTACAAATCAATTACACTGATTTCCATTCAATAATTTGAGATGGCCAATTTGGTGATGGCTTTATCATCCTCTTGAAAGACTAACTATGCCATTTCCTGATTTCTTGTTACTTTAAAGCAACCAAAATGACCACCGGATGGAATGTACTAGCACAGGAGAAGAAAGAATTTTGATTCTGTCCATGTAATTTTTTTTCACAATTTACATGCACTCCATTTTTCCTTCTGCTCGGTGGCCCATGTTCTCTTCCTACTTAAGTTCAAAGCCTTTGGCAGTTGCTTCTCACCACACCTGCAATTCCAGATTGGAAAAACATTGAGAGAAAAGAAGGGCCCAAACCAATGATTTTTAAAGGATTGGTTTGTTATGAATATGTTTATATTTGGCCACATTAAAGGCATTAAAGCTTTTATGGCTATATTAGAATTAGAGATGTTTTCGTGAGAAATTCAGTTGTTACCTGAATATGTTTATTGTCAGCCAATCCTAAATTCCAATTCAGATTTCTTGAACAAAGTTAGTACTATTAAGTTAGTAAACTAGTAGCACTGATGGCTCCCCCAAATTAATTTTCTTTTAATTTTATGCAGAAATTCAACAAGTTCTCAACCTCAGTTTGGATTCTTAGTTTCATACAATAGATTTAAAAAATAACCTGTGAAGTGTAAATTAATTTCTATAGCTCCAATTTCAATGAATTCTGATTGTGAAATGCATAACATTAGGTTGTTTTCTTTCAGTTTCACTGTTTTCATTGCCATTCTTTCATTCCCATCCATTGAAAATATTTTGAATTCTATTGTGTAATCTACTATTAGGACACTTTTATTGCGTACTACAATATTTGATGGAGAAGCTGATGACTTTGACCTCATTATTTGTAGTCTCATTGTTTTTTCAGGACATGTTTGTTTGTTTATATCTCACTTTTATTATTTTACAAATAACTCACTGCAGCACACATATCCAATACACCTTCCTCCTCCTTTTTTCTCCACAACAATCCTTTGAGATGAATTGGGGGAGAGAGAGAGAGACAGAGGGAGGGAGGGAGGGAGGGAGGGTGGGTGAAAGAGAGAGAGAGAGAGAGAGAGAGAGAGAGAGAGAGAGAGAGAGAGAGAGAGAGAGACTGGCCCAAGGTCACTCAACTGACTTTCATGGCTGTAGTGCAATTGAGAAGGGCTGTAGTCAATTGAGAAGCATTTGCTACCTGGAGTATGTGCCAGATCAGTCATTACTTAATAGAGTACCACAGGGTACTCTATTAAAAGAAAAAATAGAGTACCATTATAAATAAAATACAGTACTTAAGTAAATACACTTGTAAAAATCTGTATCAATTTCTATTCAAAACTTAAGTATTGTATTCTTTTTCCATTCCATTATCCCTCTTAGGAACAATTGAACAATTCAGCCTTATGTCTCCTAGATAAAGATTGCTGCATCTTACTCTGGGGCACTAACCTTGGCATATATTATCCTTAATGTTGGCTTGCTTTCAGTTTAATGCAGAAAAATATACACAAGAATAGCAATTGCACATGTAGATAATCTTTTATTGTTGATTTAGTGACCATTCTTAAATGATATGCAATTAAATCCTGCTTGATTTTTGAGAGGGGGTGCTATCGATATTATTGTGATATATTGAAAACCTATGAATGGAGACAAGGATTTTTATATAGCCATTTCTAGCTGACTGTCTAGTTCACATCTTCTGGCTAACACACGGGGAGCTGTCAGTAGTCAGAGGAGATAATGGAGGGCCTTGAAGAATATTCTTCAGATGGCCGAGTATATTATTGGGATAAAGAGGGGATTCTTTAGAAGGGATTCTTTGAAAATAATAAAGAACAGAATGAGCATCTGTAACTTCATAATTTAACTGTCTTTTTGGTTTTTTTACTTAAATAAGTGGTGGTGGTGGTGGAGAGCGGCTAGACTGAGTGGCATAAATTCCTTGGCAATAATTCAGCTGACACCTCTTTCCTGCTGTGTTCAATATCTCATTTTCCCTAGGCATTTGTTTGCTCCCAACCCAATTATGTGACCTTTGACTTGAACCCTAAGATCAAGTCTTATCTGAGCAATGAAGGGGGAAGGTTAGATAATTTAATAGAAATCAGAGTCGGACTATATCTCTAAATTAGAAATACTGTACATTTGTAATATTCTTACACAATAATGTCCATCAGTAAGTCATAAATTATTCATGACTAACTCATCCAATTAATTAGTGGCATTAGTTGTATTGATGGCACAGTGCTGAGAATTTCTCAAAATTATTGTTACTAAAACAAATTAACTTTACTGAAGAAATTAGCTACATTTTCCTTTTTTTCTGCTTTCTACAGTTAAAACAACAATAACAATGATCATAGATCAGTCTTTGGTGAAATAAAGTTCCTTTCACTCATATACCTGAGATTTGGAGAAAACCTGTCATCTTTTGTTTAACAGCCTCATTGTGATACATAATTTTCAATGATTCAGAGACCACTGCTGCTTTATGCTGTCCCACATTAATAACATCTAATTAACTTTCATTTGAACCTTCTCAACTGGATTACTTGATCTTTATGTAAATTTCTTCTCTATAAAAATGTAATCCAAATGCTAATCTTTCTCTTCTCATTAGAAGCAATAAAAGCATTTGCTGAAATGAGCCACCTATTTTAATAATACTCTGGAACGATTTCTGATCTAAAGCATGTTAATAGCAGGTTTGATAGAATGGTAGCAGGGTAAGCTTTTATTTTCATTTTAAAAGCTTTGTAGGAGAGACAGTAGCCTAAAGAACAACAAAATAAAGGATTTAATAAGTATTAAGAGAATGAGCAGTTTAACATTTTCTGAAGCTTCTTGATGAATTTTCTTCTGAAATTATTAATTGCATGCTCTAATTATATTTGTAGAAATACATGAAACATTTCCTGAAAGAAAAAACAGAAACAAAAACAGAAATTAAACACAAATACTTCCAACTCTATTACTGGTCTGTGTGTGTGTGTGTGTGTGTGTGTGTGTGTGTGTGTGTGTGGTGTGCGTGTGTGTAACAGGGCATGTTCTGCCATCCACTCCAGCAAAACAGAATGAATCTGTTCTTTTCATGTGTTTATATTTAACACTGCATAAATTGGATGTGGAGTGAACAAACAGGTAAATCACTTTCCCAATGTATGGCTAGGTTGGGACCAGCTTAGAAAGGTCAGTCTAATCTTAAATGTGTTTGCTTGGTGTGGGGTTAATGTTTCATATGAACCCAGTTCACATATTGTATGGCGATTGTTGTGTGAGAAGTTTGACTTTTCAGTACCCTGTGGTTAAAACAAAATATGGCTTAGCTTCATGTTTTGTTTCCAGACTTTTAGAAGGGTATATTCACAGTTACTGAGCAAATTATATATTTGCTTACACACATTTGTACAAACGTTTAGGATGACATACATAGCCTTGTTGGCTTGACATTCTGGCCATTACAGCTCCAGCATGTTTAGAAAGCACAAGTTGAGAAAAGCTAGCTTTGACAAATAACATCATCTTAACAATGCACAAATGGATTTTCAGTTTTTGTCTACTGTATGTAACTATTCTGAACAACCGATAGAATGCAGCAAGAGGTCCTTTTGTTTGTATATTCATAACAATGATGTGCAATTCCAAATAATTCACGTGTATGGCAACTGAACTCTGGAGTCTTATATCTCAAAATAAATATATAGCAATAGTGTTTAAACTTATATACCACTTCATATTGCTTTACAGCCCTCTCTAAGGGGTGTACAGAATCAGCATATTGCCTCCAAAAATCTGAGTCCTCATTTTATGGAAGAATGGAAGGCTGAGTCAACCTTGAGCCAGTCAGGATCAAAGGAATCAAATTCCTGGCAGTGAGCAGAATTAGCTTGCAATACTGCATTCTAACAACGGCGCCATCACGGCTCATATATGAAGAAAACATTGCAAAAAAATAATATCTGATTCTCTTATCCACTTTTATATACATCTTTCTGGAGGCAAATAATGGCATGTAAACTGGTCCCCCCCAAAAAGGCAGGGCTTCTGAACCTGAAATGATTGTGCAGGAAATGTCATTTTATTTTGTATGGTTTGCACTGCCAAATACAGAAGATATCAAAGCCTACCCAAATTTCATTTAACACTTAAGATGCAGAAGCCTTGATCTACCTGAAGTAAAATACACATAACAAAGATATAAAAATTATACTAATCAAATATATATATATAGTATATATATTTAAACCCCCCAGCAACTCAGACTAACCTGAGCACAACAAAGCCCCCACCCAAACAGAACACTCCCCCAGCCAATCAGAGCACAGCCAACCCCCCAGCCAATCAGAGCAAAGCCAACCCCCCAGCCAATCAGAGCACAACCAAGCTCCTAACCAATCAGAACACACCTCCATCCAATCAGAACACAGCCAAGCTCTCATCCAATCAGTTCATACCCCCACTGGCAGTTAAAAGGAGGAAACAGCTACAACCACACATTGCTCCTAGAAGCACGAAGCCGAAAGCACCAGCCTGAAGATGACGAATGAGACTTCGTCGAAACGTCGCCAAGACACTTCCAATTTTATGTGGGAGAAAACACGAATAACCAAAGACCTACATACAAACACCCGCGAAAACCTCAGAAAACATATATATACATACATACATACAAACATAGATACAGCATATGTATGTGTATGTGTTCTAAAAACATTAAATCATATGTTTTCCATATTGCTTTAAAAAACAACTCAACGTGATTTTACATTTCTGACAATTTAAGAAAATGAATTGTCTATTTTTGCAATCAATGCAGACATCTTGTACCAGTCTGCTTTATGTGTAATATTAATTGAAAGTTTGACATTTTTCTTTTATTGATAGTCATACTGTTGCATGCCAATTTTCTGGATGAAAGTGGATGCAATTTTGTATGCATTTAACCATACTATAGTCTTTCTTCACTTTCTGAATCATGTTTTTAACAACAACCGATAAATAAGTCCCAATAAACCTGAATTTTGTGTGATGAGGGTTTTTTTTTTAACTCAGTCAAATCATTCAGTATTCCACTTTCTTCTGGTAATTCCTTTTGGACTATACAAATTATAGATATTAAAAGCAATGAGATGATTCTGCCTATACTGAATAGAAAATCTCAAAGGATTTCATCTTTGTCTTATTAATAATGACACTTTGCAAACTACATGAATTATTGCCCTTTCACTGATTCAGTCTCTTTGTACATTCTTTCATGAAAATATATTCTGCTGCTGGAGTTGCAAAGGTATTCCTCTGTACTTGCACTTTCTCTCTCTTTTTGTTCTGCTGCTTTTTGTCTTATGCCACATCATTCAATCATCCCTATCAATCATTTATATCTAGCTCAGTGCCATCACTTTGAGTGGTGACTGAAGTTACTCCGTTCTTCAATACTTTTCTCAGGGTCACATACAAATTCAAAATTGGCTTTTCCCTCTGCTTTTCATATAACGTCTTTTAGATCTACCAGTAAGTAAGAGTGAGAGGAGTGAGTACAATAATATATTTGAAGAATATTTTTTTTTTTAAAAAAGACAGACATTAAAGCAGCATTTGAGAATGTTACTGATTGACAAGTGAACTGATAGTTATTAGGGCAAATCAGGCTATCGTTTTGGGCAAATAGAGATCCATTGTCACCAAGCAAGGAATGTGTCATAGTTGTGTTCTTGACTTCACTGAAATAGGTAGCATGGAGGTACCAATAAAATTATTAATCACTTGTCTTTAATTAAGTTGGTTGTTGGAAGGAAAACCGACTGCCTGTGATACAGTATTGTGCAAACTTATTTGGAAATAATTCCCATGGTACTTAATTTCCCTTTCAACAAACCTCCTGAAACCCATATATTGGTTGGGATGCAGTATCATCAATATGCAGATAATTGCATATCAGCATCTTAATAGTATGTGAGAAAGAGTTTCAGAAACATGCCAAAGTGATGCTGCCTAGGGAATGATTAGATAAGAGAGGATGCAGCCCATAGCTGCATAATGGAAGGAGAAAGAGTTTCAGAATGCCTCCCTAACTTCTCAGGCTGTAAAGAAACTGGGAGATTTGTACTTTCAGACTTGCACAATTCTGTTAACTTTACAATAAAGTAAAAGTTGCTCATCTGGTTTGTTTCCTATCTGGTATATTTGGGAAGGCTGACACCAATCTTGAAAGTCTGAAAGTACAAATGTCTTGCATTTTCGTTATAGGCTGAGAAATTAGGGAGGATCTTTACTTAACTTATTTCTCAGCCTCTTATGCAGCTGTGAGCTATCCTTCTCTTATTTACTATTCCCTAGGCAGCATCTCTTTCCCAGGTCTGCCAAGGTCATTCCCACATACCATTACAGGAGAACACCACTTTGGAGAAGGCTGAGCAATTATGCATATTGGGATTGCCACTTTTCCCCCCAAAGTTACTTGGCCTAGAATTACCCTCTAGATAAGTAATAAAGAAAGAGAGAAGACAGAATAGCACAGAAAATGAAATAAATGATATTAATATGGAAAGCAGAGAAAATAAGTTGAGACAGATTAAGAATGACAAACTACTTTGTGATAAATGGGTTCCCACTTGAAAAGCTCTATCTAGGGGTCTTTTAATTAGAGTCAATACTTTTTTTTTTACCAATGCCAGGTGCAAGCTTCTAATTGCATCTGCCAGAGCAAAGGAAAATTATATTCTTTTGAGATTCTTTTCCAGTGGAAAAAGCACCTTCCATCTGCCTCAGTTACATTTGTGTATTTTCAGAAGCTATTAAAGTATCATAAACTTCACAATATAAAGTGGTGCTGCTTCCAAGACATGTTCAATTTGACCCCTAGAAGTTTGTTTTAGATGGATGTAATCATGTTCATCTATCTAGAGTGTAAGTTTTTATGTATATATGTGTGTGTGTGTGTGTGTGTGTGTGTGTGTGTGTGTGTAGAAGCACTTATTAGAAAATTATTACGTTAATATAAAAAGGCAAACTGGGATATAAGCTATTTATACAAGCCCTAATATAGAATTCTACACTGTCCTACATAAAACTAATTTGCACAAATTCAGCTATTACCTGCTCCAAAGCATGCATGTAAGGCTGTTATGATTGCCCACAACTCTCTGCTACTTTGTGCTCCCTTTTGGCTCCTGATGCCTGCCTGAACAAGTCCTTGCAGTTTTTTTGGCAAGATTTTTTTTCAGAAATGGTTTGCCATTGCCAGCTTTCTAGGGCTGAGAGAGAGGGACTGGCCCAAGGTCACCCACTGACTTATATGCATAAGGTGGCACTAGAATTTTCAGTCTCTTAGTTTCTACCCCATACCTTAACCATTACACCAACCTGGCTCCCAACCACCTTTTTAATCCTTACCTATTGAGTACAAATGTGTGCAGAGGATTATTTAAATGAGTTTGGCTGAACATATTAGTAAGTAAAATAGGTGCATTAATTAGGAAAGGTTCCTTGTTATAGAAGCTCTATAATTCTTTTTAAGGATCTGTGCACTTATCATGCTGTTTCCTTAAATTGACTTTCAATGAGCTTCATGAGAAATAGAATTTGAATCAAGTTCTCCCCACCATGTTCACAACACTTTACATTACATCACAATAGTTTACAACCATGAAATAATGAAATTTATCATTATATTTTTGCCTTTAATTTAACTAAAGTTCTAAAATTAGGCTTAAATATATATAACTGTATACATATTCTTGCTCCATTTACTTTCTGTTACCTAACAGAAACACCCATGTTAAGATTATAAATATTGTGCTTTTGAAAAAACCATGAAACTAGAATCGTATATATTACTATCATTGCTACTGCTAATAATACTTTAGAATCCAAACAAGTACCCCAGACTTAACAACTTTCAGTAAGAAATATAAAGAAAAATGGATAGTGAATCTGGCAGTAGAGAACTGAAGGACTCACAACATTCAAAGACATTCAAACAAACAGAAGTAGAACAAGTATGGCAAAAGGAAGCAAAGATAGTACCAATAGTAATGGACACCTTCGGTGCAATCCCAAAACATTTGGTGCACACTTGAGCACCATTGACATTAATAAAATCACTGTCAAGACAATTGCAAAATGCAGTTTTACTTGGCACAACTTACATCCTGTGATGATATCTTTAACACCATTAAACAACATCTGCATCTGCCAGGTCCTTGAAAAGGACTCGATAGGTGGACTAAAATGCCAAACCTAGTCTAAACATCTGGCTAACTATGTGACAAACCATAACGATTTTAATAATACTGGTCTAAGGTTCTTGTGGACTTATGTTTCAAAGACATTGACAAAAATAATAAAATGTATAAAACTACTGATCTTTCCAAAAGAGTGTAACACTCTTCCAATCTTCCATTTAGGAAAACCTGTAAATTTTTCATCTTATAAAGATTTAACCTAAACTTTTTGCCCTGTCTTTAGTTCATTTCTGCATCTGGAAACTAATTCAGAATTTGCCTCTTCTGATTCAGATTTTACAAAAAAGAATTCAGCTGTATGACTCTTTCATTCCCAAACTCTGTATGACTGTCCATCAAGTTCATATAGATACTAAATATCAGTTGGGACTAAATAGTGCCTTGTAGTAATCCATAACATAGCTACCATTGTGCAGTGACATTACCTAATTTGCTCTCTGAAACAATACCTGCAAGTGGTATCATTTCTTTAGTACAATGTCCCCAGTCTCATACATATGGTCTAAGAAAGTATCATAGTTAATGAAATATTATGAGAGTTTAAGCAAGACCAATAAAGTACTACCCCTCCTGTCTTCTATCTTTGTCCTCTAGGAAGTTATCAATCACTTAAGTGAAGGTTGATTTTATTCCCAAAATCTATCTGAACACAGATTGACAAGGACTGAGATAATTGGCAGGAATCAATAGCATGTGATAGGCTGTATAATTATCAACATTTGCTCCAAGCCTCTAAAACTGAAAGCAATCACACATAGAAAGCACTGACCAACTATGCACTGCGTACCTCACTATCTCCTCTATCAAAAGCACTCTTTGCCTTAAATTTCAAGATGCCTCACAAGTCTTTGAGGGCTCCAACACCACTTTTTTTTTTAGAGCAGATGTGTGCAGATTGATGCAGTCCTAGATATTTACCTGGACAGCTACTTGAAGATGGAGTGGAGTGCACAGAATAATTCTTGATGGCATTCAATATATGTAGCAAAGTGTCAACCTTATGATGAGTCCATACATTATTTGAACTCCAGCTACCTTACAACTTATTTTATTGTCTGGGGCAGGGGTAGGCAACCTTGGCTCTTTTATGACTTGTGGACTTCAACTTCCAGAATTCCTGAGTCAGCATTGCTGGTTCAGGAATTCTGGGTATTGAAGTCATAAAAGAGCCAAGGTTGCCTACCCCTGTTCTGGAGCTTCCATAATACCAAAAAAAAGAATATAGGGCATTTTGAACAAAAAGAACAAAATATAAAATTATCTGAATGTGTAATCAAAAGTGAAAGAGTTATAAATAGCCAAAACATAATGAAGATTGACTACATCCAAACAGGTCTGATTTTAACAAACAAAAAAACAAAATACAGATTGAAATTTGTACATTTGTCTTTCTACTGTGAAAGAGGAATACTTGTCACATGCCAGTTGAATAAATTTGCATTTAAATTGCACAGAAATTCTACAAATAAATCCTCCTCCTTCTGGCATGTATCTTGCTTTTCTTTCTTTTTTTAAGTAGCTATAAAGAATTCATTCACATCTCTACCATTCAAAACAATTAATAATGATAATTATCATACTCTTTCATTGAAATCTGACTTGTTTCTTAATTAACATGAATGGGCTATTAAGGCATTGATTGAACAGATAAAATAAGTTAAGCATAAAGATTGTTATGCTTATAAAATACTAATTAAATGGCTAACTAATTGAATCTATAGCAGTCTTGTCAAATGTCAACTTAAAAGTCAAGTGAGTTTCAAGATTATTGTTTTGCATATTTTACTCATAGTATAATAATGTCACAATCTTTGCCCAAGTCCAAAAAATTATATAGGAATGCTGTAGCAAAACAAAAATAGATATTCCAGAGAAAAGATTTTATCCAGGTATAGTATACAGCTTTAAATATTATACATTGACCAGAAGAATGGATTCTCTTCTGAAATCAGTCTGCATCAGAGAACAGAAGTTTTTGCTAGTGCAAAACTGTGGTATTAAAAAGGAGGAAAAGTGGAAACTTTCTGAAGCATAAATAATAATTTAGGACATATAATTCTGAACCTATAGATAGAAAATTGGGACAGGATGACAGGATGACTATAGATAAGCCACAAAAGTTATTAAAATACATAAACTACATAATTTAGAGGCTAATTTACAGTTTATAATGTTCTTAGTTTTGGATAGGTTTTTTTTTTTCATTTTATACAGGACAGAAATATTTGCTTTATTTCACAAAAAATAAGAAAAAAGTGATACTTATTTATCTGTATATCCAATCCATGACTTAGGAATTTGTACGAGTCAACTATATGTGCATATAAACTTCTGTATGTAACACTTAACAGATGAAAAGCAAGGGATATTTATATTCATCCATCATGAAAATAATTTTTGGTCAGTTGCATGAATAAGAACATAAAAATCTGTGAAGTTACAAAATCATTTCATATGTTTGCTAAATTAATACTCTCCAAAGTGAGTAGAAAATATGAAGATTCTTAAAAAGTTCCATTGTTTATAGCAACAGTATTTATAGTCTTGATTTAAAGCAAAAGATTTTTTTAATTAAATATTTGTTGCAAAAGGAGTATTAAACATTTATGATTAAAAAGAAAACTATGAGTTTAAAATGTTTTCATCCCCAATATCTTATTTCAGTCCCAGAACAGCTAGCTTCATTTATTGATCTGAATAATTTCAAGTGGCCTGTTTTAAACTTTGTTTCCTATAAGGATAAGGGTAAGAATGTTTCTTGAAAAATTTGTATGCATCTTTTAATAATTTTTAAAAAATATGGGCACATATAAATAGGCTTCATCAATGGTGAAATTTAGAAATATACTCCATAAGGAAGATGTACCTATTGATTTCTTCTATTTATTTATAGTTGTTTCTTTCCATGAGATAAATAGGTACCGTAGTTTTGTCAGATGGCATCTTTTGCCTGATTGCATCTTATGCCTGATTAGTATTTATGGAATATTCTCTCTGATCACACTAGCTCATCTCCGAACAAGAGAGAAGAGTCTTTAACATGATAACAAATATAAGAAAGAATTTTTGATAACAACTCCCCATAAATAAGAAATGCATCATGAAGCATGCATAACTTTCATAGAAGTAGTTGTCTACAGTAATAATGGGTGAAAATTCAGTTCAAAAATCAGTACAAATAGTACTGAAAAATATCTGATGTTACCTGGAATATCACACTTTTTATCTGTAGGCAGAAATTAAATATGGCCATTCTTATTAGGAGGAGAAAAAATTCAGTTGAAAAATAGAGTGAGAGAAGAGATTCCTAGAATGTTATTTACAATCATAATCAGTGGTTACAGGAAACATTTGCAACAGAAGCTTTAGCCTAGCCACTTTTAATATAAAAATGGGTTTCATTCTTTCTCATATCTTTAGCATAAATTTAGTTAAATGTTAATATCGTTAAAATATCATTATCATGTCGCAATCAAATGGTACCCTTGAAAAAAAATCTACTAGATTTTCTTTGATTAAACAAGTATGTTCTAATGTAGTAATTTTCAATCTACATGCTTAAGAGCAGTGTGCTCTACAACATGAATTCAATAATTAATGATGCTTATGAATCAAATGTTCCACTCATACATTTCTTTAATCTACTACTATATGCTTGTTTTGGTTGAACTATCAAAATGTAGCTAAGAAGACATTCCTAGTGTTCTCCATTCCCAATTTACCCTTGAAAAAGAAAGACTTCCTGAAAATTATTCCACCATATATGTGTCAATACTTACCATACATTACACCAAGGTACAGAATGAAGTTAACCCAGGTGTTATGGAAGTACTCTCACTAGGATGATGTTATTAGTTTAGATGCCCTACAGAGAACTCTCAGTATAAAACATATGCTGTGTGTGCAAATTACCTCAGTTTTAACTTTGGTATTCTTTGTGCATGGTTGAAAAAAAATAAAAGACATAATATATAATATAGAATGTCTCTTATAACATTCTGAAAACCTTGGACAATTACTGATCAATAATACTGAAATATACAAATTCATATAATGTACTAGTATTATTACATACCTTTGATGTTGGATTTTTAAGGTGTCAGGAACTTTCTGTCAGAGTAGATACGAAGGAAGGATATCATCTGTGGCATTCTTACATTCTGTTTTTTTTCTTTTTTTCAATTCTTTTTTTAAATTTCAGTGTAGATTACAATGCCTCAAAGATAAAATCTTCCTCTTCTTTTTTTCTCAAATTTGGCCTCTGTCTACTACTATAATTCAGCTTTTAACCCCTTTAAGATGAAAATAGATTCATTCCTATCAGTGAGGTACTTCTACATTCAATTACACTAGTTCTTTTTGAGGCTCTTTTTTGCTAGATTTTAATTTTTAAAATTATTATCCTTAATAATAGTAATAATTATTAATAATCTCTAATCCTTAAATCATGATCCTCCTCAACTTGCCTCCTTTCCAGATTCTTGTAATTAAACTTCCTGATTGCCCAATTGTTTCAGCTTTCCTTCCATTTCATTCCTTCCAAAATTATTTAAGTCCTTGGTAATCTCTTAACTTCATGTTCTGCTCAGCTACACCCCACAACTCATCTTTATTACCAATCCCAAGATGCTTGCAGAAAATGCATTACTAATTTTAATTGAAATATTGAAGTTTTAGTGTCCTGGACATTGAAATGATACAGGATATAGAACATTTCCAGGATTGGTTTATGCATTTTGTTTTAAAAAGAAATAAAAAAGGTTGATTTATTTGTTTGCAAATATAGAAGACTGTCTCATGAATAAACTCATGACTATGCCATATTAAAAAACAAATATCTCTCAGTTGGTTTGTTTGACTTGAAGATGTCATGTATTCTTCTGGGTCAATTCTTCTGAGATATGTTTGCCAAATCAAATTAAACTTAATCTTGCAGATATTTTTACATATGATTATTTTTCCTCTGAGATAATCATAGTAGATGATTTAGATTTATGTTTTAGAAAAAGCTAACATTTATTTACTGCAGTCACATTTCAGTCCTTAGTCTATAATGAGGTAGCATCTACATCTGCAGCTGTTTTGTAATTTGATGGAATTGGGTAAAAATAACAGGAGTAGTAGACAATTTATTAAAGATTAACTCTGCCAAGGTTTATTTAAATACATTCAAGAATCTCACTGCAATATGTTTTTGAAATAGTTTCTCTATACCACTTTCAAGGCAGAGATAAGGAGGAAAAGACAGCACAACAGTTTTCAAATCATCCAGCAAAGAATCTATACAGATATTTTGCTGAACAAATGTAGAACATCTTGGCTCAGCAAAACTTAAAAATAAAAAATTATTTTTTAAAAATAACTAAAATATTTTTTAAAAGTTAGCTTTTATTTGGCATGGATACTGAAGAATAACCTGACTTGTTCTTTTGGGGTACTGTATCTTTGTTGCTTCGGACAATGAGTTTTGTTGGGAGTTCAGGGAGTTGATATAGCAACTTGACAAACTGAATTTCTCCTGGAAAGGAGCTCTTCATCACTAGTTATGGTGAAGTAACAAGAAGAGTAGAAAATATAGGCAATACATGCAGAACTAATTAATACTTATTAGGTTTTTTTTTTTTTTTTTTTTTTTTTTAGAAAAAGCAGATGAAGCTGTCTGGCCCAAGCATATATAATTGGTGACCAACAAAAGACTTAAATCCAATCCTTCAGAATATGATTCAAGAATATCTATTGGACTAATTGATGCTGAGCCAGTCTGAGAATACATAGAACTGAACTGATTTTCAAATCATGTTGATAAAGATAATATATTATTTCATTGATATAAAAGAACGTGAGACCTGGCAGGCCACATCATAGAAGTTAAACATGTAAATTATAAACTTAATAATTGTCAATAAGAAAGAAAAAAAAATCTTGTTAGTAGACATGGCAGTATCTGAAGACAGCAGAATTGAAGAGAAAGAACTGGAGAAAAACAAATACAAAGACCTGCAAATAAAAGTGGAACGACTATGGCAAAAGAAAGCAAAGGTAGTACCAATAATAGAAGCCTTGCATGTAATCTCAAAACATTTAGAGCATCACTTGAACACCATAAAAAACTCTTTCAATCAATTGCAAAAGGCAGCATTACTTGGGACCGGTTATGTCCTGTGATGATTCTTTAACACCCTCAAACATAAAGATCTGTCTATCCCAATTCTTTAGGAAGGGCTCAATAGATAAATAAGAATGCTAAATCTAGTGTAAACATCTGGGTCACTGAGCATAATTTAAATAATACATTTCATTATGGCCAGCTACTTACGTTAATATTAGAAAGCACACTCAGTCGCTCCCTCTAGGTTCATGATTGGTTGGTCAGTTTGTAAGATTTATAAAGTGCCCCATTCTAAAGGCACCAAGTGATGAACAGTGAAGTTGCCACATTGCATATTATCTACAACAATTTAAAAATCATTGAATATCCAAAATCCATAAAAAAATGACAGAATGCTTTGAAACTAACTGATTTGGTACAATACTTTGTAGCAATTCATTAGTTTAAATAATGAATTAAAGCTTAGGTGTATTGTAGCATGTAGCTGAAACTGTTTTGTTCTAGTAATAAGAACATTTTCAAATAGAATAAGAATTAAACATTTATATATTAGTTGTAATAATGAATTCAATATACAGTTTGATGCTTGAACTTTTTTCTTTCTGTCAGGTGTGAAAACAGAATTTTATTTAAATGTGGGAAAATATTCTTGAGAACTTTATATATGTCAATACAATCTTTTATTATGTATTCAACATTAGGTAAGTAGTTATTTGTTAAATTATGATCATACAATTAGTAATATTTGAGAAGCATTTAATCTGATTATTTTATTTTATTTACAAAACCTGCAAATTACTTTAAAAATAATAAACCTGGCATTTCAAAGTTTATATGCAAAAGAAAGCAAAAGAGAAAAATTTATTTAGCCTCTCATTCCTGAGTAAAATAGAATGATATCTGAATACCTTTGTCACTTGTGCCTTTCATAACATTTCCATCAATCTCCTTGCTTCATAATCAATTTTATTGTTATGTACAATTAAAAAAAATAGTTTCACATTTATTTTATTGCACAGAGTGGCTACTCATAGTATACTCATAAAGCATTTTCTGTCTTCTGTCAGTGGCTACTTTCAGTTTAGATTAGATCCTACTGTTTTACATTGATTGAACTGATAATAGGGGAGATAAAATCAGTTCCGATGTAAAGACTTGTAGGAAATCAGTTGAAATTGGACTACAATAGAAAATTACCAACTATGCATTTGTAAAATGCATGGATTTGTTAAAAATGGATAGGTGGCAACAATCAAATCTAAACTACAAGATCTCTAGGTTATTTGGGGTGATAATAAATGGTCTGGAGATAAGAAAAAAGATGAAATAGGCATTGTAATATGACATTTTGAAAAAAATTCTTTTCAGTTGCATATAAGAATACTTGTATTTGTGTATACACTTCCATAGTACATAGAAATATTGGAAATATTGACCTTTACTATATGTATTATTTTGTGATATTTCTAGTAGGAATGACTTACTGAATAAGATTCAGTCTAGCCTAATATTGTTTATTCTGACAAGCAGCAATTTTCCCCCCTAGGTCTACCTAAATATTAAATCTGAGGCAATCTGTAGAAATAGCAGGAATGGCTAAAGTGAAATATACAAAGATATATATGCATGCTCTATAAAAAATGGGTCCCAGGTACATTATTTTGTGTGCCATTTATTATTCATCTGTCTTTCCAATATTCAGTAAAAGTAACAGGTTGAGTCTACAATACTCACTGGAATTTTCAGAGCATGCTTGTGCTGAGTATATATTGAATTAGATAGTATCTTTATTTTATCAGATATCTCAAAAGTTAAAAAAAACAGATGAAAAATGATTAACTCAAGAGTTAATAACAAAAAGTCATGATAACAATAAGACATTATTTAAGAGCTTTTCAATTCATGCCAGACAATGTTGTTTGCAAACAGAAGACAAATATATCTGAGTGACTGTTACTTGAAACAGGAGGAAAAACTGAAATAGATAGAAGGAACACCTTCCTTTTGTTAATACTAAAATATTTTATCTGTAATTCAGTAAACATCTATATGTGGAATAAATCTAAAGGCAATTACAGTAAATGATAGACAAGCTTTGTTCCTAGTGATGTAATTTGGTATAGGTAGTCCTCAATTAACATCCACTTATTCAGCAATCTTCTGAAATTATGACAGCTCTGAAAAGGGGGGATATACAAACCCTGTTATTTATTATTAAAAAATATGGTTTATTGATTTTTTTAACATAATCACCTTAATATTTGATAAACAGCGTGTTGTCTGGGTTTACATTTAAAAAACAATCAATAACAATTAGTTTAATTCTATAGTCCACATACTGGCTTTGCTTGATTTTCTCTTCTTCCAATAATATTCTCTTTTGCTAACCTTGAATTAATACAATTATTATTATTTAAATGAATAACAATTAAATATAGACATTTCTAATGTTTCTGCAAATAATAACCATATCAATATAAAACTTCTTTTCTAACTGATCATTTTGATTGTCTCATCATAGATCCTGTTTACAAAAATTCTTATTTAAATTTGTTTTCCCCACCATATTCAAAACATTCTTACTGGTTAAGATTTTCTCAGAATTGATCACACCTAAGTATTTAAGTCTTTTTCCTCATACAGACCATCAAAACACTTTTACATTTCTCATATCTTAAAAAAAAAAAAGACCAAGAACAGGAAAGAAAGAAAAAAAAGAAAGAAAAGAAAAAGAAATAAGAAAATAGTATACTACTTAAAATACATGTCCCTCTTAGGCTAATAACATCCAAAATTTTTCTCTTCTTCTTAACCATATTCAAATGTATGTTTAATCTTAATATTCCATTTAATGAATCCAATTATCTAATCTTTTGAATCTACTCGAAACATTTTTGTCCATTTGAAATTATCTCAAGATTGATTACATTTAAGTATCTAAAACATTTTCTTTATATAAACCATCCCAACATTTTTATATTTCTCATGTCATCAAACAAACACAAAGGAAAAAAGAAAGAAAAAATACTATGTTACTTGAGGGGCTCATCCCTCTTAGACTAAAATTCATTTATATCCAAATTCTTTCTATTTCTTTAACCATATTCAAACACATGTTTAATTTTTAAATATTCCCTCTGATAAATCCCATCATCTAATTTCTTAATTCTCACTTTAGCCTCTTTTTTTTTGCCAAACATCTTTCCTGATCAATATGCTTTGCTGAATCAAAGAGTTTTCCCATAGTCCTGTGAATGTTGTTACAGGTCCAATGGACAAAACAGATAAGATGTTTTTATAGAAAGGTTTTGCCCCTTCATTTTCATTGAGGATCTTTTCTTTCTCTCTTAATTTCACTTATCATTTTTTGTCTCTCAAGTTGTCGTAGTTCTCCTGCCAGCTTTGTAATCCATTTTGTCAAGTATTTTTTCTTGTCTTCAGGCTTATTTTATAATCTTAGAGTATAAGTTATTTTTTCCATGTCCAGTATTTCCTGTAGATTTTTTCCACCTGAGTTAAGTCATACTTCTTTCTATTGTTAGGTTTCATCTTTAAATCTTTTTCCTATTGCTCATATTCAGTTGTCTATCTTATCTGCTCGCTCTCTATTTTTATTTCTGAGAATTTTTGTGTTGTAAAGTTAAATTGGAGATATGTTCATTTATATTTTCAAAGTTATTTTTAATTTCTTCATGGCTTGAGATTATTGTTGTTTGAATTAGTTGCAAAATAGCATACATCTCCTCCTGGAAAGTATTTGTTTTTTCTTGGTACATTCTTTCTGCAGATCTCTGGTTTTTCATGACAGCCAAAAATCAGGGTTTTCCTTCCTCTGCAGACAGCTTTAGAGTCAGAGCTAACTAGGTATTTGTAATCCAGAAAGGCTTTGTCAGTTCCTGTAATAGAGCAATTACTACTGTATATTTTATCCACCACTAGATTTTAGCATCAGTTCATTTTTCAGTAATAGACAATTATTTTCTTTTTATTTTCATGATTTGAAAGGGAAGTCATACGAAATTCCACCAATTTCAAACTTATCCAGATTTAAGTCTTATATTCATTTCATTTCAGTATATTTCTGTTCCACCTAAAAGATTTAATTTGCTGCTTCATCTGTAGGAGGGTGGGGCAAAGATCCCCCTCCTTCTCACTTTTGGAGGCTTTTTGCTTCTTGGGTTTTTCTTCTTCCAGGAAATCAATTATCAAGTAGAAGACAGAAAATCAGTGTTCTTACCCAGTTCCAAACACGTTGTTTACAGTGAGCTTAAAGTAGTGCTTTTGGGCTTCGGCTGCTTGTAGCTTGGGCTAGGCTCTGCAGTTAAGCTAGCCTTTCTCCTGCTGGTTTCTGGAGGGCTTTCCCTGAACCGATCGGATTGACTGCCATCTCTGCTCAGTAGGCAGGACTTCTTTCTGTGTTGCCTCTTTGGGATGACTTCAGGCCCATTTGGGGTCCTCTAACGGGCAGAAATTGGCCCCACAATCCATTGGCTGCTGCACTACTGCGCAAAACCTGAAGCCCAGATTGACAACCCTTTTAGTTGTGGCTATCACTGTCCTCATGGTCATTGATTAAGATTCAGGTCCATGGCAAAGGGCTTGCAATTGTAATGTGGCAGCATCCCATGATCACATGATCACTATTGACTGTTGGCTTCCAAGAAGCAAAGTCAGTGAGGAAACCAGAAGGAGGCTGCATATGGTGATCTTGTGTCTTCACTAACAGCAGCAAAGGGAACTGCCAGAATTGCTATAAAAAGTCTATGTGGTCACATGACATCATGCCTTATAATCAGTGGTGGGATTCAGCTGGTTTGCACCACTTCGGCACAACCGGTAGTTAATTTTTTTGTTGTCCAGGCCCAGAATGGACTTCCAGAAGCAGCATCCACACAGAGAACTGGTTGTTCACATATCTGAATCCCACCACTTCTTATAATCAATAGAGTTTCCAGTCCTACTTACAGTTAGTAAGCAAGGACTCCCTGTACAGATTTGTCTGGAAGTATATGCCACTGATAATGCTGCTGTGGTTCAGTCTACTGCTTGCATAACCTTGTTTTCCTGCTAAAGCTTCCAGCTGAAAGAACTATATAGAAAATCCAAAGAATGCCCTTGTGCCCTGAAAATTATCAGAAATAGAAACATAATTACATTATCATATTTATAGGGACAAAAAAAGCTATTCCAGTAATAGAAATGATAGCGCAAATATCTAACATCCCAACAAGGGAGCCATTTGATATCTAATGGAATATATAAAGAGGGGCCATGGGCAGTATTATTATTTCAATAAAGAACAACATATGTCATTGTTAGGGGTGCTTTTTAAATTCAGTCTTCTGAGAGGAGGAGGAGGAGGAGGAGGAGGAGGAGGAGGAGGAGGAGGAGGAGGAGGAGGAGGAGGGGGGAATAGTCTGTTTGAGATCAGGGACTTTATGATTTCACCTTCTGCCAATGTGGTACCTTCCAGGTAATTTAGGGCAGGGGTGTTCAACACTGCCAATTTTAAGACTTGTGGATTTCAATTTTTAGAATTCTCCAAAGCTGGTTGGAGATTTCTGGGAATTGCAGTCCACAGATCTTTAGAGTTGCCTTGATTTAGGAGAATCCTCTTTGCTAGAATTCTGGGAATGTGCCAAATTGAAGAAGGATATTATAATTATCTCTTTGCCAGAATCTGTATTTAGATTGTCTGAAAGTTTTCTTGGCTGTTTTATATCTCATTTTAGATTTTAGAGTTGACTTAATGGATGCTAGTTAATGGTGGTTCTTTGTTGAAACTACTCATTTCTCAACGTGAAAAGGCTCAGTGGGGAGTTCTCTGTCTTCTCCTAGAATTTAATTGAAGAGTGAGATGCCAGCAAGACTGCAGGTTACTGGAGAAAATATTCCACAAGGATATGTAAGATAGTACTACACAGTTGTCGGCCACCCCACAACTAAGAGAAAATCACAAATTCTCAATTCCAGCTAAGAGAATTTTATCCTTGTTCTTTGAAAAACAATTTGACAGCAGTTTCTTTTTTATTCAACTGAAGAAGAATAGTAGATAATACTGAAGAAAGTGTTATTTCAGATATAGTTATTGCATATCATTCTTCAACAACAATGAAGTTAGAAACAGGGAAATAAAAATGATAGTTTAATCTCTGTATTCATGAGCTTTAGTTTCAGTTTGTCTGTACAATTGTATAAATGGTCTGATATTTCTTCACTTTTCATGTCATTTGCTTTCAGAAGGAATAGCAAGATCATTTAGAAAAAATACAAAATCTTTTTTCTGATAATGTACAAAAATAACAAAATGATATTTCCAATATAAAATGTTTTGCTTAAATATGTTTGTGAAGATATCTTTAAGAAGCATTCCTTTCATTCTCTCAATTCTGTGTTCTCCTTTAAGAAAATGAAAATGGACAGTTAATAAATATTATTTGTTAATTGATTAAGTAAAATTCCCTTTTCTAATAATTACATGTATTCAAAAAAATACAAATACAGTAGTTATGTTTCCTTCAAATAGGAGAATGGGGAAAAATAAATGCTGGACCCAAATCTGAAGGTGAAAATATAGTGTTTTGAATATAAGACAGGATCAAATGATAAATCTAACACATCTGACATACATGCCAATAGAGAAAATAGTTCATAGAGATATGTAAGGAACGTCTTCATCAGCTTTACAGACTTTGCATTCAGATTTTAGTATACTTTATAGATATTGCAGTAGCAAATGGTGTCCTAAACTATTCTATCATCTTGCATGAGTGACCATTTTGGCTGAAACA
The DNA here is from genome assembly GCF_016545835.1 of Crotalus tigris. Lineage (NCBI taxonomy): Eukaryota > Metazoa > Chordata > Lepidosauria > Squamata > Viperidae > Crotalus > Crotalus tigris. The sequence goes on from NW_024096914.1 coordinate 1,683,917, forward strand.
TATGAACAACATGCTTGCATACACATTATAAACATTCTAAAGAGGGAGAAGAACATCATGTGGCCATCTCCATCTGGGTCCGTTTGGACTCATCATTCCTGCTCCATGAACAAATGGCAATTCTGATTTGAATCTGCCTTTGTGCATCTTCAGTGTTGTGTGCCAGTTGCACTCTGGCACACAACACTGGATCACTCTCAGTTGTTCATGCCCTGCTCATCTTTTACATGGCTTACTGTAATCCACTCTACACGAGGATACCCTCTGTATGCTTCAGCTGGTGCAAATTGCAGCATTGAAGACAATTATAATAGGTCAGGGGTGTTAAACTGCCAACCCGCGGGCCGGATGCGTCATGTGGAAGCCGCCCCTACCCCATTGCCAGCAATGGCAAAACTCTCCCGATACGTTGCGTGACATCATGAGTTTGACATGTCTGCAGTAGGTGCTCATCTAGATCTGCTCCACAAGCTTCATTGGTTACCAGTTCACCTCCAGGTTCAGTTCAAGAGCTGGTAATAACTTATAAAGTCCTTCAAGACATCAGCTGGGTTATTGAGGTACTACCTTTCCCCAGGTACATCCAATCATCCCCAGAAATATGGCAGAAAGGGCATCTTATGGATCCTGCTGATTAAGGGATGTCATTTGACAGCATCCAGGATTGCTATTCACCTTTTGGAATCATGATTCACCCTCAACTTGTTGGCCTACTGCAGGGGCTTCAAAAATGGCTCTTTTATGACTTGAGGACTTCAACTCCCAGAATTCCTCAGCCAGCGTGCTTGGCTGAGGAATTCAGGGAGTTGAAGTCCACAAGTCATAAAAGGAAGGGCCAAGTTTGAAGACCTCTGGCCTACTGGAAGGGTCTAATCTGTCTGGAGATCTGGTAATTGTGGTTTGGAGCCTGCTAAATGGCTATATTGTTAAATATAGTAAATTTGATTACATTCTCAAAATTTATTTTTTATGATTTATAATTTTAAAATTATTGTTAGAGTATTTTTTGTTGTATGGTTTGGTTTATGTTTGTATTAGGTTCTTGTCTCTCTCTATGTGTGTGTTTGTGTGTATGTGTGTGTTTTAACTCTATGAGTCACCCACAGAAAAGTACTGTATGTGGGATGCACACCCATATAAACTGATTAAATAAACCAATAAATATACTTTGACTTCAGCACCCTTGCCTATTGCTGAATTTCCTTATCTATTCCTAACATTTTAGGATTAAAATCATTCCTAACATGTTAGAGAACAAGAACCAATTATCTCCAATCTACCTTTCAATTCTAGGCTTATTATTATATGTAACACAATGTTTATGCCAGTAGGTTAAGACAACCAACTGGGGTAATATTGGCATATTATAGAATTCTAGTAGAGAAGAACTCTAAAAATTCCTCTCTAAAAGCCTCCCTGTGTTATGAGTTATAAATAGTACCTCCTAAGACAAAGGTCCTGTTATACAATCCAATCTCCAACATTTCACCTGGTGGCAGACCCAACTGTCTTTGGTAAAGATCTTAAGATCTTCTTGTTCAGCCACAATTTTGACTCACAGTGACATAAGCTGTTGTTTGGATGTTTTTAACTTGGTTTTTAACTTTTATATTAATTTGAGTTTTTGTGAACATTTTGTATGTGTTGATTATCCACTATCAGCATTTCATAGACAAAATATGTTTACCAATGGAATTGAAAGAATAAAGAAGTAAACAACTGGATATTATTTGGAAAAAGGCACATCTATTTTAAAGGACTGGGAGGTTCTGTTTAACTTTTCTTGTTAGTGATATGTGGACTTCCTAATTGAAGGTCTACAAAATATTTATAAAATATTTGATATGCAAATAACCTGATTGTATTTTTAGCAGTAGAACTAGGTCACAGTAATTTGAAGAAAAAATCTTCAAGGTAGATCAAGCTGGTTTGAGACCACTTCTCTCTGTTTAATTAGAGTTACGAAGTACAAAATATTTATGGGATTTTGCAACATCAAATAAAATTATGGACTAGATTTACAACAAATATTGTAATAAGGCAACTTTAGTTTTAAAAATCAGAGAGCTGACTATACAGATAATAACCCAGTCTAATTTATGTTTAAACTATCACTTTCAGATGCAGCTAAGATAGACAGAAAAGGGAACAAGAACAGTAGCACCCAGGAATACTTTTGAAAGTGTAGTACATGAAAGATCAGAAGATAAAGGAAATAGGTGACAGTCAATGAACAGATCTTGAAAACTAGAAATTGGACAATAAAATCAAAGTATATAAGATTAGCAATGAATGTAAATTATATTAGCAAAAGAACTGAGGCGGGGAGGGATTAAATTATGAACAAAAGGGGGAAAAGTAAGATGGGAACACTTTTTCTGTTGAAAGACTGGAACTTCTCCCTGAATGAGATAGAAAAGCAGAGATATAGGACATTTACAGTCATATGTTACTTTAAAATAAAAGTGTAAGAAAGTTCCTGCCCACCTCCAACATTGCACTTAAATGTTGGTTTTATTCATTTAAAATAAAATATTACATCTTATTTGATTTATTTAAATAAAATAAAACATAAAATGTTACTTCAAAACATCATGAATGTCAATATTGAGTCCAAAATGTGTACAGCACAAGAAATCAAGTTGAGATCAATCCATGACAACATAGGACTTGAGACTCTCTTTTCATCACAAAACCATGTATATATATGTATGGTTTTATGATAAAAAGCATCAGCTCTACTCTACATGGTCTTCTTTTTTTGTCTCCCCATAGCCAATAGTTTGTCTTATGTATTATTATATTTGAATACCTCAGTAATACATTGAATTCTTCCCCCCTTCAAGATTTTTAAATTAAGTATATATGCTACTAAGAGTTTTTTCTCTCCCAGAGGAGTTATAGCAGCAGAATGAACATTACTGAAATAACATTGCCAACTATGTGCTAGAAAAGCTTTGAGGTTGGTTAGATATGCCAACCAATCCATTAGAATAGACATTCCCTTGACAGAGTCACAGTGGCAGAGTACAATTTAAACCAATTAACCATTTACCAGCCATCTTCCTACTTCCCTTCCTTGTCAATTCAAATGACACTTGTTCCGTTCCACTAGAGAAATTGTGATTTTTTTTCCCCCATTGTTGACTATGGAAGACAAACATGCAAAGCATGGTCAACTGGTATTTCGTGATTACATTATCTCATGTATTTAATTCTCTGTTCTCAGGTCTATGAGAGTCAGATAGCTGTAACATTGCATGCTAAATTGGGGGTTGGCAGTATGAAATTTAGGGGCACACATAGCTCAATGAGGTTTTTTTTTTTTCTTCCAATTTTGTTCTCTTTTCTGGGAGCAAAAATAAAGTTTTGTGGCTATACTTTCTCCCCCAGTGAAGAGGTTCAAAGTGAAGGTTAAAATTAGGCATTCCTTTGCTTGAAAGGAATTATATTCATGCCTATACTATGCCATTAACCAAAAGGAAACATGACTGAGTTCATAGCACAATGTTATTAGCTTTTCCAATTGTTTTCCTTTCTATGAATCTTTTTTTCCTACATGGCCATCATTTTCCATATTTCCTAAATTCCACCTGATTCTTGAAAAACATTCTACATGCTGTGCTTTGTTTATTCTAACTCTGCATTTTTAACTTTAAAATGTTTCTATTAAGGAAGAACTCTATTGAAGCAGAATTCTGCTAAGCCATTTGGTTACATATTTATGAAACATTACATAAGAAGTTCAGGCAACGAACACTTGTCAATTGTTCTGAGTTCTGCTGATTGCTGTCTCTTTAATCATCAGGATACTTTATTTCTTTTAATATTCTCCGACAGAAGGACTAATTATTCATTAACTGATGTCCCTCTACTTTCAAATTATGTTTAGAAAATATTCAAAATTGAGACATTGAAGCTTTGTGATAATGAATACTGCAGCAATACCTATAAATAAATCATGTTATCTTTCCAGCTGTATAAAAACATGGGCTATCAAATTATTGTAATAAATGCACACATTCACACACACATACACCGCATTCATTGAATCATATGGCCTCTTTAATATTAGATATTTGTTCAGTAAAAAATATTTTTCATATTTTCCCTTCAGCTTTTGGTGTTCTTTTTTATCTCCTTAACTCTTAGTTGCACAAATTTACCAGCTGTGCTTAAAATAGTTTGCTATGCTTTGATTGCAGATGAAATAGTGTGTGTAAAATAGCTTCATGTAGACAAAAGTAGACCCTGATAAAATTTTTGAGCTCAAGGTTTTAACAGTCTATAGCTGAGAACCTGTGTTTTTGGGGGATATTTCTAGAAAAAGTGTCTATTATAAAATCTATTCAACAATGGGTTACATTAACACCCACAATTAACTACATTTTCATTAAATATTCTTGGAAAAAGTACAGCAGAACTTCTGGGCCGCTTCTTTCTCCTACTTTTAAAGTAGTAAAGTGTCAGTGTCAATAAGCATGATAAGTAGAAACCATATCTTGACAGGATTATACAAAACCAGCTATATAAAATAAAATAGTTGAATTCTACAGATTAAGCAGAAATTCCCACAGGTTCCAGTGCTAACTTTAAGGCATAATTTGGAGAGGCTGCCATGCTGTTAAAATTTTACTGTTTTGTTAAAGAATGATTTCCACCTGCTCTTTATTATTCATTTTAAGTTACTCTTCAGCTGTTCTGTTTGCAAATTTCATTATATTCTTGTAAGTTTGCTCTTATAAGAAATTGTGATTAATTTTCTTTGACTAAACTAAACAGACTATACTGTACAACGCTTGTGATATTATGATCACAAAGTACTTGTGATTATATTGTGCTGTCTATTTCCTTTCTTTAGACATGAAACATTTCAAGCAGCCTTAACCAGTCTTTTTATCCATTTATCTTTATATCCATTTATAACTGTCTTTTCACAAATGGAATTCTTCCTGGTGTTTAACTCTTCTGTCCCTTTATTGATAAATGACTGCAAAACCATTTTAAGCCATCATTAATAAGAATGCTCCTTTTTAGCAATCTGCCTTCTCTCCTATGCCACTAATGCAGTTCCTTCTGGTGGAAGATAAGACAAACATTCTCAGGACACAGATATCTTTCCCTGGATCTCAGAAATGTAGCATAAATTGGGGAAGAGAAGCAAGGCTGGCCCAGAATACATGAACAGAATTAAGATACTGAAAGAGGGAAATCCCTCTATGGGTAGATAGGCAATTTCTGAATTTGATAAATACATAAAATAAATAAAGTCTTTAATTCCATATCCAGTTTACAACTTTAAAATCAAGCATAGTCACTTCTGCTGGTCAGCTAGTTCAGCCCATAGCCTCCTCTTCCTCTCTGTTTGTAGCTCTGTATATCTATGAACTATTTATATGATGGTCCCACCTATTCCCAATTTCTTGCATCCATTTACCCAGCTCTTACTTACAGAATGATTAAAGTTGTTATCCAGTCTGTCACCTTGGACAGTCTATCTGTCCCATTACACCTTCCTAATTCTGGTAGAGGACACAGGCTCTATGCTCTTATTGTTCCTTAAACTGTTCGCCTGCTGCCTGTTCCAGACCTGATCTAAATAACCTATTTTTTTTCAGGGGGCCTTATACAGATATGTCTAGTATAGCTATGAGAAGGACTAGGAGTAACACGATAGCAGTCTTTCAATATTTAAGGGCCTGTCACAAAGAAGAGGCTGTCAGCCTATTCTTCAAAACACCAGAAGGCAGGATTAGAAGTAACCAACGGAAACTTATCAAGGAGAGAGACAACCTAGAACTAAGGAGAAACTTCCTGACAATGGGAACAATTAATCAATGGAACAGCTTGCCCCCAGAGGTTGTGGGTGCTCGATCACTGGAGGTTTTTAAGAATAGATTAGACAACATTTGCCTCAAATGATATAGGGTCTCCTGCTTGAGCAGGAAGTTGGATTAGAATATTTCCAAGGTCCTTTCCAATTCTTTTATGCTGTTATTCAGACCTCAGATTTCTGGTAGGCTGGTGCTGGTAGAGCTGCATGATGCTGGTGAAACTGCCTTTTAAATTTCAGTCATTGGCTAGGATGAGGATATCTATTAAACAAAATTTTCATTTGCTTAATATGATGCAGTGAGGGTGATATTAAGTGAACAGATCATACTAGTCTGATTTGTTACATGTCATGTGTCACAGACTAAGTATATATATGCAAACTTGGAGAACAGAAGTTTTTGTTATGCATTTATAAAATAATTCTGGAAAATGCATAGGATAATAGGAGCAAAGGTCCTAGTCACAGAAATGAAATAATAATTAGCTTTCCGAGAATAATTTACAACCACCTTCATACAAACTAATGTTATCAATACATATTTCCAATTATCCATTAAGTTTATTGCTGAATTTATCCTATCACATATCTGGATTTCCAGTATTCATATTTGTAGGTACAGGTCAATTATTTTATCATCAGTTCATGTAGTTTTAAATCAACTGCAAAGTCACACAAGTTGTTTAAAATCCTTTAAAATCCCCCTACAAAGAATAACTCATGATCATTTGTGTGAATGGCACATTTGAATGTTTCCCTTTCTAGATATCCTAACCAAGAAGCAATGAATGTTCCAACAGAGTTGGATCAGGCTCTGTGAATGGATGATTTTTTGCCAAGAATGCGAGTTGTTCTCTTAATTGTCTGGATTCAGTGTATTAGCTGTCCCAAAATAGAATAATCCCAATTATGCAAATGAAATAATCTCCATTATTAAACACAATCAAGACTACTTTCACAAATAGGACTTTCTGGAATCATTTCATCCATAATCATGCCTCATTGTGTTTAAATCTCAATGGATACATACAATAATTTCACTTAACTTTTACAGCACTGTAACACAGATTTGCACAAAGTGATTTGTTTTATAGCATATATAAAATATAATTAGGAAAGTGATAAAATTGATGTATTTAAAAAAGTGATATTCCAAGCATACATTAGTGTCTTTCTTTCTGAATATTTGAGTACATACCTGTATGGGTATGGAGTTTGTTTGTTTATTTGTTTTTACCTGGGTCTAACAATACACCAATCAAGAGATAATTATTCTGGACAATTTATGAGTTTGCTCAATGGAATTATGGAACTGATTTAACCAGTAGTTACTTTTTTATTCTTGTAAAAGAAATGAGTTTTACACTTTTTATCATCTGTGAATGAAATACAAGGCAGGGCCTAATATTAAACAGAGTGAAACAACTATCTTCAGTAGTAGATCTGTATGATGTTACAAACAGTGAGTTGTTAGCTATTCTTTATTATGGCTTTTTACTATCATAGAGCCAGACAGTTGCCTGGATTTCTTAACTTAGGAGCCATACTTAGTTTCCATTAGGTTCTCTAGATGTGTGAATTGTATCGATTTAACTTAAATTTGGAAAATACATCCAATTTATTTGGATCTATATATTCTTTAGGTCGAATCTCCAAATTACATTTCATTCAGTTCGAGATGGATTTATGTACAACAATTGATTTAGCCTGGTTTGGGCCCATTTGATTTACAGTAGACTGACATATTGATTGGAAGTGATTAAAAATTAGGTATCTGCACATCAGTATTGTGTACCTTTGCTAGAAGTAGAACATCTTCATGTAGCAAGGTTTACTAATTTTCTATTATTATAATTAAATATTTGACAGAAGAAAAATGCAAATATAACAGCTTTACAAGACCAACAAACCTCAAAACTGAGAAGCAATAGGAAAAAGAATGGCTTCTGCAAAATTAAGTTAATCCTTGGGACTAAATGTTTAAAAGAGTGAATTTACCATCCCATCTCCTCTATATTTCAAAAGTGGGATCATGTTTGTAAATTATAAGTTTTTTGTGGATGACTGGATCAAATATATTTCAGCAGTCCAACATTTCTCAGATATATATTACAGAATTAAATTCAAATATTGAAAATAAAGCACAACTTGTTTCTATAACAGGAATTTCAAGACTGTTTTACTAAGATACAGCTTGTCTTACATTATGTTATTGGCCATTCTATTTTGACCTTGTTCACAGTAATGCAGTGCCATAAACCACAATGACAGAATTCAAATGCTGCACTAAATTGAAATCAAGGAAACAGAATTGTATGGCTTCATGGAAGATTGATCCCAGACTTCTTCTTCTTCTTTTTGTGCCATATCTGTTATCGGATGTTGGCGATCATGTTGGTGATCCTGTTTTTATCAGCAGCCGCACGAAAAAATGCTGCTGAGTTTTATCCAAACCAGTCCCTTAGATTTTGAAGCCATGATGTTCTTCTTCTGCCTGGAGCTCATTTGCCTTCAATCTTTCCCTGGAGGATTAAATGGAGTATGCCGTATTTTTCTGGGTGTCGCATCACATGTCCGAAATATTCTAATTTTCGTTTTTTAATTGTTTTGATGATTTCCCTTGGCTTTCCCAGGCGGCTTATCACCTCCTCATTTCTAATCTTGTCAACCCAGCTTATACATAACAGCGGCCTGTAAATCCACATTTCAAATGCTTCTAGTCTCTTCAAGTGGCCTTCTGTCAGAGACCAGCTCTCTACTCCATAGAGCAGGATAGAAAAAATATAGCATCTGACAAGCCTGATTTTCAGTCTTAGGCTTATGTCGTGACTGCAGAAGACCTTTTTCATTTTGAAGAATGCTGTTTGAGCTTTCTCTATCCTTGTCTTTACTTCAGTGGTCATGTCCCAGACTACAGCATGAAATAGGCAACATAAGGTTGAAACTGGAAGGTAGAAACCATGGGCTTTCTGTCCCTAAATTGTCATTCATAGCTTTAGTATTATAATAAGTAATTGAGTGGGTCCATCTTCACACTATCCAGCTGGCAATGATATGAAGCTCCTGGACTAGTCAAGTTTCATAAAAGCACTGAATCTGGCAAAGTCTTCTTCTTGTGTCATAGTAAGTTCTAGTTCTGAGGTAAGGACTGAAATTAATCTGGTGCAGATTCAAATGAGTATGGGATCCCAGAGCTTCAGGAAAGTCCTCACAGTTGTTGAACAAAACCAGAAGAACAACCACAGATTGCTCTACCAATGAATTGAAGTTGCCAAGAGTCAATTTACAAAAATGAGAACTGAATCACAATATTGAAATAAAAACGAAGAATTAATGATATTTTTAAGTCCTAAGGATTTTGTCCTCAGCAGTTGCTTAATGTAGCTTAAATAGTATAATGGAAAACCATTTATCTTTCTTAGTAATAAAATCAAAGAGTGTGTATGTTTGTCTTGATAATGTTTATTGCAGAGTTTATATGATTTTACTACTTCATATTTGCTTAAATATTAATGTCAACATCTGCTCAGTTCTATACCCCAACAGTTATCAAGAAGACTAAACATTTTTTTCTATCTGACTTTGCAAAGCATCTCATTTTTTTTAGCTGCCTATTCTGAAGATCAACAGAGGACAAAAGTAAATGGAATGGTGGAAGAAAAGACAGAATAGGAAAAAAGTGTGAAGAAAGAACGAAAGGCTTAAAATTTACTCAGAATAATTTGAATGAAAGCATTGCTCAGATATTATATCTCATTACTAATTCAGTAAGGAACAATCTCACTTTCCTCAAGTGACTGCAATCAAAAAGGATTTTCCTGTGTCTGCAATGTCTAAGCCTATACACATGCAGCTGTTTTTGCATTTTAGGAGGTAATCAACTATCAGAATCCTCTGTAAGCCAACATATATGCACTTTGTCCATGCAGCTTTAAATTATGATTCACTGCCTCTTTGATGTGGCTTCGTAGCAAACAGCAGGATTTACAGAAGTAGATGAAAATAATTCAAGAACAATAGCATATCTTCCCTTTGCAAGAGACAGATGTATGAGAATAACACCTGTTCTCTCTAACATCAGAACCATAAACAGTTTCTCAAAATTTCCAGAAAATAAAATGTATTGTTAGGTTAGGCCAGTGTTTCTCAACCATAGAATGTTTTAAGTTGTGTGAATTTCAATTCTCAGTGCTGGCTAGGATTTCTGAGAAGTCCACACATCTTAAAATTGCCAAATTTCAGAAAGATTGTATTATACAAATCTGTCTATCTAAGATTAAGATAGAGGAAAGAAAAAGCCACAATCAGTACTTATCAGCAACAAAGAATCATTAACTATAGCTGCAGCAGAATTACAGTTTAATCCAATTTAGGTGCACATATTAGCACATCAAATTTTCACCCACTTTAGTCAGGAGAATTAAACCTACTCCATTGGGTTTTTCCAACTATTCCACAGGAACCTAGGGGTCAGCAATAACTTGATCAAATTCTGTGAGGAACTAAGGGCAACTACAAAAAAAAAAATGTTCACTCAGTCTCCGCCTATTTTCTGTCCTAACAATTTTGCCTATTGATTATGCATACTGGGAATTCTTTAGGAAAAAAAACTAACCATTGAAAATGATAATCCTCATTATTAGTACTAACTGGAAGCTTTTTGTGGACATTTTTCAAGAAACAAAAAGGCAAATTATGGTATTGATTCAGTGACTAGTAAACTTTATTGATTGTCTGAAAAAATGGAAGCTATAGTTTAGTGATAAACTAAGGGTTGAATTTAAGTTTTAACAATATCTTCTATAAATGAAGCCAGAATTTACTTTTTTTAATATCACATTATTCTCCTTTTATAATTGTTTCCCTTTTTGTACTTTTATATCTTTCTTTTCTTTTTCTCTCTTTGGTCATTTGCTTTTGTTAGTTTTTATCCTTGTTTTATATAAAAAAAATAAGTTGTGTTTAAAAAACTAATCTTCTTAACAGCCTGAAAGAAAGTGAAATTCCCTGATCTAATCAACATGTAAAAAGTAAAGGTGTCCCTGCAGATTTTACTGCACTAGTCATTGCCGACTGTAGGGGATAGTGTTCATCTCCATTTCAAGGCCATTGAGCCAGCGCTGTCCAAAGACATTTCCATGGTCATGTGGCCATCATGATGTCACAGAGTGCTGTTACCTTCCCACTGAAGTGGTACCTATTTACCTATTTGCATTTGCCTGTTTTCAAACTGCTAGTTTGGCTGGAGCTGGGGTGAGGACAGGAACTCACCCCATCTCATGGAGCTCAGGTCTCAAACCTGGGTTGCCGGCTTTCCAGCTGACAAGTCTAACATCTTAATTACTGAGCCCAAATAAACATAATAACAATTATTAAAACTTGCCTGATTAACCCAGATGAATCAAGACTTAATCACAAACACCTTCTCCCCATGTCATACAAAAGATTTCCCCCTCTTTTTTAAAAAAACAAAAAACAGAGGTTGAACTGCCTTTCTTATTCCTCATCCCTATTTAAATCTTACATTAATTAAAATACTCTATACATACTATTGAATAAACTACAGAATCTTAGGCCTTTCTTCATCTGCAAATATGTCATGAATCATCTTCTGTACCATAGACTAATTTAGCTGTCCTCCTGCAGTACTCTTTCTGAGGTAGATGATAAAATAAAGGAGATCTAGACATTCTATACCTATAGCCAGTTTGATTTTCAGCCCCACACAGCCATATAAAGGAGCAGTAAAAATGAGGCAGAAATGGATGAGGCCTGATAGGCTTCTTCAGTCTGACAGTAGAAGTGATCCTACACATCACTACCATCTGAAAGCAGTGACTTGTGGTTTAGTAAATTTATGTTGTTGTTTTTTTGCAAAGATTCAGTTGGAATCAGTTGGAGCTGAATGAGTGGCAAACTATTTTCATTTTTTAATGACAGTGAGAACAAGTAGTAATCCAATAACACATAGGAAATCCAACGTGTAAAAAGCAGGCATACAACAATCAGTGGCTCCAAATTAAAACACCTTCCCCCAAAGGGAGTAGAGAGAATCCAGCAATGTCAATTTTAGTCCATGGCTTATGGTTTAGCATGATTTTAAAAGCTGTAGCATAGCATGATATTTGAACTCAACAGGGTAAAAGAACATGTTGAGTGCTGCTTCTTTCTTATTTGATTTCTCTTTAGCTTCCCCTGCTGATCTGTGACCCAAATAAAGTTAAGCAAATAGTATCTGATATTTGGAAGCATGTTCTAAGAGTGATTTCTGCAATAAAAATCACATATAAAAATGGGAGGATCTGAACTGTCTTCTTGACAATTGTCCTGGAAAGACTGTATTCCTTCCTTAGTTCTAAAATCTGTTATCAGGCAATAATAGAAAATTTTACATTATTAGGCAGAAAAGCAATAGTATTTGAATGAATCTCTTTTCGTTCTGTTAGACGTAGCCTTGGAAGTCTCAGTTTAGGTTAGGAAAATGTATGAGGAATACTATAAGTAAACAAAAATGGTCCTTTTTGTTCATATTGTAGCTCCAAATCAAATAGCTTTCTTGAGTTGTATTTTGACATGGAAGAATAGATAGGTAGGAACTTTGATAGCTTTGAACATCTTTTCAAATGCAAAAAACCATGTCACTACAGTTAGAAATACAAATTTAAATATGCTTATGTCAGGCTTTTAAAGTAATAGCTCTGCAGGAAAGCAAATTTATAGCCTTACTTCATGTTGCTGTTTGTGAACACTCCATTTTATTTCTACCTGAAATATCCTTTTTGTCCTGCTTCCACCATTTTTCTATCTAGTGCTCACCTTTGTGAGCAGCTTTTAAAAATACATTAATCTCTTTTCTACACTAAATATATGCATTTACTGGGGAAGGACAAACCTTACAGCGGCCTTGTGCCAACTTGCTTTGTTGCTCCCTCGCGGGTCTCATGACTGAATTCTAAAGCGAAGAGGAAAACTGTATTGATATTATGATTTTTTTTTCTATTCAAAGAAAGGCAGAAGCTGAGTTTCTTTGAGGGGGCACTTCCTTTAAAAGGAGGAAATATTGTTTTGAAAAGCAGCATTCACAAAATGAAAAAAAGAATTCTGTGAGGTTTATAATGTTTCCCCTGACACCAGGGTAATGTTGGAGAAAAATGGAAAATGAAGGAACTAATAGGAGGTACTGCATGTCTATGGAGATTCTCAATCATCCAGTTGTCCCAAAGGAACTTTTCAAAAGGCAACTGGACATTCCTGGGGTTTTTTCCCCTAGAAAATGCTTCTGATTGAATTGGGGAATGGAAGGACTGGTATTCTTTGCAATCATCTGGTCATTAGCACTCAGAAGATCAGTCGTTAGCTTTCTGAGAGTCACTGAGGCCACTTGGGGGTTCATCTATATCCTCAGGTTCACTTGAATCAGAGTGTAAACAGGTCTCGAACCTTCTTGGGACTGCTGAAAGGACTGTATTGTAGACAGGAGATAGGTGATGTTGTATCCCTCCCCATCTGTTGAGAGAAGACTGTTCAATTTTAACATATAGTAAATGGCCTCTTTTACCCCTCCTTCAAGCCAGTGGTCCTTTCTATCCATAATGTGGACTTTGCTGTCTTCAAAAGAGTGACTTTTTGATTGATCTTTTATCGATGCAATAAATGATAGCACAGAGTTGGGTGACCTGGAAAGATATGTCAAGTTTCTGGTCAGATAGAACCAGGGACATATATTGCACTTTCTACCAGGGTAGTTTTTAAAATGGAATACATAGATATCTTGCTTGATCCTCTATAGACCAGGGTGTCCAACCTTGGCAACTTTAAAATTTGTGGACTTGGACTCTCAGAATTCACCAGTCAGCCATGGAAATTGGAAGTATTAAGTTACCAAGGACCATCTGGCTTAGGGATTCCACATGGACACAAAAGGGATGCTTTTGTATCATTCACATAGAAATGCAAAGGGTAATGCATCCAACATTGCCAAAGTGAAAGCCTAACAAAATTTCAGAATTAGAATGTATATATTGTATTTAATTTATTGTCATATGGTGGGGTTAATTTCTTTTCTGTTTTTCTTTACTCTTTTTTATGCTATATACCGCCCAGACTTACATTGTTTGAGTTGGTAGCCTTATGCATCTGATATAAATAAACAAATTCAATATATTCAGCTTTGTCCATCATAGGAATGGTGAACCACCTAACTCCACCGGTCTAAAGAAATCTTGGAGGAGCAAAAATAATGCTCAGGCACTCATCAGGGGGAAAATATGTGAGAAATATGTCCTTATAATTGATTTAATAGCTTTGTGATGACGATTTGTTTTACCCAAACTCCAAATGAGCTGAAAAAATATTTCCAATATAGCACAGTTGTTCTGGTAGCAATAAATATGAATATGATTTAGATCAGTGTTTCCCAACTTTGGCAACTTCCTAGTACATAACCTTTAGTATCCAGGATTCCTCAGCTAGCATGGCTGTTGCTGAGAATTCTGGAAGTTGGCATTCATACCTCTGAAGGTTGCCAAGATTGGGAATTATGAGTTTGATCTTCTTTGATAGTTTTATGCATACAAGAATATTGTTATCTTTAAAAAGTACAGTGTAGCCAAGTGGTTTTTTTCATTAACTTGATAACTTCTGGGAGTAGTTTTGCCATGTTATGTGTTATTTTGTGTGAAAATGTTCTGAAGTACAGAATTTTTCTAGTTTGATTTAAGAGTTCTGAACCAGAACTGGAAAAGTGAATTAATGTTTGATATATGCAAAGCTGATGCACATAACGAGGTGTAGACTTGATTTGATTTAACAGAATGATTGTTTTATTCACATAATTAGAATATGGCAAGAAACCACTATGTAATTAGGGCAAATGTAATTTTCTGTCTGGAAAATGTATGTCATGATTGCATCTTTTGAGTGACTTTTTAATCTAATGAAGTTAAGCTATGTGCTGTCTTGTAGATTTTTATTTTTCATACTATAACTTAATTATGTACAGGTTGCTCTGTTATCATTAAATAAATCCCAGGTGTAACATTTTCTGATTACTATTTTTTTTTACCCTGACACTAATCAAACATGCCTATTAGGATTCAGTTTGCCTGAATTAAGTTTCATTCGTATCCTATCTAGTGTATAACTTTTGTAGAATGTTGCAAATCAATTTATGAGACTTTGTGAAAATTTCAAATATTCTTTGACATAATTCCATGCTCACTGCCATTTACTCAGAATATTAGAGTTAAAACACAGGGCATGATTACAATTTGAAAAGAGGAGGAGGAGGAGGAGGAGGAGGTGGAGGAGGAGGAGGAGGAGGAAGAGGAGGAGGAGGTTGCAGTTGGGGTTAAATTCCAGGAGCAAATTGAATAATTGTTATTCATGCTGCCACAAGTAAGATTAGTTTATTGAAAAAAGTAGCCTCTGTTTAATTCATGCAGCGTTCTGTAATGGTGTCTGCTTATCTGTGGCTCAGCCAGCCTCCAAAGAAGAGAGCAGACTAAATTCTATTTGGATTAAAGGTGTAAAAACAGAGATGATAAGAACTGACCCCCCCTTTTTTTTTTAAAAAAAAGAAAAAGCTTGGACTGACGTTCCATTAACAACATGCCTGGTAGATAATATCTGAAGATGCAAGTCCTCTGTTGAATATAAAATAACATTTTAGCAATCTTTTAGTAAACAAACTTAAGCTTACTGAACTTGGTAAAATTAAGGAGAATGAGCTTACAGTTATGCAAGTATCATACTTTTTAAGAAACAGGAATAGTTGAAAGACTCTCTGAGTAATTAGTTAGTAGTATTTATGTATAAATAAATATAAGTTATTAGGAACTTGCACTGTCCTGTACTCTACCCGTGACACTTCTAAACTAATAGAACAAGTAATGGATTAGATGAAAAACTGCACTTTCTCTATTTAGTAATTAGACAGTTGGACGCTTCTATTCAACATAGAGGCTACATTCACGTGGCATGCTAAGCAGAAAAAACCCTCTCTATTAATGAGTGTTGATATAGGTGTCCAGAGAAGATACAATAACAACATGATGTAAATGATGAAACTACGATAATTTGTGTCAATCACATCATTATGCAAATTATCTACACATAATTACCAGTGCTGTCATGATGCATTGATAGGTCTTGGTCCCTCTTGTCTCTATCCCCTGGCATCTATAAGTGTGCAGCCCTTCAATCAAGTTTATGCCTTACTGTATAGTTTCATCCTGAATAGTTTGGAATTTGTGAAATTGCAGCAGTATGTGCCACAAAGTTAAGCCACAAAACTTGATTTAAAAGAATTGTGCATTGGAAAATAAAGGGGTATTATGCACATGAGATTTTCAGTTTTATATAATGTGCAAATACACACAATTATAAGCTTTCTAAGTTTCTAAAACAGCTAACTTGCTATAGGGAAGAAGGTTTTTGTAGAAAACTGTTTATATAAATTAGATATATTCGCTATGGTTAAAGTTTTAAAGATTTCCCCTGTCCAGTCTTGACCAACGCAAGGGGGCGGTGCTCATCTCCAATTCTCAGCCTAGGGACCTTGTGTTGTCTGAGAGATCTTTCTGTAACCATGTGATCAGCATGAAAGTATTTATTTACTCGCATTTGCATACTTTTGAACTGCTAGGTTGGCAGGGATTATATATATATGTCTTTGGTTTTTCGGGTTTTCTCGCGTGTAAAATTGGAAGTGTCTTGGCGACGTTTCGACGAAATCCTATTCGTCATCTTCAGGCTGGTGTTTTCAGCTTCGTGCTCCTCTGTTGGGGAAACCACTAAAAGACTGAAGACCAGGGTTCATGAGCATGAACTGGCTATTAGAAGGCAGGAGCAACGCTCATGAGTGTGGACCCATATGTCCAGCTCTGGCCACACTTTTGATCTAGCTAACGCAGAGGTTATAGCTCATGAGACTACCAAGGGTGGCTGTCTACTTAAGGAAGCCTGGCTCTCTAATGAAAATTCCATCAACTGGCATATAGACCTTGTGCCGGCCTACCAGACACTTAGGAGATAGGAACAACAGCACCACGGCCTACTGAGAAGACATTTAACTCTTTCTTGGCAGGATTGGGGTGGTAGAATGATGGATGAGACAGGCACGATCTCCAAGGAAGAAGATGACAGTGTTTTACATAATTGGGATGATGGCTCTATAGATGGGACGACCACGACTCACATGGACTGAGATAATGGACCAAATGGCCTTAAGCCAGGGACAGAAGCGCTGAGGCGATTGGAAGGAAGGGGAGGGAGGGCAAAGACAGAGAGCAGGAATGCCGGAACAGCTGTTTGTTGCAGGACTGGGGCAGAGGAATTATGACAACGGCCTTGGGGGTGGGGAAGGATAATGGCCCTGGGAGGGAGGGGGACTGAGTGCAGGGACAGATTGACATCCGCCCTCCAAGTGCTTGCACACGCTCAAAAAGATCACTTGAGGATCGTAAAATAACCAGTGGAGTCAAAGACAGTTTGCCTGATGCGGAACAACTCTGTGCGATAATGATTAACACAATCAACGGGCCAATGACATGCTCAAGTAGCCGGGCGCAGAGGCAGGAGGCTATATGAGCTGTCATCCCAATCTCCTGCTATTCTAACTCTGATGACTCCGGCAGTTTTTGGGCTGGACGAAAGCTTAGTAACTCTTCTTAACCACAGGCTTGTTTATATTAAACAGGCTGGTTTATTATATCCTGGTGTTTGTTTTTTCTTTTATTTGTTAGCATAATGCCCAGGATTTGCATTTTTAGTATTTTAAAAGATATATATATATATATCTTTATAACATTTGAAATGCAAATCCTGGATATACACATATCAATGAAAATATAGAAAAAACAAACACCAGGATAAAAATAAACAAGACCGTTTAATATAAACAAGCTTGTAAGTAAAAGAGTTACTGAGCTTTGATCGGCCAGACTGCCGACATCATCAGAGTTGGAATGCTAGGTGATTAGGGAGCTTGCCTATATAGCTGCCTGTCTCTGCGCCCAGCTTCTCGAGCGCATCATCCGCCCATTGATTGTGTTAATCTGCAACATGCTAAGTTGATTCACATCCGGCAGCCTGTTGGTGAACCTGATGGTTATGTTCAGATCTTCCTTTGCTTTTCTAGAAAGTGTGTGGGCCCCTGGGGGGCAGCTGTTAAGCTGTCTCTCCTCCTTATCTCTCTCCCCTCTCATTTTGGAGCGATCTCTCAATCTGCATTTCAAATGCCCAGTAGGGCTGTCATCCTCCCCCAAGGCCACCGTTGTTTTGCCCATAGCTCCTTCTCCCCAATCCTGCAAAGAGCAGCTGTTTGGATGTTCCTGCTCCTGTCCATGTCCTATCGCTCCTGTGCATGTTCCTGCACATGCACAGGAGCGATAGGACAAAAGAGCAAGAAGACCACACTGATCGCACAACCTGCTGACAGCCACACAAGGGAAGAACAGACATGCCCCGGGATAGAAGTGAGGGAGGAGAACGAGCGAAAGTGCTTGGCACAATGTGACAGCTGGATGCATACAAGGAAAGCAGTTAGGGGGAGAAAGGGGGAAGAGAGAACAACAACTTCAGAAACCAATGGTGTAACAGCAGACAGCTGTATGCATACGAGGACAGCGATGGGGGGAGAAAGGGGGAAGGGAGAGCAGCAACTTCAGAAACCAACAGGATGGTAGCCAACAGCTGGATGCATACAAGGAGAGCGATGGGGGGGAGAAAAGGGGGAAGGGAGAACAGTAACTTCAGAAACCAACAGGGTGGCAGCAGACAGCTGGATGCATATGAGGAAAGCGATCAGGAAGAGAAAGGGAGAAGGGAGAACAGCAACTTCGGAAACCAATGGTGTGGTAGCAGACAGCTGGATGCATATGAAGAAAGTGATTGGAGGGAGAAAAGGGGAAAAGTGAACAGCAGTTTTGGAAACTACCAAGGGAACAGTAAACGGGTGCCCTTTAAAAACAAAACAATTAGAGACATCAAGTGGACCAATGACTAGGTTGAAAAGCCAGGCACAAAGCTAGACGGTAACATAAAGAGAACTCCCATTAACTTTCTTTTATGCTCTGATGATGTCGGCAGTGCTGGCCGACGAAAGCTCAGCATTTCTATTAAATAGCTTTTAGTTTGATATGTGTTCAAATTTATTTATTTTATTGCATATATATATGCAATAATATATATATATATATATATATATATATATATATATATATATATATATATATATATATATATATATATATGAACCTGGAGAGATATGACATTAAAAGGTACAAGGATTGATTTTTTATTTATAATTCTGAACTCTGCAACTGCTGGATATTAAGCCTAGTATGGATAAGATGATTTGATTTATTATTTTACCAATGAAATCAACATATTGCTCCTGAACTTATCCAATGATTGAAAGTGGCTGCAAATTAATTGGATTATATCATTATTACGAATTTTGATGATTCACCAGGTTTCCTCTGTTTGTTTCTTTGTTTAAAAACTGTATACTAACAAATAGTAAGTATAGAATGCTATTTTAGTCATAGAATATTGCTTTTGAACAGAGAAATCTAGCCTAATGCACAGCTTAGAAAATGTAGTTTTGACATAAATGGTTGTAAGATCCATTAACATAGGGAACTCTATTTTTCTCTTCCTGTTCTTTGCCTTACAAGAACCTGAATTCCAGTTGCTGCTTAAGAATTTTTCTTCAAAAACTTCAAAAATAAGGACTTAATCATTGTTTACATTGATCCATCTTTCTACTTTATCACTGTTAAAGCCAACTAAATTTGCACTCTAACTGCTATAGTTGTGCATATTTCAAAAATGATTCTTAGGTGCTTTGGACTTTGGTGCAACACCCAACTGCTATTCACAGCACTGTCTGACTTTTTCAGAATCCCTTACAAGACTGAAAAAGAGTTGTCAGGAATTGACTCACTAAAGGTAAACAAAGTTAGGCTATCTTAATGAACAATATAAAAGTTCTACATTAACTTGCCATTATGAGATAACTGAAATAGCTATTTCCTAAACACCCCCTTTATTCATTTTGGATTGGCAGAAAATTCCTTAATCCCAACTATTTAAGGAGAGAGATATCAAGAAATTAAATATTTGCAGATTTTTACATAACCTGAATGTTCCATGCTGCTTAGATTAATGAATGGAAAGTCAATTATACATCAGATTTTCTACTTATTATTATGTGTCATGTCTGGCAATTCATATCCTTTGAAATACACAGTGCAGAGAATTGTGGAAATTGGAAAACTGGACCAAAGTTTTAGTTGATCACATACAAAAGTGATAGACATCAGGAAAAAAAATACAATAAGCCATTCATAATGAGAAAAGCAAAGTCAATATAATGATGTTCCTTTGATGTATAGGCAGTGTCATGGTAACAATTCAGTTAGGGACCTTTGCCCTATTTATAAGAGTCCTGGAAATGTTCATATTCCAATTGCCCAATACAATAACTGACATTTTCAGTTATTGTATTGGGCAATCTGCCTTCTGTCTCCAAATCTTAGCCACATCAATTCTCTAGGGTTTGTAACTTAATGTGTGATTTCACTAAAAAAAATATTTTTTTCTTTTAAAGTTCAGAATTCTTTATCTATATGAAAATGCTCAAACTCCGGGATAGATAAAATCAACTATTTATTGTTAAAAGCATCAGAAGCAAAAACAATAAAAACAACTGTTCATAGAAACAAATATCTACTGCCTTAGCTTTCACCGGTCCTCTGCCGGCGTGATCAGAGTAAGTGCTGGAAGCTGGAGAGTCTGCCTATAAGCCTAATTGACTCTGCACTCTGCTCATCGAGCGCATGATGGGCCTGTCTGCTCTAGTCAACCATAATTGCTCTAACTGCTTCGCATCCCCTTTTTGCATTTCAGTCCTGCCGTCCTTTCTCCTCCCATCGCCCCTTTCCCTGTTTTGTTTTGCCCATCCTGGTCAACCCTATTTTCTTTCGCTGTGCCCCCTCCACTGGTATACATGTCAACCCTGGGGGTCCCTCTTCTTCTTTCACAATTTTTTCCACCCATCTTGCTATTGGGGCTATTGTCAGACTTTTCTCCGATCCTCCCTCTTGCAAGCTGTCATGTGCCCTGGTCTGATGGCATGTGTGCCATTCCATCATTGTCGGGGTGATAGCCTCCACTCCCATAAAGTCAAACGAGTGGTCATTGTTAACCATCTGTGTCCATATGTTTGAGTATTGTTCCTGGCTTTTGACAGCCAACTTATGTTCATGGATTCTGCTCCTGATCCATTTTGCTGTTTCTCCGATATAATTACACTGGCAGTCTTTGCATTTTACTCTATCTAGCTGTTTTTATCTATCCTGGAGTTCGAGAATTTTCATATCTTTAACGTAAACATGCCTGGGACATATATATATATATATATATATATATATATATATATATATATATATATATATTCAATAATGATGGTGAAAATGCGACTCCCGGGCATAATTATAATGGAATGAATAAAGCGCGTTCACCAGGAGAGTTTAAAGTTAAAATACTTTAATTAAAGTATTTTACTATATTAAAAGGTTGCCAAGCTTTCGTTGGGAAAACTCCCCAACATCTTCAGGGCTGAGAGACCGTTTCTAACAAGGTGGTTCAAACGGGTTCCATAGACGTCTGCGCTTGGTTCCTAGACTGTGCCAGTATTCCCTGCTGAACAGCTGATAGGTGGGAGGGGGAATCGGAGTAAAGATTTCTTCTGTCGTTCTCTCGAGCACTTGTGTTCACATCTCCGTCGATCTCAGGGGGTATTGTTAGAGCTATGTTCCGCCCTCTCTCGGCAGCACTGGTTCTCGTTGCAGCGGGGGGAATTTAGAATATTCACTTTTATTATTATTATGGGTAGTGCTAAATTTAGTGGTTCTATCCTCAAATTTCTTAAGCGCTCCAATTGATAGATAGAACCACTTGAGGATAGAACAACTAAATTTAGCACTACCCATAATAATAATAAAAGTGAATATCCCATACAGAGAGGGGAGAAAAAACATGTGATGACGACCCGTTCGCTTGATAAAAGGGAAAGTAACATGAGCGGGGAATCTGCCCAAATACCAACAGACTTTTGCTCACAGAAATGGGGGGGATATAACTTGAATATTGACCTACGAGGGAAGATGAGCATGGAGGACACCATGATGGAGGAGGATGATTCAAACATTGAAAAATACCACATCCAGTTGATGCTTGTACATGCGAACGAAGATAAATACGGGAACACACAGCAGAGGAAAGATGTTAAATTGCAGCCGATGAAGCCCCGCCTCCATGGTAGGATACACAATGACATCGAACTAAATCCCCCCGCTGCAACGAAACCAGTGCTGCCGAGAGAGGGCGGAACATAGCTCTAACAATACCCCCTGAGATCGACGGAGATGTGAACACAAGTGCTCGAGAGAACGACAGAAGAAATCTTTACTCCGATTCCCCCTCCCACCTATCAGCTGTTCAGCAGGGAATACTGGCACAGTCTAGGAACCAAGCGCAGACGTCTATGGAACCCGTTTGAACCACCTTGTTAGAAACGGTCTCTCAGCCCTGAAGATGTTGGGGAGTTTTCCCAACGAAAGCTTGGCAACCTTTTAATATAGTAAAATACTTTAATTAAAGTATTTTAACTTTAAACTCTCCTGGTGAACGCGCTTTATTCATTCCATTTATATATATATATATATATATATATATATATATATATATATATATATATATTAAAAATTAACATAAGGGAAGGGCAGTGGGTTGGGGGCTATAGGGGAAGATGGGAGCACGCATGGGGTAGCATGCCCCCTGAGAGTGACACATCAGACACGGGGGAGGAAGATAGCCAGATCTGGGATTTCTTCGCAGGATCGGTCTGCAGTTACCCATATTGCTCTAGTGCGTAGTGACATGGAATGCTCGCCTCCCAGCCTAGGAGCCGCACGCAACAGAGAAGTAATCAGCTGCAAGAACTTAGAACTCAGAAATACTTCTGACATGAGTGATGAAAGGATCAATCGACCGGGCCCCATAACGAGGTCTATGAGCCGTGTGCAGGCGCATTTGTGCTTATAAACGAGCTCCCCCACCCTCTGGCTTTTAACACCCTGACGATGATGGCAGCAATATAGCCATCGAAAGCTAGGTTATTTATTTATTAAACATTTAATTGTTTTACCTCCTGGTGCTCGTTTTTATCTTTTGAATATATATATATATATATATATATATGTATATAATATATATATTATATATATATATATATATGTAGGTCTTTGGTTGTCGGGTTTTCTCCCGCGTAAAATTGGAAGTGTCTTGGCGACGTTTCGACGAAGTCCCATTCGTCATCTTCAGGCTGGTGTTTTCAGCTTCGTGCTTCGAGCAGCAATGTGTGGTCTTAGCTGTTTCTTCCTTTTAACTGCCAGTGGGGGTATGAACTGATTGGGTGGGAGCTTGGCTGTGTTCTGATTGGGTGGAGGTGTGTTCTGATTGGTTAGGGGCGTGGCTGTGCTCTGATTGGCTGGGGGGTTGGCTGTGCTCTGATTGGCTGGGGGGTTGGCTGTGCTCTGATTGGCTGGGGGAGTGTTCTGTTTGGTTGTGCTCAGTTAGTCTGAGTTGCAGAGGGGTTTAAGATTTTGGGCTGCCTTGCTAATCTGGCCACATGGGAAAGAAAAACTGGACAACTTCCTCACACACCTCAACAGCCTACACCCCAAAATACAGTTCACCATGGAAACAGAAGCTAACAACCAACTTCCCTTCCTGGATGTCTTAGTCTACAAGAAATCCAATGGCTCCCTAGGACACACCATCTACCAGAAGAAAACACACACAAACCGCTATCTGCACGCTCTCTCACACCACCACCCAGCACAGATCAACTCTGTAGCCAAGACACTCATCTCCAGAACAAAACGCTTAGCTGACGAACAACACCTAAAACCGAACTACACACTCTCACCAATGTACTAACATCCAATGGATTCCAAAGAAATAAGATTACAAACCTAATCCAAAAAGAAACCCCCACTAAAATCCAAGACAAAGAACAAGAAAACGGCAAAGCCCTCCTCCCATACATAAAAGGCACCACAGACAGAATCAGTAAGATCCTCCATAAACACAACATCAAAACAGCATTCTGCACAAACAGAAAAATATCCACCATCCTTAGAAACCCCAAAGATAAAATTGAATTAGAAAATCAAGGAGTATACGAAATCCCATGCACCACTTGTCCCACCACATACATCGGACAAACCAACAGAAGAATAAGTGCACGCATTGAAGAACATAAGAACTCAGTCAAAAAAGAGGAACCAACATCTTCCCTGGTCCAACACCTTAAAGCCACAGGACATGAAATTGACTTTAAAAATACCAGAACCATTGCCAAAAGTGAACATTTTAATAACAGAATAATCAGAGAAGCCATCGAGATAGAAAAACGCCCACACAGCATGAACAAGCGAGATGATACCTCCCGCCTACCAGCCATTTGGAAACCCGCCCTTATTGACAAACGACTCCCTAACACAAAAAATGATACCAGACCCACACTCACAAAAACCACACAGGATGTCACCACCACACATCCACGCAAAAAACAAACCCAAAGCCACACCGATGATGAGGCACGACCACAAACCAGAAGCCAGACCACAGCTGCATCATTAGCCACTTTAAACCCCTCCAATCCATACATGAAGCAAACTGACACCCTCCATGAAAGGAGGCACGACCACAACGCGAAGCCAAAAAATAGCAAGGCAGCCCAAAATCTTAAACCCCTCTGCAACTCAGACTAACTGAGCACAACCAAACAGAACACTCCCCCAGCCAATCAGAGCACAGCCAACCCCCCAGCCAATCAGAGCACAGCCAACCCCCAGCCAATCAGAGCACAGCCACGCCCCTAACCAATCAGAACACACCTCCACCCAATCAGAACACAGCCAAGCTCCCACCCAATCAGTTCATACCCCCACTGGCAGTTAAAAGGAAGAAACAGCTAAGACCACACATTGCTGCTCGAAGCACGAAGCTGAAAACACCAGCCTGAAGATGACGAATGGGACTTCGTCGAAACGTCGCCAAGACACTTCCAATTTTACGCGGGAGAAAACCCGAGCAACCAAAGACCTACATACAAATACCCGCGAAAACCTCAGAAAACATATATATATATATATATATATATATATATATATATATATATATATATATATATATATATATATATAAGCTTCTGATTATTTATCTATCTAATTACATTCTTATATTACATTCTTATACACGCAGATTCAATATAAGAATGTACTATTTTTGTAGAGCAACATTAAAGGCAAGCACAATTTCCATAGCAACCTCATATAAAGATTGCCAATTATTATCCAAAGACCAGTGCTTAAATCAGGACCTAAAGACAGTGGTGGCGAACTTGTGGCATGGGTGCCGAAGGTGGCACTCAGAGCCCTCTCTGTGGACACACGTGCCATTGCCCCAGACTTACCTCCCCCGTGACCCCTTCCTCTCCAGCAGCCCCCCTGAAGGAGAGTTGCCCCTGAGTGTGGCCCACACGGAGCAGGACATGGTAGCCAGGCAGCATAGACAAGACTCTGGCCTCACACCCCATCGTGCACAGTTGATGCTGCAGAGTGCGGCAGAGGGCGTGACCGCCATAGCACTGCTGGGCTGCCTAGGCAATCTGTGGCAGGCCCTGGAGGTGGTGAGTGGCCCTGCGGGCAGGCAGGGCAGGGGATGAGGGGGTGGGTCAGGGGGTGGAGTGGGGGGCAGGGCCAGGTTTTGGGCACTTGATCTCTAAAAAGTTCACCCTCACTGCCTAAAGAAGTGGCTGTCATTGGAGTGTTTAAATCAAAATAACATTTTTTTCACCTGACTAAATTCTAAAAATTCTGTTTTAAATTTGATTTTTCTGTTATGAAATTTCTTGTTTCCTTTCGCTCCTACATAGTGGTGTGTGATTAGATTTATATTTATATTAATAAACTCTATCAGCTATAACAAAACTGTCACCCCTCACTTTTGTGTAATCTTTTTTTTGAAAAGTCATTTGAACAAGCCCACATATTATCTTTTATCCCCCCCCCCACTCCTGGACTTTCTAATTCTGCCACTATTTTATGGGGAAATTATGAAAAGTAGCCATGTGCTTTAAGTGTAATTGGACTGCAGCAGTGCTCATTTGTTTTGAATATGCTTTACCTGCTGGACAAAACTGTACTTTGGGGAGAATAGATATCAATAGAATCATGTTTATCATCTGATAACTGTAAGGTAAACTTTTCTTGCAGATGTCTAAAACATTTTTAAAGCCTTATAGAATTCCTATTTTGGTATTGAAATTTAAAACTTGGAACAGGTAGGAAGCTGTTCAATGAAGTTCAATGAAATATGACAAAAAATACATTTAACTTTTTAAATTCATTTTTCAATTCTGTTTTTTGGCATTGTATTGCACTGATTTTTGTTTTTCCTGAACTACATACTACAACAGAAGATTGAGAGGCAGGTGCCCATAAACATTTCTAGGAATTTTATGTATGAAAGCAATCAAATCAAGGCATACTAGAATGTGGGTAGATGGTTTTCTAATTAGAAATGCAAGTTGTGTTTTCCACTCTGACATTTCTTTCCCACAAATTCTCTAGTTGGAACCGAATGCTAACATAGAGCAGAGATAGGCAACCTGATACCTTCCAGATGCTTTGAACAACCTACACAATTGCTTGCCACCAGCTCTACTAGACGGTGCTAATGTTAAAACCTCTGTAGCACACAGATATGGTGCTTATGTGTAATCTACAGTACACTGATTTATATAATTAGGGTTGTCTATGAAGTTTTCAATGCCACTGGCTTATACCATTGCCATCAAAAGCTCTTCATGATGATGTAATGACTCGCATAATGACTCACTCTGCCTGTATACATAGAGCTATTGTTATAAAGAAATATATGGCAGCAGTCTGCAATTTCCAAATGCAGACCATGGAACAGCTGTCAGATATAAAAATATATATTTGTAAACATCATTGTCCCAAAGATTAGATATAATTTCTGAGCCCTCTGTATGAATTTCTAATTTGGTAAGCTTAGGAATGGAATGATGCATGTAGCTATAATTGTTTAACTTGTACTGCATTATTTACATAAAAGAACGTTGAATTCTAACATGAAAAAAGCTAGGCTGAATAATGCTAAAGACAAATTCAGACTCATTCTTTCAAATAAGAAGTAAGTAGCAAGTCAATACATACAATATGTATATTATTTCAGATTGCTTTTCTCACAATGACATTAGCCCATTCTGCAGAAACTAGGATATATATTGTCTCCCTGACATCTACAATAGTGCTTTAAATTTATTATTTAAATTTAATGTATTAAGTCATTGACTAAAATAACATTTAAAAAGAAAATAAAAATTAACAGTTATTAGCCATGTGTGGGTGGAGCTTACATATAATCAACAAAATGTTGCTACTTTTAAAGAGATAGTGTTATTTCTTTGTTTTCCAAATAATTGTATTAAGAATTATACTTGAAAAGAATAAGTCAATATAAACTACAAAAAATTCAAACAGAAAAAAAAATTGAAAAAAAACCCACAACCCAGCAGTGTGAAAAGGGAAAAATAGAAAAAAGGGAAATATAAAAGAAGTAACCCCTTGCTTCATCCCAGCAGGTAAAAACCATTTTAATAGTTTATCACCATCTCTAAATAAAATATAATATCTCCTCTCCCCATAGCTCAGCTATACCCATCAGTTTTTGTCAGTAAAAGTCTAGTAAGGGCAACCATATGTAATTGTTTTCTTCTTTTAACCCTGATCAAAAAAGTAAATTTTATAAATCTTCCCTGATTTTTTTTAAAAAAATATTTTTAAACTCTTCAAAAAAAGATCTCAGACATAATTTGCTGATCATCTGTGTTTCAAAGTGAAAATCCTACAGAACTGAATACAGTGAAACTTTCTTAATAAAGAATCCAAAAATGTGACCAAACTTTGTCTTAATATCACCAACATTCAAAGAATGAAAAAAAATCCAAAAATATGACTAAGATATGATGCTTGGTTGATGTCCATAATGTCTGTTTTGAAAGTTTGAGCCTATATAAATCCTGACCATGAGCCACTCCACCCATAAACTGACCATAAAAATTGTGAGTTTCTGCAGTCTACTCATGACAAACAGCTGCCTCAAGTCATATGGATTATCTCAACAATCTCTCCTTTGTCAGAGATTACACTGACTCAGATCCAGCAATGATTCCTCTTACAAAGTTGTCTGACTAGCTAACCAAAGCCAGCAAAGTATCCTTTTGCCATGGCTTTCTTCAAGAAGTGTCAAGAGATGGAGTTATCTCAATCATATAACAATCTCACAATCATATGACAGATAGTTTCTCTCCCAAAACAGCTATGGGGAGGGCATTAAAAGAGGTTAAATATAATAAAAGGTAAAATTATTATCTATATGAAGCTGATTTGAGAGGTAAAATTCACTTATTTATAAATATATTCCATTGGTGAGCATCAAGTTCTATATGACTTTTTATATCTAAAATCCTTTGTCTTAAAACTAATTTAGCTTGATCTGGTCCTCATGGTAAAATAGCATTACTGGGAAAGCTGTAAATTGCTTAATTTCCTTTGGATTGCTTTTTCCCAGGAGGATTTCAAGTTATCTGCCAGTATTAAGTGAACCAATCCAACAGGGTTGAGTAAGTAAGTATATTTATTTAAATGAGCAAGTAAGTATATTTATCTAAAGACTAGGTTCCAGTTTGAATTCTTCTTTCCATCGAAGTATTGATTGGGACAGAGGAGTAACTTGGAAGATGCTTCTTAAAACATTAGTTTGGATTCAACTAAATCAAACTTCTAGGCAGCCATGCTGTTATATTGTCTTAGTTGAATCCCATATGGCAATTGTGTTCAGTCTTTAGGTGAAAACAACTTAATTGCAGCATGTATAAACTGTGTTCTTTTGATGAAATAAAAGACTTGGATGGCTGATGCTGATCTCCCTACATTATGAGATACATATCCATGTGAACAATAATTCTTGTGCATAAGATTATTTTTTTCCCATTTGTAGTCTAAGAGGGCTATTCTTATTATGTTATAAATTACCATGTAGGCTACTCCTTGAGAAGCCTTCTAATTCAGACCAAGTGAAAAAAACATAGTTTCACATCCCATTTTTAAAATCATTAGTTATGTGCTTCTGGGGAAACTTATACACAGGTCACTTAGGCAAAAAACATTATTAGAGAAAACCTAACTATCAGTTATAACATGGTAAATTCCTTTTAATCCACCCTTTGTGATTTTTAAAACTTTTATGAAGCAATATGGAGCTGAACCTTAGATTTAATCCATCCTGTTTTCAATAAGTATTCCAGACCATGTATTGCAATGCCTGGTGGTTGAGAGTGCTGTACAATTTCCTCGTGGTATTAAACACGAGGTATTAAGCAGATCTACACTTGGAAACTGAAAATCATCTGTGAAAGCATTTTGCTCTGGGGTGCTGCAAGAACTAAATTATTCTTCTGTTCCCATCTATACTGGCACTTCATTATTTTCCTTTCCTGCTTGAGAGATTAAGAATGC
Organism: Crotalus tigris; assembly: GCF_016545835.1. Lineage (NCBI taxonomy): Eukaryota > Metazoa > Chordata > Lepidosauria > Squamata > Viperidae > Crotalus > Crotalus tigris. Next base: position 1,713,431 of record NW_024096914.1, read on the forward strand.
TATTTATTTTCTCTGCTGGGAATTAACAAATGTTTCAGTCTCTTCCTGGCTGAAACTAAGTAAGAATTTTCCAATGGGATGCTTTATTTATTATTGGAACTATTTATAAATTATCCACTGTATATCTAGGGTAGCATACAACATTCAAATAAAAGCAGCAGTAAAGAAAACTAATATGATCATAACAATGAGATAAAACCAGAAGCTACAGCATATATCACTAGAGTATTGGCAAAGATTAAAACCATTAAGAATTCCATGAAGCAATATTATGCTTTAGAAAAACAACAGTATTTTTAAAGAGAAGACTAGAGAGAATTCTTCAACTGGATATGGTGACTGACTACTGCAACTTTGCTTTTTAAGATACTGGCCGTGTAGTGTTGTCTCCAATGGTGGTCATTAATTATAAGCAAATTAGTGTGGAATGAGAAAGCTTTGTTGTTGTTGTTGTTAATTGCGAAGTCATGTCCGACCCATCGCGACCCCATGGACAACGTTCCTCCAGGTCTTCCTGTCCTCTACCATCTTCTGGAGTCCATTTAAGTTCACACCTACTGCTTCAGTGACTCCATCCAGCCATCGCATTCTCTGTCGTCCCTTTCTTCTATTGCCCTCAATCTTTCCCAGCATTAGGCCTTTCTCCAGTGAGTCCTTCCTTCTCATTAAGTGGCCAAAGTATTTGAGTTTCAACTTCAGGATCTGGCCTTGAGAAAGCTTTAGACTAGTGTATTTTAAAGACATTCTATGATTATATTAACTATAAAATATATGCTGTACTTTTAAATTCTTTGCCATACCTTAGAATAATTTTTGCATGGCATGGATGGGCACATATCTGTTCATACCACGTAAACTAAGCACATCCTTTCCTTGGATTGTGCCATAGCTACATATTACAGCTGCTTGACCCTGGAAAAAAGCACAGTCGCTATAAGTATTATTGACAGATTCTATGTATGCTCCGAAACAAAATTATTCCAAAATACTAAAGGATGTAACATAGTTTCTTAATCTTGAAAAAAAATGAAGAAAAGTAAAAAGAAATGTAGAAGTCCTAAATTTGCACAACTAAATTCTGAGTTTCAAAGAAAAAGAAAAGGCAAGGTGTTATAGCTAAAGAAACAATGTAGAAATATTGTGAAGGAGAATAATTGGATGAGAAAGATAATGTATTAATTTAAAAGAGTTACAAAACTCAAGTGCAAATGTAAAGAAGAACTCTTGAGAAAGATCCCCAAATAGATAATATTTATAAAGGCTTAATCACCAAATTAGAGCCAAACATTCTAGTAAGTAAAATTATATGGGCTGTAGAAAAAGTTAATAACAGTAGAATTTCAGAAGTTGATGAAATACCAGAGAACTGTTTAAAACAATGCAGCAGCCTCTTGTGGTGCTAAAGTTGCATTTATGTCATGTGCTAGTAATATAATGCCCAATAATTTGCAATCCAATTTTCAACAGTACATAGAATGAGAATTACTGGATGTATAAATCAGATTCAAGAGTCAACATTCACAATCAGATTACATACGATAATGGAGAAGGCATGAACATTCCTAAAATGTCTATTTTTGCTCTGTTGATTGCACAGTTTTTATATTATATAAACTGCTTATACAATCAGCAGCAGATCACTTCACTGCTGATAGAATTTGCATGATGACCAGGAAGTACAGTATTTTTCCATGTATAAGACGCACCCTTGTATAAGACGCTCTGGCATGCAACTTCCAAGCGTACAGCAAATAAAGTCAGCGCTGGGAGCAACTGCCCCCCAGCGCTCTAAATAGATGCCTCCCAGCCGGCCCTGCCCCCACCCCCCTAACCAGTATTCGGCAGGGTGAGCATGCATAGTCAGTTCACAGCAGCAGCCTTCTGACCCTGGTAAACAAACCGGCGTGAGCACCGGCATGACAGCAAGGCAAGGGAAGCGAAGGGAGGTCTTAAACTCCCCACCATTTCTCTGTGCCGATCAGCTGTTTGGCAGAGCGCCAAACAGCTGAGCCGGCAAATCTGGAAGTTCAGCCGGCTGCTATTATTGAGCAGGATGGCATTGCAGCTGCATTCCACAGGGTCCTTGGCCAGCATACAGGTATGAAGGAGGGAAAGCGCTGTCGCTGCCATCCATGCTGCTGGTCCCATCTGCTGCCTCCAGACGCTGCCATCCAACGATCTTGCCCCCTCCTGTTAGTGGCAAGCCCATAGGGACTTGACACCTGTACCAGGTGGTATGGCAGTGGAATGTAAAGAACCCACACAGGCATGCCTTGGGCTGCGGAGGTTACCATTATTTTTTCATGTATAAGACACTGAAAACAATAAAGAACTCAGCTTGGAAGATTACCACATGTCATTCTTGACCACATGTCATTCTTGATTTTGAGCCTAATAATCACTGATTGTTGTTAGATGACAAGAACTCAAAAAAGTTGTTACCCACAGACAATACTGGTAAAATGAAGTCCATCAGGTCATAGAGGGCCAGAAGATACTGAATATATGAACACCCAGAAAGAGACATCTGAAATTTGGAAGCTGGATCTGGTAACCCTTGTGTTAAACTAAAATTCCTACAATCCATTTCTAATATTCAGCTGTGCTTTAGTTTCAAATTCCCAACTAGCAGAAAAGAAGATGCACATGCTTTGAATTCTTGCTTGGACTGCCAATGTATGCACTTATCATTGCTGACAAATATTCATAATATTTGTTCAGTTTATCTGTTTTGATGTCTTCAATGTGAAGGCTGCTTTTTTATTTTAATGCTGAAGTTTAGCTTAGTGTTGTATTGAATTTCAAGTAGACTTCAGCTCTAAAAGCAGATAAATCCTGACCACATTAAAAAAAATAAAGTTATTTTTAAGGACATGCATAGAAGGAACAGGCACAAGTGAGTATCTATATGAAAATTGATGGTTATTGTCTGATTCATAAGTGAGTACAGATACACCTGCATATGTTGATCTTCAAGTGAGAAATGAAAACCATGCTGCTTTGCATTCTTTTTATTGGCCCAATAATATTCTTTTAGTGCCAGTTTATGCTTTAGGAGCTTTTCTAAAAAAAGTGTGTGTTGCCCACTTTCTTTATTTCCTTCCTATGAATATTACTTTATTGGAGAAGTATCAAGATGAGTGCATAGGCTTTATGAAAGACATAAAAAATGTGTACTTATCAGTTTTGTCAGAAGCAATGAAAGATAAATCTATAGATGTGTAGACGGACGGACAGACAGGCAGGCAGACGGAAAGACAGACAGACAGACAGACAGACAGACAGACAGACAGACAGACAGACAGATAGATAGATAGATAGATAATAGACACACTGATTTTACATATTGGAAGAATGTCCATTTAACTCATAAAAGGTGGTTTGGGGTTCATGATGTTAATCTTTGGAATCTCTATCCATGGGCAGGAAATGAACATTTGTGATGATGTGGGACAGGGCCTTTTGAATGACACAAAATAACTCTGAAATCACTACAAAGGAAATAAGACTGGCTTGTGCACTTGTTTCCATTTGGAATTCAATGTTTTATTTTTAGTATTCAAGAAAGAATTCTATGTGTTAAACAGAAATGTGCATGTTTTATACGTTCTGCAACTTCACAATTTTTTTATTTACCATTTCAGCATCCACTGTTCTGGAATCTCTTAAGTTTTGTTCAAAACAATCAAAACTAATTAAAAGTAAATTAAGTTCAGAATCATTGTTATAATCACTGGCAAGACTAGGAGAGTGATAGAACAATCTTGTGGTCCTTCTTGATCTCTTGGGGGCTTTTAATATAATTGATCAATACCAGTGATATCTTTCTGGCCGAACTGTGTGGGTTGGCATGGAGGGGGTGTCAAGGGCATTTGTGCTGTAGTGGTTCTTTTTTCCATGGTTGGTTCTAATGAGTGGTGAATTAAGGGGAAAATTGACCCAAGACCCTCCCTTTGTGGGGTTCCTTAATGCTTGACCCTTTCCCTACTAGTATCTACATGAGGCTGTTGGACAAAGGTAATGTGACAGCATGGGGCTAAGTATTATCAATATGTTAATAATTACCAGTTGTTTATATTGACCATGTGATATTATTGAGGTTCTATCTCAGTGCCTAGAGCAGGCATGTCAAACTGCCGGCCCGTGTGTCGGATGCATCATAGAAAAACTGTACCCACCCATTGCTGGCAATGGCAAAAAAGTCACGATATGTCGTGACACGTCACGTGACATTGCGAATTTGACACCCTGGATATGGGTTCAAACGTCTTCCAATCTTAGTAAGTTTTCAGTGCTGGATGTAGTTGCATTTGAAATTGGTATGCAACCTGAAGGTCTTCGTGGACTTATGGCCTTTCCACAAAACCATTATATTTCATCTTCCTGGATCAAGAGACACTACTCACAATCATGCCACAGTCATCTCTTATTTGGATTACAATTCTGATAACCATTCAGAAACCCCAGAATAAAGCAGCCCCCTTATGACCATCTCTTTATTCACACATGGAGTATCTTTGTTTTTGTTCACACATGTGATATGTCTACTTTGAGCTGCATGGCACACCATTTGGTTTCTGGATGTAATTCAAAGTGTTGGCCATTATCTATAAAACCCTTCATGGATATTAACAGGATAATAGCAGGTCAGTTTCTCTCTAATTGTTTCTGCCTATCCTATAAGGTCTGGCAAGGTTGTCAGACTCCAGGTCCCATCAACAAAATAGTGTCATTTTATGGGCAATGCAATGCATTCTTTTCTTTTTTTATTAAAACAAGTTTTATTGTTTTTTTCATTTTACAAACACGTACTTAAGAATCAACGTGGTGGCAGGGCAATCAATTGTCCACAAACAAGATCATATTCATAAAATTCAGATTAAATCATTAAAAAAATCATTAAAAACCCCCTCTCTTTTCCCTCTAATAACATATTATATTCAAATTAATATATTTCAATAGAACTAAGTCAATCATGACAATCCTCAATAACCTTTCATCTAAGTAGAGCCACAAATCCAAATCCTGTGTTAAGCTTAACTATTTCAATTGCTATATTCCATATTTCTAATCTAAATGCATAATTAACACTTCAGGTGTCTCCCCATTGCCTTTTCCCTTAAAATATTCAATAAACATTTATTAGTATCATTTCTTCTTTTATCTTATTCTTCTTCCATTACAAAATAGCTATCACTCCTGATAAAAAAAATATTAATTCAAAACAAAAAAGAAAGAAAAAGAAAAAAAGAACAAAAAACAAAAACAAGAAAAAAGTAAAATACCTTTCTATTTCTATTATACTTTATAATCTATCAATCAATCCCTCAATATCTGTATCAAATTCCTTTAACCTCCTCCCCAAATTACTATATCCAAAACATATTGATACATAAACAAACATCTTATTATTAAATTCAAAACTTTAATTAATTTTTATTCAATCTAACATCCTATTTGTCTTAAGCCATAAATCAGTCCATATCTAATTAGTCCTTTAAACCCATTACATAAAGCCTTAAATCTTATTCTAGCTTTCCTTTTATGCCAGACAGGTTTCCATAACAACGCCTCTATATCAATAAACAAGTCACCTTTTATGTCTTGTGGTATCTTTTGGATCAAATAACAACGTCCCCTTTTCTGTTTTAGAGACCTAGCTTCTTTATATGTAATCCCTTGTTGTTTTAAAGAGTCAAGTCTCCACGTTTGAAACTGATGAATAGCAGGCTCAGTTATGTCCAACTTTGTAGGTAATAGTTGCTTATCCAAGCTACCATAGTTCTCAGTTCGTTGAGCTTGTCTGTCCATTTCTGTTGGTATTAGAGTTGTAAGTGGTTTAGTTACAGTCCTTTTTAGTTCCTCGGAGATCTCATCAGCATGCACATAAAGTAAAGTGGAATCTTCTTTATCTTTAGTTAATCCCGCTTCTGTTGTTTTTTGGTCTGTAGAATGCTCAGCTAAAATCTGGAGGTCAGTTTGTAAATTCAAAGCAGAATTTCTGTTTTTTTATTTCCATAGAAAATTCTTTTATTTGCAAACATATTTCGTCAGTAGCTTCAAAAACTTTTTCCAGTATGAGCTTATAGTCAAGTTGAACATAGGATTGCTCCATTTCAAAAGTAATTAGAAACAGTCTGTATCATTTAGTAGAGGCTGTGTTCAAGGAACATTTAATCAGTATCCACCCCCACCAGTACAGCTGTTAAATTTCTTTGTATTTTCCTTTTATGGTAATCTGAAGGTCAAAGTCAGTCTCACCATCAGAAAAGAGAGCCAGTTGCAATTTTACCTTTTCCCACAAGGTGTCCTCAGTAAAATGTAAAATCTCCCATAGACCAAAAATCTCATAAACAAGATCAGGAAAGACAGAAGAAAGGAGAATTCAAATCCAATAGTAGATTCAGTATTAAAAATTCTTTCCAAGACCCCAAAGTGAATTAAAAAAATAAAAAATAAAAAAATCACTTTAAATTAATTCAGTCCATTCAAGCTTCTTTTTCCCACACTCACAAATGCCGCTTTCTTAGAGCAGGGGAATAATTTCAAAAGTACTTTTTACAGGCACAAAAGAAAAAGGAGAACCAAGAGAGGGGAAAAAAAGTCTCACCTGGCTCAGCCACAGTGGTTCCTGTGCTTAGATGTTCTTCTGACTTCTGGTTACAGTGGCAAGGTGAACAGCCGTTTTACCGTCGGTCTTTCCACCATCAGCTCACCGCCGGGCCGTGAAAGAAGCTGCCACTCTCCCACAGACAATGAGGACCTCCTCAGTGGTAGCCGCCTCTCCAATGCGGCTTTTTGACCCAATTAAGGATGTACCAGCAGCGGAAACTCAGCTGGCAAGGAGAGCCATCTCCTCGCACAGCTGCAAGTGCCACAATCCGGAACCGGAAGTCACAATGCATTCTTTTCTAATGACAGTTCTGCCGTATGGCACACCTTTCCATCTGAAGACCACATGGTCCCAACTCTGTTTCCTTTGGGGAAAGCTTTAAATATGTGTCCCTTCCTGCAGGCCCTGGACCAGGACTATTTGTGAACTTGCATTTGTAAGGTACTAGTTTAATAAGTTTAAAAATAAGACACAAACACCAAGTAGAAAGAAGTAACACAATAATATATCAGGGAAATATATATATATTTCTGATATATTATTGTGTTACTTCTTTCTACTTGGTTTTGTGTCTTGTTTTTAATCTTATCTGCACTACCTTGAGTCAAATAAACCATTAACGCTTATACAAAGGGGCCATCTCTGCATGCATGTATATCAATAGCCAAGAACAGATTCCAAAACAGCTGTGTGTGTCTTGCAAATAACAGGCTACTTTAACAATTCAGAAAGAAGCACCTTATGCTTGGTCTCAAAGGGACACAGAAAAAGCATTAAGCAATTCTTTCAAAAGCTTTTCAGAGCCCAGCTCAATATATTTTTTCAGCCAAGATAAAATATTAACATAATAATCACAAGATTGTTATATGCAGTCTCTAGAATGGGTAGGCAATTTATAGGCACTGTCAGAATCCAATTATATTTCATCTTTAATTATCAAATATAGAAACTCCCAATTCTGCCTTCTCTGGATTCTGCCATAAGAGGGAGAGAAGGGGGAGAACAAAGGGGCTTTATGGCCCTCACTTCCTTCAGTAGACTTCTAAGAAACTGAATGTGTTTATTGCACATCAAAGAAAGAATTTGAATGTAACTAGCATCAAAGAACCTTACCCTGACAAAGGGAGCTAATTACCTTTCATGTAGTTTATTTGAAGTCTCTATACAGAGGGGAGAAAGAAGCAAAGGGGTGGAATTGTGATGCCTGAAACTATCACTGGAAGGGGGGGGGTGATTAGGTGGGACTGCTGGGAAACCCCTTAAAACCTTGAATGGGAGAGCTTGGACCCCAAGTCCTGTCTAGCATGCCTGCAGCCACTTCTTCTTAATAAAGGATTCCTGTTGGAAGAATTATTCCAAGAGTTCTGTCTTCTTAAGATGCAAAGTGGGGTGGGTCCTTACAGGCACTGTGAGCCTATGGACATCTCTCTCTGCTATGGACAGGCTTCCTTCTCCACCAGATTTAAGTATTTTGCTTTAAAATAATAGTACTTATACTGAAGTTAAGAAAAGTGTCAGTTTTAACAATATCTTTGTTTTCAAAAATATAATCAAATGCCTAGTTAAACTAGATTTTTAATGAATTCTTAGGATCTTAGAGTTCTTCGAATAGTAGATAATTGCAGTTGAGTGCTTTGTTTGGAAATTATCCTCATTTGCCCAGAAAAGTATCATAGGGAAGCTGAGAGGGCAGTGTGTGCTGTGGGTACTAGATTGACCAACAGAAAACAATCTCAACAGTTTGCTTTTTCTTGTAAATGAACCATTTTATAAAGAGGCACAATTCTCCTTCTATGACAGTTCACCACAAATGTGATTCTCAGAATTTCAGATTTCAATTTGGTTGCCTAGAGAATCATTCAAAACATTATTTCCACAGCTTCTACCAAATGTACAGCAATGTTATCATATTATTTAATCATTATACTAAAACAGAGGATTGGAATATTAGTAGTAGAACAGGCAATAACTAGGATTTTCATACTGGTCATTGTCTTATCCAAATATGCTTATGCTTCTCTTTATCAGATTGGCCTCCAGTTCTTACTGGCTTCAGGAGAAGGCAAAGCAGAGCTGAAGATACTTATCAATTTAAGGATATATTTAACTGTTTCTTTGTTTAAGTGTGATGATGATTCAGAAGCCTTTGACTGTAATCCAGAGATGTGTTTCTGAGTGCAGCATACTGCTGTGGAGTTATATAATTAAATCAGCTTTTTTCTACTGATTTTCTTTTGATTGCATCAAAATCTTTCACTAATCAAACTAACAACAACAACAACAATAATAATAATAATAATAAAGTTGGAAGACTAGTTATCAAATGGCTGAGAACAATTGCACAGTTGTCTTAAATAATATCCTTAAAGATAATTGATTGTTCAGTTGAAATTAAAGGTACAATTTGTTCTTTTGTATTGAAGTGATAGACTTTCTTCTAAATTACTGGAGGAATTTACAGAGATTTTAGTTGTTTCAAACCTTAACATAGGTTTCATAGAGAGACCAAAAGAAAAAAGAAAAAGGCCCCATAAAGCTCTATGGTACAACAGAATGCAGCAGAAGGAAAATTGTGATGTAAGTCTTTAAGATTCTTGTTGGGAAAGCACTTACTCTGTCTGTAAAAATAAATTGGATTGGAAGCACTCCTGTTAATTAGGGAACTTTAAAAACTTCAGCTGGATTACACCATTTATATACAAACAATTGCAATGTTCTTTGTGTATCTTTTGCCATGATAATTGTAGTGGTAGTAGTGGTGATTAGGATGACTTTAAAATAGCAACAGCTGAAAGCCTTTTCTATGCTTCAGAAACTGACAGTCAAAGAAAGAATATTTCCTATTCATATTCCAAAATTTCTGCAATGAGAGATTGGTGCTAAGAAAAGATTCAAGTTGAATAATTAGTTAAAGCATTCCCTTTTATTATTATGAATGAGAAGGATTACCTTTTCTACCCTAATTTTATTTTGTATCTGACTTCTTTTAAAAGCCTGCTTGAAATGACCCCAAAACTTTGTGCTGAAGTTCAGAATCAGTTACAACATAGCAGCAAGATTATATAATACATTTCTTGCACATCTTTTTACATGCCTGGGAATACATTTATAGCAGTACACTTTAAACTTTAGATTTTAAGGCAGTTTTTTAAACAAAAAACCAGGCATAAATCAGTCCAATGGAAATATTGTTTCAAAGAAATAGATCATAAGGTAACATGGGTTGATGTTTCTATGGAACTAAACTTTCCTATCAAATACATACGTTTAATCTTTCTGCAAGATTTCTTTAGTCACCTTTCAAAGCAGATGCATAGGAATTTGCTCCACGTGGAAGTTTGCTAATTTCAAACAATAATGTAGAGATTTCCCTGACATTGTATGCCATATGCTAAATAAAATAGTTACTTACACTTAACTTCTGGCAAAATGTACTATTAGCAGGCCAAACCAGTATTGCCTTGCCTTGAAATTTCTATTGTAAGAATTTGCCAGATTATAATTGTTTTTTTAAATGGTGGAATAATTTTTGGTTCAGTTCAGTTTATATATTCAAAATGATGCTTATGGAAGTGAGAATACATAATATTGTACTATGGTGAAATGGCCAAAGGAGAGAGTGGAACAAACATCCTGCCTCCACTGTTTTTATTTCTCTACATTCTCTTTTTCCCACTCCAAAATCTTCTGGTCTTTGTGAAAAAAGGAGAAAAGTAAATATGATAATTAAATCTGTGAAACATAACACCAGTAATAGAATAATCAATATAGGTATACTGTGCTTCCCCCTTCTTCCTTGTGATACAAAATGGTTGACTCCATTCCTTATTCAGGCCCTTGGCTGGTAGCACTTTTCTCTTTAACATGTATTTTGTTTTACTAAAGATTTTCACAGTCATCTCTTTTGGTAATAATCTACCTACAAGTCCTTTGTGTAGCCTTGGAATTTCTTGTTCACATAGTTCATGAAAACTGACAGGGCAGTTTTTTGCCATTTTAAGGTAGGAACAAACTTATATTCTCCCAATTGTTTGATATAGTTCCATCTTATTTGCATCCTAACTGTCTGAAATGTTCAGTCCATCTAGTGATACCTAAGAACCTAAGTATGATTATTGGCATACTTGCCAGTTGGCATGTATGCTGGTCATTAAGGTCTAACAGTCATGATTTTAAAATTAGTTAGAGTTCTAAGTGTTATCTTGAGATGGCAGACCGTAACTGTTGTCTCTAGCCAGCTTCATTGCCAACTGATTAATTCTCTTCTTTCTAAAAAGTTGTGAATTTTGTACATCAAAAATAAATATTTGTCTATCGTATTGTGGAGGAATGGAAACTCAACAGTACCTATAGACTAGATTACACATTTTTGTCCATATGAAAAAGCAAATGGGTGATTAAAAAAAACTTCTGAAATCTTCTAAAGATATGATAAAATAGATAATCCTATCAGGAGCCCCTGTGCTCAGTCATTCGGGCTCTAGCCATCTTACAGCTGTACCCTACTTGGGATTACCCCTGAAGAGCATTTGGAAGCTACAGATGATTCAGAGGGCAGTGGCACAGATAGTTCTTGGGGTCCCAGGAGTGGCCCATGTAACACCACTGCTCCACCAACCGCATTGGCTATAGATCTGACTTTGGGTACAGTTCAAGGTATTGGTAATCAGCTTTAAAGCCCTTCATGGATGGATTCAGGCTACTTGAGGAACCTTCTTATCTCACTGGGATTGGCTTGCCCTACCCATGCTGGCAGAGAAGACGTGCTAATCAGCCTGGATCCAGGATCCAGGAGAAGGACCACGGGGATTCTGCCCTGTGGAACATATTGCCCCCAGTGTGAGGTTGGCTCCAACCCTCCTGTCTTTCCAGAAGAGTTTAAATACTTGGCTCTGCCAGTTAGTTTGGAGCCTAATGGGGGAGTATCACAGTGGGGGTGGTTAACTGATTAACAACAGATCCCACCTCACTCCCCATCCTGCTCCTGCCCTCCCCATCTTTTAACTGTGCCATAGTATTCTGAATTGTTTTTATATTAACTTATTTATATTTTTAGTTTATATGGTTTTTGTTTTTTATGATTGTAAGCTGTCCTACCCTATAAATAAATAAATAAATAAATAAATAAATAAATAAATAAATAAATAAATGCTATGTAATACTGCTCCAGAGGCAAATTATATTGCATTTATTTCTATGTTTCAAAGGTTAAGTTGTCCTTTTAATGCTATTTTTCTCAGAATGTTTCCATTATGACACACTGTATTTTTCTTCCTCTTTCAAGAAGGTTTCCAAATACCCAACTGGTAAAGCTAAGGCTACATGAAGGAGAGTAAAGATAATGGTTTTGCAGGTAAAGCAAAATCATTTATTTATAACATTGGATATGATTTGTTCTCTGTTGCCTCTTTGGTTTCCAAGATTGATTTGTATGTGGAGAGGGAGTAAGAGGGAAGGGGAAAGAACAAGTTGCTCCAATCTTATTTCTTTATTTTCAGTACTCTTTAAAAGCTTGTTTATAATTCATCGGGGGAAATTAAAATCTGAATGCCCAGTAAAATCAATCTATCAGCATTCCTTGAAGGAATATATTACTAAGAGCATTCTCAGAGTAACAAACCAAACTGCTTCAATCAACACATACAAAGGTTGTATATGACTTGACAAAAAAATTCTCAAAAAGTCAACATGAAAAAAATCACCTTCCATTTATTTGCAAAAGTCATCAATAAAGAATCCAGTTTATGGATATATTTTTTCTACTGATGCAATTGTTGTCATTGTACTGGGGTTTTATATGGTGGGGTATTGTTTAGACTTTTTCCTTGAAGTTCCATGTTCATAGTCAGCTCTTTCGTCAAGAGCAGGAATTAAATTTCCTATGTTGGATCTTCTGATTTCAATAATATGAACTTCAAAAGACAACCAAAGTCAATGAAAATAGAGAAAACCTATTTCCTTATAATAGCCAATTGGTTTGTTATAAATAAATGTTCACATTAGTTCAACTAGAAATTCAAATTTATCTAGACATATTTCTTGAAAATAATGCATCTTGCATAGATGAAATGACCCAACTACACACATATCCCATTCATCTATCACTGTGCACACACATACATAGCAAATCATTCTGTTAGATACTATGCAAAACTTCCAAGCTTTTTGAACCTGAACTTATCAATTCTCTAGAACTTAAGGCTGCACAACCCTCTTCCCAAGAAGTGCAGCATTTGATGGATAGTGTTGTTTCTGTTCTGTTTCATCAGAGATAAGAGAGCACATAGTTTAGGTAGCTCTCTCAGACAATCTGAAGATAACTCTTGTCTAGTGTACTGAACTGGGATTCTCTCATAAAGTCTTGATCACATACGTAGAAAGCAGTTCCAATTATTCTTAACTGAATGTTTGCTAATTTTAAAATTATACTTATTCTACTTTAAGAATGCATTAAATTCTTAAACATTTTGGGAACTATATGTTACTACAAATAGGCTTTGATTGAAGCAACTAAGCCTTGTAAAGAAATACATTTAGAGCAGGGGTGTTAAACTGTCGGCCTGCGGGCCAGATGCATCATGGTGTAACCGTGCCTACCCCATTGCTGGCAATGGAAAAAACTTGCGATACGCTGCAACACGTCACGTGATGTTGTGAGTTTGATACCCCTGATTTAGAGGCTTTTCATTTGAAGATTGGATTTAAACATCTGAATATATAAGAAACTTGCCACAGATATGCTATTCCTATTGTGCAAAGGATTCCAACATGTGTTTTTTGGTGTTAAAACCATGACACCATTTCCCAAATAAATAGAGCAACTAAACCTCAGACAAATGAGATTTCCATATAAATGTACATTATATGTTCCTGATTGTGGGAGAAGAAAGGAAACACTCTGTAAGTGGAATGGACCTCTATGTTGTGGTTACCATCTTTGGCCTCTTAGCCTCCTTTATGATGTCTACTTCATGAGTGTTTGTTTTGATTAGAATGATTCACCTACCACTTGAAAACAAAACTGCTCTGATAGTGTTTATTTCTGGTCAGCTTCACTTTCGCTGACATTTCCTGAACAATGCTGTTAGCAATTAAAGCCACTGAAGAGCTGAATTATATAGATAAATGCAAAATATTTAACAAACATAACTCAGGTTGGTAGAAGCTAATTACGTTTAGGCAACATAGCTGAGGTTCTTTATATGAAGAGAAAGAGAATGAAATATTTCTCTAGTGAGTGCCAATTAAACATGGTGGTACAAATATTCTATTGGGGCAGACCATCTAAAAATTAGATGAATATCTAAGTTGCACCAACAATTGTTTATTTTTTAGAGTCAAGAAATTTGTTCATGATCATATACTAGCAGTTTGTTATTTGACCAGACCTATTAGCCCTGTATTTTATCAGCATTTAAGTCAATACTGTAAAATTAAAAGTATTCCAGATACTAGTGGTAGAATAGACCATCTAAGAACTGATTAGCTAAATAAGAGCTACCATTTGTTGAAATGGTTTTAATTTATAGGATTTACATAAAAATCACTAGACATTAATTTTATCAGCTTTAAGTATGTGCACTGAAGCTTTAATGTTATATCATCCTTATGTGCTTCTTTGGATAGTTATTGTTTATTCCCATATGGATACAGTAGAAAAAATGTTTTATTTCCAAATGTTTTGGCTGCAAAATAATCCCTGGGCTTTATTGTGCCCTAGAATGGATTTTGATATTGAGATTCTGAAAATTTAACTCTCTGAGAAAAAAATCTACTTTAAAAATATGTAGTAAGAGTGAAAGAAAGATAGTAACTTTTATGGAATGATAATTTTGAGGGGTTTTCCCAACTCCAAATTGAATACATCTTTCCTAGTTCATATCAATGGCAATAACTTCAGCTTAAGCATGTTTTGACAGTTCTACATAGATAAAGTAACTTTGCTGCTTTAAAGTTACCTGAGATGTTTTCTAATTTGATAGCATGAATCCATGATAGAAATGAAATCCACAATATAGCTTTACCAAAAGTTCAAGAGTATTTTAAAGGAGATATTAGTTGATATAACAAACCAGAATAAATAATTTGAATATCTGATAGCGTTCCCCCTTCAATTTATGGCAGCAAGTCCTTAAAACATTATAAAAATATTAATGGATTTGAGATTTGAGAGTGGTGTGGTGTGGTGGCCTAGTGGTAAAGATGCTTGCCTCCCACTCAGAAAAGTGAAAGTTCAATCCTAGATGGTGGCGGATGTTTCTCTCCTGGGGTGCAAAGAAAAAAATAATAAATCCGTATAGGCCCAGGAAGGGCATCCAGCCAGTAAGTGTTCAGCTCCATCCAGTCACCTGACTCTACCCCGAATTAAGAGATTGCAGGTCATAAAAAGGGAATAAATGGATTTGAGATTAAAATTGCTTCATTAAAAAATTAAATATTTTGGAAGGATTTGATAACAATATAGTATTATAAACAAAATCTAAACCTGTGATACTTATCTGTTCAATATGTACATCCAGATTTGTTAAAATTCTGTTAGGATTTAAAGTTTTTTGTAAAGCGGTTTCTTTTTTCTTTATATTTTTTTGTATGGCTTAATTTTAATTTTGTTGTTCCTTCTTTTGTATGGGTCACTTTTCTACTTTTGTATTCTGTATTCTGATACTCTGTTTTGTTTTGTTTTTTGTAATCTTCTTAAAAAAAGAATAAAATTTTAAATTTCAAAATGAAAGACTTAAAATTATTCAGCTTTGCCTGAAGAATGCTTTTGTCATTTAGTCTCCATGATTACAGGAGTGAATTTTAGTAGAATAGTCAAATCATTTGATTTAAATATTTCTTACTGTATTTGACAGTTGTGCTATATGCCACTGTTTCTAATCATTCTGCATTAGTTTAAGAAAAATGCAGTACTTGGGTGTTTATGTTTGAGAAGAAATTGTTACTGTGTGTCTGCATGTGTCTGCATGCACACTGACGCCTACTCAAATCCTTTAAAGACAGCAATTTTTTATTATTGACAAAGTTAATTTTAATAGTTATGTGTTGGCTTTGTTTGTTTGTTTTTATTTATGCCTTTCTGATATGATTGTTCTTTTTTAAGTGTCTTTGATTTTGAGCATCAGAGAATTTTGCCCAAGTACCAGGTAAAATATAATTGATAACAATGGCAAACTCTTCCATATTATGGATAACAATACTACACCAGCATTGATGCTATATATAATACCCTGACTATTTTCTGCAGGTTCACCTTCTCTAAGTATGTCACACTTTTTTCAAGTGTGAAATTAGATTTTCTCCCAGCATAATGATATCCAAAAAGAAAGATGTGAGCTTTTACTTGAGTTAAATAATAACATGATAGAAAATAGAAAACTGATCTTTTTTCATCAGAACCAATTTGTCCATCAGTTTAGTTCATCCCAACTTTTTTTCTACAGAAATGTGGACATAATTTTAAAGAAAGTTCCATATTGCAACTACACAATATTTTTATTGTCTGATGATGCATCTGGTTCATAGAGAATCATTGAAATTCAGGTGGCATACAAGTTTAATAAATTATTATTATTGTCAGGTAGAACTCAGATGCTCCTGAATTAAGCATTAAGCAGAATAAGCATGAGTTTAGGGCACCACCTGAAGGAACTTTTTTCCACTCATTATCATATCCTTAACTCTTTCATTGCCACCATCAGCTTTAGTTGGGTTTTTGTTTTTTGTAAATTGTGTTTATTTGTCTTGTTTAACTCTAATCTGCATAGTCAAAAAGAAAAAGAAAACCTTTGGTATGGTGGATGACTACAGTTTAAAAATTTGGTTTGAAGATGTCATCAGATATCAAGTACATTTGCATCTCATAGCGTAAGAGTTTCATTTGCATAGAGGGGCACCATTGTTGAGCTGTTCTTAGGGCATCAGTTAGTCTTAGTTTGGCCCTGGGATTAGATAAAGTATAGGTAAAGGTTTCCCTGTCTAGTCATGTGTGAATCTAGGGGGCAGTGGTAATCTCTATTTCTTGTCCAAGGGAGCCAGCATTGTCCAAAGACATTTCCATGACTGCACACTGAGGGCATGACTGCACACTGAGATGCATGGAATGCTGTTACCTTCCCACCAAAGTGGTACCTAATTATCTACTTGCATTTGCATGCTTTCGAATTGCTAGATGAGTAGGAGCTGGGGCAAGTAACAGGAGCTCACCTTGTCACACAACACTCATGTCTTGAACTTAGGCTGTCAGCTTTTCAGCTGACAAGCTCAATATCTTTAACTGCTGAGCCATTGCACCCCTGAGTTCAAATATATTCTTCAAAATAAAAATGTTCTTGGAAATTTTTTTTTCCTTTTCCTTTCCCTTTCCTTTCCCTTTCTATTTATCTTACCTTACCATAACTAAACTCTGGTAGACCAGGTAGCTTGGTGGATCTCTCCCCCCAAAATATTCATGGATCTGTTGGTGGTTCTGGGTATTATATTGATGCTTCTATTATCAAGCCAATAATAAAGCTATATCTGTATATGATATGATTAAGAATAAAAAGGGATAGTATTGTTTATTTTTTTACCTAGAGTTGCTTGCTTACTCATCTGCAAGTAAGCATGGAAAATGCCAAGCTTGAAAATTGGAGACAAGTTGGATTTTCTTTTTTTAGCTTTTCTGTGCATCATAAATGGTTATGTATTCTATTGGTAGATACACTGGTGAAATATTTCTGGACTATGTTTAGGAACTGCTGCCAGTAGTTTAATTATTGGCTTCTTTGTTGTTTGTATAACATCCACCTGCCCCTTGTCAAGATAAACACTTTCTGGACTATGAAGATAAAACTGTTAGGAATCAAGACTTGGTTCGTGTATAAAATATTATTTCCATTAACTCTCTTGCTATACCTTGTGAAATAAGGCACACATATGACTAAGGTTATCTCAGCATAACTCAAAGAGATATTGTGAAATCAGAAAAGTCTACGTAAAGCACTAGTTTAACACAACTGTTAATGGATTTAAGATAGTGTTGAGTAAATATAAGACATGTAAGGCATATCTTATGGAGCAACAGAAAAGGATTATGAGTAGCAGCAAGAGAAGCCCAAGGGTTCTTCAGGAAAAAAGATTGACCTATAACTGAAGACCACAGGACTAACTGACTTGCTTAACAGCTTAAAGGATTAACAGTGAATGAGAATGCCAGACATTGCAAAATGTATTGTCAGTTTACCAAGAGCTTATCAGGAGGAATAGATCAGATTATACTGACTATGAGGTAAAGAACATTTTCAGGGCTCTGATATGAATGTTTTACCCTTCACAAGGAGTTCCCAGAGGACAGGTATATCTGTAAACTTTCTTTTTTAAATATTCATTCTTTCTATTCAATATTGAAAATTAAATTCAGTATTGAACACTAAATATTCAGTACTGAAAACTGAGCTTTGAAAAAGAGCCAGCACGGTCCAGTGAGGAAGATACCAGGCTAGAAACCAAAAGACAGTGAGTTCTAGTCCTTCCTTAATCATGAAAGTTGGCAGGGTAATTTGGGGTTCATTACTCTCTCTTAGCCCAACTCATCAGGGTTTTGTTTTGGAGAATGGAGGAGAAGGCAGGAACACGAAGTATGTTTGCTACCTTGAGCCATTTATTTAAAAGATATAAATAAAATCAATACATAAATAATCAATCAATCAATCAATCCAAATATTAATACTAGTATTTGGCAGATATAGGAAAAAGCAAATAAATGCAATTTAAAAATGAATTTCATTTTTTGAAATTGTTGCTCAGTTTCCATTTTCCTATGCCTAAATTTGGATAATTTTCCCATTTTATATCTTAAAAATATATTAGAAAATATATTTGTGCACCCTAAAAAACTTATTCATTCCACTCTGAACAGCCAAGGCTGGAATCAGGATCCTGCATATTTGACATAACTGCCTTTTGTGATGAGCTAATAAAATCACAGGTTGTAATATTTTCCAGAATAAGATTGTTTTGAATGCCCAGGGTGGCTTACTGAAAAGTTAACCATTGGCCTTCGATTTTAACTAGGCATATTTCTTTTTACGATTTTTTATTTTTTATTTAACAAATACAGTCTTTCAGGAATTTTCAGACTAATGTTCTGAACTTTGCTTGAGTTTTTGAAACCAGCACATATCCCAAAGTCTAAAAGCTATTAAAACTGACATTATAAATGTTTCCAGTTTTGAAAAAACACTTTTTGAGGCATGCCAAATCATTTTGTCTTTGAGATTTTTCTTTTATATCCAATTCTAATGCTGCTTATCCTTCAAGGAACAAAATCTCTCTTTGATGCACTGTAATCTTGAGGGCTCCTTTCTAAGAACAGTCTGAAAAGTTAGTGGATCAAGACGCTTACTGAGTTAGATTCTTAATCTGGGGCAGCACAATGTTATGAGTGTCAATCCAAATAGTAAGTCTTACTGAGTACAAATTGAAAGAAAACAACTGAAAAAAACTTCCCTATTGAATCCATTCTTTGGTATAGCTCTAGCCCACAGGTCGACAACCTGTGGCTCCGGAGCCACATGCAGCTCTTTGAGCCTTCCCCTGCAGCTCCCAGCCATCTCTGCCATTTGCAGACAGAGACAGAGAGAGGCAATTGCACTTCCCTCCTTCTCCTCTCTCTCTCTCTCTCTCTCTCTCTCTCTCTCTCTCTCTCTCTCTCTCTCTCTCTCTCTGTGTGTGTGTGTGTGTGTGTGTGTGTGTGTGCAAAAGAGAGTGCACTCACAGTGTTCTCCAAGGAGCTGAAAAGCTTATTGGGCAGAGTTCCTTCATTTGCTGCGTCTCAGCAGGAAGCAGGAAGGGCAGGAGAGAGCTAGCTAGCCCAGCTATGCTGACTCAGGAATTCTGGGAGTTGAAGTCCATGAGTCATAAAAGAGCCACGGTTGCCTACCCCTGAGCTTGTTGGAGAACAGCTTGAAGCCAGTTTGCCAGGTAACCAGAAGATTGGAGAAAGGGAGAGAGGGGGGGAGAGAGAGAGAGAGGGAAAGAGAGAGAGAGAGGGAGAGAAAGAGAGAGACTCACAGAGAGAGACAGAGACCCTTCTGACATCTAAAATGAAGATAATACTGCATATAACCTTTTTTACCTTTATTATACACACACACACACACACACACACACACACACACACACTTATAATAAAGGTAAAAAAGGATATATGCGGTGTTAGCTTCATTTTAGATATCAAAAGGGTTTTGCGGCTCCCAGTGTTTTGTTTTTGATGGGAAATGGTCCAAGTGGCTCTTTGAGTGTTTTGGGTTGCCTACCCCTGCTCTAGCCTGTATGCAAATATACAGCACATATTTTATACTTTGCACAGATCCGTGTATTTATCACAAAACAACAAAGGCAGAGTATAAATAATCAAATAAAAAATAAATACTACTCTCACATACTAGTGATGAGATGCTTATTTTCAGAATGGCTCTGAATATCAGTTCTGGTGAACAGAAATAATAGTGATTTTATTATAGCAAAAATCACTACAGAACACAAGGATTATATACTTTAAGGAAACTTTAAGTGTGTTAGAACTAAGTTATTTGAAATACCTGTCACAATACCATTCAGATTTTGAAGGCAAAATTTCAGATTTGTCATTTCTATTTTTTCTACATTTTATTTGAGAATTCTTGAGTAATTCTTTTACTATGGAAGGTAATAAAAATTAACTTACCCGGAATACTAGCTTACAAATGATAGTAAATTATCTATGATAATATCAGACACTATACTGTATACTCTTCCATGTCATGTGTTAGTTACTTGGCTTATGCCCAGATGCTGCTTATAAAGGATGTGCCATGAAACATGAAAACTCCACCAAACCCTAGCATGTCAAGTTCTAGTTATACAGATGTATTTTATGGAATTTAGATATTACAATTTATAACTTCAGATATTATCACATTGTATATAAATTTTAGATGTCATCACATTTTAGTAATTTTAGATGTTATCAATAAGTCATTGGTCTCATTAGATGAGTCTGCATATTGACTCATAGATGATGAGTCGGCACATAGATGGGAAGTTGAACAACTAGTCCTGTGGTATAGCAGAAACAATCTGGAGTTGAACATGTTTAAAACTGTAGAGATGAGAGTGGATTTTAGGAGGACCTCTCCTATTCTACCACCTCTTCCTATATTAGACAACAGAGTATCAACAATAGAAACCTTCACGTTTATGGGTTCTATAATCTCCCAGGATTTGAAATAGACACCCAACATTAGAACCATAATTAAAAAGGCACAACAAAGAATGTTCTTTCTGTGTCAAGTTAGGTAGTTCAGACTGCCCCAAGAGCTGTTGATACAGTTTTACAGAGGAATTATTGAATCTGTAATTTGTACTTCTATAACTGCCTAGTTTGATACAACAACCAGACAGAACAGGTACAGACTTCAACAGATAGTTAAGACTGCAGAAAACTAAATTCAACCAGCCTGCCTTTCATAGAAGACCTGTATATTGTGCGGGTCAGAAAGAGGGCTGAGAAAATAACAAAAATAGCAAATCCCTCAAATCCTGGACATAAACTGTTTCAACTCCTCCCTTTGGGACATTGCTTTAGGGCATTACATGCCAAAACAACTAGACACAAGGACAGTTTTTTCCCCCTTGTGCCATCACTCTGCTGAACAACTAATCCTCCCATGCTGTATGGCTAATTATTATTATTGTCCTTCTAATCTTCTCTACTACCCCCTCTTACTGCTAGGATAATGATGATTCTGTTGCATCAAGGTCATTTATATATTTATTACAGATAGATGTACAGGTGCTACAGATCACTCACGACTCACTGTTGTACTGGTCTAAGGCTACAGTCAACTAACTTTGTTAGCCAGTTATTATACTGCTTGTTAAAATTCCAGATACAAAGTCTGCTATCATCTTTAGAAATCAGTCCACAATTAGGCAAAACAATTTAAGCAAAGCTGCAGAGAAGCATTAGTGGACCTATTGTACAATGGTTTTCATTTGGGGATTTAATGTTTTTTTCCAGGAACAACCCATTTATAGCAAAAATAGGGGTGCACAACTTTTTCAGGCTATTTGTAATATATAAATTGAAAGTAAATTGAGTAATTGTAATTAAATCAATTACATGCAGTTAATACTTGGTCCCATGTACTAATTCCTTTCTCAAATGTTATATTAAAGAGAAATGTGGTGGCTGAAGAAACTGTATCCATGATATATAGTATATCATTATTCATGTTTTGAATAATATTATTTTTCTTTTCTTGAGCATATTTTTACTTTATTTTACATTATCTTATGTTTCTTCATTTGGAAATAGAGTAATAACAAATATCAAAAAAGAGGAACCCCACGAAGAAACCCCAAGATAGATTGCGCATTTTCAATAACAATAGTTTTAATCTTCCTAAAAAGTTGATTTCCTAATCTGGTCTACCTAGTGAGGCTGACAAATACAGCTGTTCAGAATTTTGAAGAAGAAAAATATTTCTTTAATGTCACTTACATATTTCATTATCCACATTTGGAAACTCTCCTTGAAGATCAGTTGAAAGCTTTGTCTGGTTCAATGTACAGCAGCCTGGTTTGTTGTAAGCACACCAAGGCTTACATTTATTGAGCTTGGCTAAAGTAACAGAAACTTGTTAGCTTGATTATCCTCCTCCTCCTCCTCCTTATAGTTCAATGAATTAGAAACACATCTGATTCACCATTTCTAAATGTCATCTTGTTTTGGACTTACAAAATTCTTCAGCCTCTTTTGCCTTAGCAATAGTTTCTGCATATCTTCATCTTGTTTTGGACTTACAAAATTCTTCAGCCTCTTTTGCCTTAGCAATAGTTTCTGCATATCTTCATCTTCCTTACTTCTCAATGGAAGTTAATACTACTTCTATGAACAAGCAATTAATACTAGTGGAAGCTTTCCTCTTATTCGTGTTTATTGAACACATATTGGTCAGCTGTGGGAACATGGGTTTCTTCTATATTCTAGGTGATAGAAAGAAAATACAAATAGGATTCCAAGGATACCAAGAGAGTAAAGAATTTGGATATAAGTATATCATGAACACTGATTTGTCAACAACATTGTGTGATTGATACATTCTACCTTTTTTGTCAATGAGCTGGCACTCAAAGATCTGGACCAGGGAGAACTCTCCAGTCACTTGCTCCTCAGATCAGAAGGTGATTGTGGCTTTGGTTTGATATGAAACAGCCACAGCACTGCCTGGTCAGAAAGAGCAAGTGTACTAGCCCTTTACTGCATAGGAACCTGACTCTCACAGAGCATAACTTGCAACTGACTGTTTTGATGGTCCTCATCCTGCATGAAGAAAGCATAAAATGTTCTGCAACATTGGGATTTCAATTATAATAATCCTCGGAAAAATTGAGAATTCAGTTGATGAGTTATTTGCAGGTAGGTTTTGATTTGTTACTTTCACAGTATGTGCTAGGGAGGAATATATATGTTATATCTTTTTCTTTAACTGTATAGTCATTTTTGTATTGTGTAACAGTTATAGACAGACCATGAAGCAAAAAGGTTACAAGTGGTTTTCCCCTTTCTACATGTAACCATATTGAAAGATGACTTATAATTTATTATCTGGTTCTCTAGGCCTTTATTTTTACTTGGTGACTAGGACAGTTTTACCAATCTGAAATATTGTGTCATGCATTGAAATCTCCATTCCAGTTTGTACAATTTTCTTGCAATAGGGCCTTTGTTTGTAACTCATGTTCACAGGGTTTATAGAATTCTTCACTGTTGAAATGTGACAGACTTTGTGGTTATACATTTCTCTATTACTTTGCAGCTTCCTTTATGGCCTATACTTTTCACTTGACAAAAAATCTTTATGACATGAATTTCTTCATGATTTTTTCCTATGAGATGTAATTTAACTGAAGCACAGGAAATCCAAGATTGTTGGAGAACTGATGAACACAGTCATGCCTTGTGCTATCATACGTTCCAGATTGAGTGAGAGGGTCCATTTTTGTGCTTCAGTTCAAAGATCTACCGTTTTATAAAAAAAATGTTCTGGATAATAAAGTAGTACTTACCAGTGAAAGTTGTAGCTGTCTGTCACAACTCATATAATCTTATGAAAAAAATTCCAAATTCCAGTTTTTATTGAGATCAAAGGAATGAACTAACCTTAGTGGTGGTCTAAATACAGTTTGCTCCTAGTATTTATAGATGCATAATAGCTCAGTAGTTTAAAAGACTCCTGTACTCCAATAGTTTGAGTCCTACCACCACGTGATGGAGTGAGCTTTCATCACTTGCCTCATTCCTGCCAACCTAGCAGTTTGAAAACATATCAATACAAATATATATATTTGGTTGGGAAAGTAACATTTTGTGTTTTGCCGTACACTTTGCATGTTGAACATGGAAATGTTTTTGGACAATGCTGGCTCAATGGCTTAAAGAAATGGAGATGAGCACCATATAAATTGACTATGACTAGCAGAGTAAAATTCTCAGGGATTCCTTTACCTTTACCTAGTATTTGTAATTTATATATAATGCCAGATACCATTCAAACACCAAATGTAGCTTTTTGGCTCATTCCAGAAGTAGACTCTCTAACTACTTCATAGGTGTCCATATATCTATAGGGAAGTGAGAACTTGCTTGGCAGATTCTTGCAAGATCATTTTCACATACTTTAGCACATTTCTTCATAATGTTATACTGTAGCAATCTTTCCCATTTTTGCCCATTTTAATATACTAGGGATGCTTTGATATCTGCTGATTTCAATGGTCGTAACAGCACCATTAAATTTGTTCAGCAAAATTATTGATGTTTATGAACTTAAAGAAGATACAAGCATTTTCTTATTAAGGCTATTACTATAGTCATTCTCAAGAGGGGAGCAGGGCAAAATTAAATATACATATGTGTGTATGTGTGGTAAAACTACATAATTCAAATAATGCAGTTAATATGATTAGTTCTCATGTTTTTCTTTTTGATCATGTCAACTTGGTAACTACTATTGAGGGGGCTTTGGAGACAACATCTAAAGGTATTTTGATGGGAAGTGCAAATACAACCAGTTTCTTGAATGTCTTTGAGAAATTTTGAAGTATTCCTAAATATCCTTTCCAGAAAAAAAACAGATGAACACACATTAAATTATTATAATTTTGCATTCATTTCCCTAATCTGCTTAATACTTACGTTAGGATATACGAGTTTTTTGCAGCTTGTTTTATAGATGAATTAAATGCATTTAAACAATGCCTGTCTTTGTTGATTTCATAGTGAATTCCAGCATGCTATTTCCCTGTAGATTCTCCTGCATGAAACCCCATTATCCAGGCTCATTTCATTGGGAGTAAATTTCCATCCATAATGAACTTTTCTTTATTTTCAATTGTTCTGCTAGGAGACACAATGCCTCATGCTGAGAAACCAAGAAAATGGTCTCTTTTAAATTAAAAATGGGAAATGTGGAAGAAAGAGTAGATTGGGAAGGAAAGCTAAATAGGTGACAAATTTCCAGATGGATGTCATACTTTCCATTCAGAAATATAAAATAGGAAACAAGAGCAAGAGTTATATCTCATCAATCACTATCAATACTGCTTCACAAATGCACCTATTTTTCAGGAAAGATATTTCACAGCAACATATATACTGCCTTCACTGGCTGGTATTGGGTGTTAGACAGCCATGATCGATCAAATTCTGCCTATATTCTCAACTCATGAGTCTTAATCCCATTTGTGAATTTAATATACAGAGCAGAATCTATGATAATTTACCAGAAATCATCTTTATCTTTAATGCTTTTTCCTGATAGTTTTTCCCCTGCAGTATTTCTTCTAGACTACTGATTCTCCGTTGACCTCTGGTATCTGAACTAAACCAAGGGGGAAAATCAGCTGATAATAGGAAATCTGTCAATTTGTTAATATTATTATGTCCTTCTGGAATAACTGAAGATAATTATTAGATTAGAACTATTCTTTGTCAGAAAGTCTATTACTTCATCAATTGCACAAAAGCTAGACAGTAAAGTCAAAAGGCCAGGATATTTCTTACAGGGTATGCTAAACCAGAATATGACATGTTAATTTTTAAAAAAAAAAAACAGGAAAAATACAGGTAGTCCTTGACTTATTATCACAATTGAGCCCAAAATGTATGTTGTTAAGTGAGACATTTGTTGTGAGTTTTGCCCATTTTCTAACCACAGTTGTTAAGTGAATAATTGCAGTTGTTAAGTTAGTAACATGTTTGTTAAGTGAATCTGGCTTCCCTATTGACTTTGCTTGTCAGAAGGTCACAAAAGCTTTTCACATGACCCCAGGACACTGCAACTGTCATAAATATGAACCAGTTGCCAAGCAACCAAATTTTGATCATGTGATCATTGGGATGTGAAAAATGGTCATAAGTCACTTTTTCCAGTGTCATTGTGACTTTGAATGGTCATTAAATGAACTGTTGTAAGTCAAGGGCTACCTGTATTGATATTTGAAAGATTTCAGTTTCAACTTGCAAGAGACACTGGTATATGGCGATGATCTTGGGAGAGAAGACAAAGAGCTACAGAGTAGACAACAGCCAGATAAGAGTCAGCTGAGCCTGAAGAAAGAATGTCTCAGAGGGTACCCTTGCTAGTTTTTTGCCAAGACCAGGGGGATAGGTGTAGTTTTAGACTTGCAAAATTCTTTTAATGTAACCTTACAATATAGAGTTCTTATGGGTGTGCTTCTTCTGATTTTCACCCCAGTATTTCATCATTTCAGACTCTATTTTCCTAACCTGAAAGGGAACATATGCTAAGGAACTACACAGAACACAGAATCATAGAACTGGAAGGGATCTTGGAGGCATTTTAATCCAACCCACTGCTCAAGGCAGGAGACTTTATACCATCCTGATCAAATGGTTGTCCAGTCTATTTTTGAAAACTTCCAGTGATGGAGCACCCACAACTCCTGCAGCTATTCCATTGATTAATTGTTCTCACTGTCAGGAAATTTCTCCTTTTGCATTGGATCTCTCTTTAACAAGTTTCCACCCATTACTTCTTGTCCTGCTCTCTGATGGTTTGGAGAATAAGTCAATCCCCTCTTTGTGAAAGCCTCTTAAGTACTGGAAGACAATTTTCATGCCTCCTCAAGCCTTCTCTCAAGCCCCCTCAACTAGGCTAGGTATGTCTAGTAGTCCATTCACCATAAAATTTAGCTCCAGTCTCCTTAGCATCTTTGTTGCTCTTCTCTGCAACTCTCCAGGGTTTCAACATCTTTTCTATCTCATGGTGATCAGAAATGTCCACACTATTCCAAGCATGGTTTACCAGCTATGATGAAGGATAAAAGGTCCCTTTACCCCTGCAGTATGAAATTCTGAGCCTATTTTTACAAACAAAATGAGAGGTAATTTTAATTGCATCCTTAAAAAATACATGCTTAGGAAGAAATCTTCATGCCTTTAAGATTTAGAAATGAACTGGCTATAATTCCATAGATTATAACTAAAAGAATTCTGAGATTTGAGGATTGTTGTTGTGGAGAAAATAGGAGGAAGGAATATTAGATATGTGCACCTCCTTGAGTTGCTTATAAAACTAATAAAGGCAGGATGTTAAATAAATAAATATCTACCCAATATATGCTAGAATGGATTTTTACTACAGTAATTGGAAAATCTCAGCAAAACAAATGATGAAATAATATATACCAATAGTAATACAAACTAACAGAGAAAATATTAGCACTAAGATGGTATAGTTAACTCCTGCAATGTTCTATATGCAATAAAACAATTTTTGCAGCATTTAAAGAGATTAAATCATTCTGGTCAGATAGGAGAAAAAGATAAAATGAATCTAAACCATCTGGAAAATTAACTAATAGTTATTGGGAAACGTGCACAGATATTCTTGTAGAAAGTACCAAATAAAAGAAAATGAGCTATTTATTGAATGAAAGTTACATGGATGGTGCTGAGCTGCATGCATAATTTTCCTGTATTTTCCTTCTAGTACAGTCCTGGATAATATTATGACTTTTTTTTTTCCTGGTGGCCATACAGTTTTCTTGTAGATATCAGTTTGATGCCTTCGTTGAATAGATCAAGGAAGATGTTGAAGATGGTGATATTCTGGAAAATGGTTTAAATTATTCAGGACCTTCTTCTGATTTGTTTTTATTTTGTTCTTACTGTATTTCACTGAAGTTTTGTTGTATGTTTCTAAGCCAACTATGGATATTTTAAATTTGTTTTCTAAATTCTAGAATCCAGGTAAAAATATAACACAAATAAATAAGTTAATGTTAAAATTTTTGTATATTTTGAAATCCTGCAGCTAAAATTGCCCAGAGTCACTTTAGAAAGTAAGACGGGCAGGCATTTATTTTATTATCTGGTTTCATAACCAGATCTTTCTGGGAGGTCATTTGTTTATTCATTAGATTTATATCTCATCTTTATTTTCAAAAGTATCAAATACGCTTTCTGTCCTGCTTTTTCTAAGTTCAGCCCTACAGAGTGTCAAAGGAAAAATAACTACATGAATTATTCTGAGCTTATATCTATCTATCTACCTACCTATCTATCTATCTATCTATCTATCTATCATCTATCTATCTATCTATCTATCTATCTATCTATCTATCTATCTATCTATCTATCATCTTCTATCTAGCATTATTCCCACACTATGGAAGGGTCCACTTGTTGGCAAAGCCGTCTCCATTTGGGTCGATCTAGGGCTTCTTCAGGGGCAATGCCCACATATTTCATGTGCTCCTTGATGTGATCCATCCGCCTTTCCTTGGGTCTGCCATGGGATCACTAGTCATGACAGTCCAAATGCATGGCTGTCCTTGCCACTGAGTCTTCTTTACCGTGTACAATGTGTCTCCATACCATCTAAGTCTTCCTATAATCAATCTTTCTTCTTTCTTTCTTTCTTTCTTTCTTTCTTTCTTTCTTTCTTTCTTTCTTTCTTTCTTTCTTTCTTTCTTTCATGGCTACTGAATCCATATGATACACCTTGTTCAACTCCTTGCCCATCCTTTCCTTCTTTCACCTCTACAAATCAGCTAATGCCTGGCCCTTTTTGGGGGGAGGGGAGGTAATTTCAGAGGGATTTTCTGGAATAGTCCTGAACTACTACAATCAAAATTTCTTCTCTCTGAGTTCCAGCATAGCCAAATTGTCCTACCCTCTCTCTAGCTCCAAATCCCTACTTTCTGACTTTCTCTCTAAAAAGTCCATATCCTTAAAACTGATCCAGTCTTTTGTCCAAACTTTTTGCCCCAGTCTCAGAACTAGCTTCCAGACACTGTATCAACTTTTTGTGATTTCATGAGTTATGTGTAGCCACGGTCTGCTGGTAGAAAATGTAATAGCAACCCTTAATTCAAATATGAAAGTTCTTTTCCGAAGTTCCACCCAGCTGGTGGCATAGTAAGTAAGAAAAAAAAAAAAGCAAAAGTAGTTCATATTTGTGAAAAAGAAAATATGGATTTGAGGTCTTACCTACAAGACCAGAGACTCTTTTAAAAAATGTTATTGTTTTGCTCATTTGATTACTTTCTACAAAATATTCATTCTGATTGGCTTATTGATTGTTACAATCTGGGTTGCCAATGATTCTAAGCATTTGGATGACACTAAATCAACACTGAACACTAGTTATTCAGAAGGTTTGTAAATATATTCAGGCTGCAGCTTGACCAATGCAGGTTCAATATGTAAATCTGATGTAAAGAAAAAGGGGCGTTGTCTTACCTGAACGCCTTTTCTCAGCATGATGATGGAGAATCCACGGATGGGTTGTCTTAATCTATCTGCTTCAATTGGACTAAGTCTGAAATTGGTAACGCCCCCTCTGTGCCAAGTGCACCCCAGTTTTAGACTAAGGCGATACCCAGACTTTAGTCCGACGCGTCTGAACAAATGGGAACCAGGCCAACTGACCTAATGGGAGGGAGTGGATTCTCCATCATCATGCTGAGAAAAGGCGTTCAGGTAAGACAACGCCCCTTTCTCCAGCATGATTGGATGGAGAACCCACGGATGGGACATACCAAAGCCCTGTGTCCCTAGGGTGGGAAATTAGATTGGGCCTGGGTCCCATCCAATGTTAATGTGTGTTCTAGTACCTTGCGGCCGAATGAAGCCGTAGAGGATGTGTATACATCCATCTTGTAGTGACGGACAAAGGAGGAGGGCGATGCCCATGTTGCTGCCCTACAAACTTCCTCTATGGATGCCTGGGTAGACCAGGCTGCTGTAGTGGCTGCGCCCCTGGTGGAATGGGCCGTGATATGGCTGGGAGCTTGAAGTGACTGAGTCTGGTATGCCAGAGAAATACAAGCTCTAATCCACCTGCCTATAGTGGGCGAGGAAACCTTTTGTCCTAACGACGATGGGTGAAATGACACAAACAGAGCCTCAGTCTTGCGGAAAGATGAGGTTCTCTGTATATAACAATATAAGGCCCTGCGAACATCCAATCTGTTCCACTGAGCCTCTGTGTTATTAGATGGGTTTGGACAGAAGTCCGGCAAAACTATGTCCTGGGACCTATGATATAAGGAGTTAACCTTGGGCACAAAGGAGGGATCTAACCTGAGAGTAACCCTGTCCTTATGGAAAATACACAGGTCCTTTCTTACTGACAGGGCAGCCAGCTCAGAGATCCTTCTGGCTGAAGTTATAGCAACCAGAAATGCCACCTTCATTGATAAATGTTTGAGCAAACAAGTGTCAATAGGCTCAAAGGGTGGTGAGACGAGAGCCTGTAGAACCTGATGAAGGTCCCAGGAGGGATATCTATGTACCGTTGGTGGTCTGGCATTGTTAGCTCCCTTTAGGAAGGAGCGTATCATAGGGTGTTGTGTTAAGGGCTCCTTGCCATAGGAAATAACCGTGGCAAGTGCTGCTACCTGCCTACGGATGGTACTTGTGGAAAGACCTTTGTCCAGACCATCCATCAGGAACTCCAGGATAACTGGCACTGCAGCCTGTAAGGGTTCAATATTGTGCGCTAAACACCAATTACAGAAGCTCTTCCACGTGGCATCGTATATTCTATTCGTCGAGGGTCGCCTGGATTGCTGGATCATGGCTATGACCCTTGACGAATATGAGTCTAGGCCTAAGGCCTGCCTCTCAAGTGCCAGACGGTTAACTGGAGCCATTGAGGGTCTGGATGATGTAACTCCCCCTGAATGAGGGAGATCCGATTGGCTGGAATCCTCCATGGAGCCGATACGGAGAGCTCCATCAGGTCGGCGAACCAAGGTCGTCTCGGCCAATGTGGGGCGACCAGGAGAACCTCTGCTTGTTCGCGAAGGATCTTCCTGATCGTGGCCGGTAGGAGAGGTAGTGGAGGAAAGGCATAGAGCAGTTCCCTGGGCCAGGGACTGCGGAGTGCATCTGTTCCTTCCACTGATGGGGACGGGAACCTGGAAAGGAATCTGGGAAGCTGTGAGTTGGCTGGGGAGGCAAACAGATCTAGGGTTGGGGAACCAAACCTGTCCACGATCTCTCTGAAGATCTCCGGATTCAGCTGCCATTCGGAATGGTCCACGGTGGCTCTGCTCAGTGAGTCCGCCTGCTGGTTGGCCACTCCGGATATGTGCTCCGCCCTGATGGAGGCAAGATTCAGTTCCGCCCAAGACCCCAGCAATCTGGCCTCTTGCATGAGAGGCTTGGACCTCGTTCCCCCCTGTCTGTTGATATGGGCCTTGGCTGTGATGTTGTCGGTTAAGACCAGGACGTGCTGGCCCTGTACTAAGCTGCTGAATCTCTTTAGGGCCATGTGTATGGCTCTTAGCTCCAGCCAGTTTATATTGTTCTTTAGATCCTGCCTGGACCACTGACCCTGGGCCCAGTGTGTGTGGAGGTGTGCCCCCCACCCAAATAGGCTTGCGTCTGTGGTGATGGTGATCCTGTCTGGTTCTTTGAATTCTGCTCCCCGTGACAGTGCTGGAGAGTCCCACCAACGAAGGGAGTTCAACACCGCCTGTGGAACTCGGACCTTCTGGTGGGATGTGCTGGTATGAAGTCTCTGAAATGGAAGGAGAAGCCACTGTAATTCCCTGGCATGGAGACGTGCCCATGGCACAATTTGCACGCAGGACACCATCTTCCCTAGTAGCTGTGAAAGGGATGCCAATGTGACTACTCTGTCCCTTCGGATCCGACGTACAAGAGTCTGGATAGAGTTCCGTCGGTCCTGAGATAGGTATACCGTGCAGTTGTCTGTGTCTATAACTGCCCCCAAATGGAGGAGCCGAGTTGATGGCACAGTCTGACTTTTCTGGAAATTAACGGAAAACCCGTGCTTCTGCAGAACTTTGATGGCTAGGGCGAGATCTGCTCGGGCCCTCTGCCATGATGATGACTGAATTAGAATGTCATCTAAATAACATTGAATCCTGATGGGAATTAGTCTAAGGTGGGCTGCGATCACTGCCAGTACCTTTGTAAATACTCTCGGTGCAGATGAGAGGCCAAATGGAAGGGCTCTGTACTGGTAATGGCGTCGGGCATAACTAAATCTGAGGAATTTGCGGTGTCCAGGAAAAATGGGAATGTGCAAATATGCCTCAGTCAGGTCTATGGAGGTAAGAAAGTCACCTTGCCTGACACTAGCCAGGATTGATTGAAGTGATTGCATCTTAAATTTCTTATACCTCAGGTAGAGGTTTAGACCTTTTAAGTTCAAGATCGCCCTCCAGCCCCCTGAAGCCTTGGAAATGACGAAGAGGTCTGAGTAAAACCCTCGCCCTTCTTGTTCTTTTGGAACTGGTTCAATTGCTTGTATTTGCAATAAATGAGCTATTGCTTCTGACATAAGTTCAGCTCTGGCCCTGTTCGTTGAAATAGGAGAAGAGCGGAACCTGTCGGGTGGATGGGAATAAAACTCTAATCGTAGGCCTTGGGAGACGGTGTCTAACACCCATGCATCCGTAGTAGTGGCCGCCCAAATGTTGGAATAGAGGGCCAGCCGGCCTCCTATGGGAGGTGAGGCTGCAGACTCACTTGCCTCGCTTGAAGGAGCGGCTCCCTGTGCCCCGAAAGGACCGTTTAGTCTGGAACTGTGGTCTGCCTCTGTATGCTGAACGATCTTGTTGTCGTTCCTGCCTCTGAAAGGAGGGGCGAGAAGCCTGGGCCCAATCCCAGGATTGCGCTGGCCGAAAGGGCTGCCTTCTGTAGTTACTCTGCGACAAGTTCCCCCAGCGCCTATCTCCCCTCCTTGATGTATTGACCAAGATCTTGCGTTTATTCTTACCTTCGGTTAGGTATGGCTCTAGCGCCTTACCAAAGAGTTGTCCACCTGTGTAAGGCTTGGAGGCCAGACGCCACTTGGCCTTGGTGTCTGCTCGCCAGTTTCTGAGCCAGAGGAAATGTCTGCTGTGATGGTCCGGGCAGTGTATCTGGCCGTGTGTAAGGAGGCATCGGCCAGATACTGGGACGTGGCCACCAACTTACCCAGATTCTGGTGGACTCTGAGGTGGTCCGGAGGGATCATGTCCTGGAGCTCCCGTAACCACAGGACCGAAGCCCTGGCAAAGAAGGCCATGGAGGTTGCCGCCCTCGTTGCCCAGGCTGACGCTTGGTGGGCTCTGCGTAGGGCAGACTCGATCTTCTTGTCCTCTGCTCTTAGTGCCTCATTTATGTCCCCAGGAATATTGGACTTGGGAAACAATGAGTTCAAGGGTTCATCAATTTCGGGTATCTCCAAAAGGGAGGCCAGGGAAGGAGCGACATTGAACAATTGTCTTTCTACTGGCCCAGGGCTCAAGGGGGATCCTAGGTTCTCCCATTGTTTCTGGACCATCTTTAGAAAAAGGGGAGGGCAGGGAATATGATTCTGTGAGACAGAGGGTTCAGTGTAAATGGCATGGGGACCTTGGGATGTTGGTGGGGTCTCCTGTTGTTGAGTGAGGTTAGCAGTAGTACAGGCTTTGAGTAAGAGGGAATTAAAGAAGGAATGGTCAAAGAGACCAACAGGAGGGGTGGGCTCGGATGGGGCGATGCCCTCGTCCTCAGACAAGATCAGGTCAGGTTGTTCAGCTCCCGTAGATTCCAGGTCCGATGTGGGGTCATCCATCCAGTCCGGAGATTGTGAGTGATGTGTGGTCTGGGGGGGTGGCTGTGGAGTGTTGGAGGCCATAAATTGAGCCACAGCCTGGGCTATCATGGACTGGAGCAAGTTTGGATTCAGGGCCTGGTTCTCAGGGAGGCGAAGCCCTGCTGCAGTGGGTGTAAATGTGGCCTGGAGCCCTGAGGTGTCCTGACCAGTCATACCCCTCCCTGAGGTCACAGCTATGCTTGAATCTGACTCGGTAATTCCTCTGGGGGGAGACCAAGCCCCTGGGGCTGAGGCACTATGTGAAGAAAGGGGCTCAAATATAGACCTCCCCCTTGTGCCTGCCAGATCTGGGGATACCGTTCTCGGTCCTTGGCCCCCTTCCTCTCTCTGTGGCTCCCTGCTTAGTCGGGCTCGCTTGGTGGTGTTCTTTCCACTTGCCTCTGATTGACGACTTCTCTTGACCGGCTCGCTGCCTCTCTCTGCCATGACGGTTGCTCTGGTCTCAACCTTGGCAAAACGCCCCCTCAGCGCTGTAGTTCACCAAGGGAGTCTACAGAGATAATTCAGCCCTAGAGGGGAAGGGCGGGGAACTGATGTGGGCACCCCGATCACTTAGGATCGATCAGGCCCTCCCCGGTCGGAGCTGCTCTCTGAAGCGTTGGCCACCGATGATCGAATGCTGCCTTCAGAAGAAGGTTCCAGGCAGCCTGGACTCCGGCCACACCCAAAAAGGCCTCCAGTGGCTTTAGCCACGCACAAAATGGCCGACGATGAATTTAGTAACAATTAAAATGGCCGACGAGGCTTCAGCCCCACTCAAAATGGCCGCTGAGGGCTTCAGCCACAAACAAAATGGCCGCCGAGGCTTCAGCCCCACTCAAAATGGCCACCGAGGGCTTCAGCCACAAACAATATGGCCGCTGAGGCTTCAGCCCCACTCAAAATGGCCACCAGTGACTTTCGCCACTCCCAAAATGGCCGTCACTGGCCTCAACCACCTATCGGGCTGAGCCACACCCAAAATGGCCGCCGGAGGTAATTCAAAATGGCGGCCTCCAATTTGGCGCCTTAAAAAGGCCCAGAAAACAGACGGCCGTTGGAACGAGGCCTTGAGGCCCGGGGTGTAAGCTGCGACGAGCCCTCGTTCGGATGAATCGCCTGGGCTCCTAAGCAGCTGGTGGCATGCGATTAGGCCGGCTGAGCTCCGAAAATTGGGCCGCGCCCAATTTCTCACCTGTTGCTGTCGGCTGGGATTGAGGGACCTGAGAAGGCTCCCTGCCGGCCTGACGAGGCTCGACGATCGTTGCGGAGCCCTCAGTGTGATCGGCAATGCCTCCGACGATCAGCTGGCAGTCGGAGGATCGTCAAAGCAGCTCCGGATGAAAGCGATGTGATTTTGAAGGTTCGAACTACTGTCCCTAACTGAGGGAAATGAACAAGGGGAAACTTCCCCCCCTCAGGGGAAGGGGGTGTGGGTCTGTCAGCCTAAATAGGCTTCAGACTGGTCTAGTTGATCCTTTTTCCTAGCTAATAATCGATTCAAATCAATAACAAAAAACAATTAATACCAATAGCCTGAGCTAAGCAATTAAATGGAATCTAACAGTCTTCTGCTCCAGGAGCGAAGACAAAACGCGTCTTAGAGCAAATAGGACTAAGTCTAAAACTGGGGTGCACTTGGCACAGAGGGGGCGTTACCAATTTCAGACTTAGTCCAATTGGAGCAGATAGATTAAGACAACCCATCCGTGGGTTCTCCATCCAATCATGCTGGAGAACTACTGATTTTCTACTTGTTTCTTTTCAGCTAATAGGAAGGGGATATGCAGCTTCTGATTCTGTAATGAATATGGAGGATGGCTTTGAAGGTTAGAGGGAAAATTTATTACAAAGACAACAGATAAAGGACCTTGAGCCCTGACCAAGAAAGTTGTCTCCAAAATATCTCAAACCCCCTCCCCCCCCCACACACATACACATACTGTAAAATCACATTAAACTGAAATTGGGACAAGGAAAGCACATTCAGACTTGCAATATTTTATTACTATATCTGTTCTAATAAAAGAAGGTTTAGATATATAAAGTGACTGTTTCTTAGTCTGCCCTATTTTATAAGAGCGGACAGATTATGATTTGCCATTTCTAATATCTTTTAAATCAGGAGTAGAAACCATCTGTCCAGTAATCCAACCCAACGGCATGCTTCATTGTAAAACATGAGTTTATGCATTTTTCTCTTTCATGCCTACTCTTTTTTTCATCATCCGTGTTAGTTATAGAGGGAATGTTTGTCACAGGCTTTATTTTTAGTGAAAAGGGCACAATTGCAAAACACTGTTCTAATGATATTTTATCATTATAATATTTGAAACACAAGGAAATCTACATTAAATAGTGATAATAGAATAAATCAAAGAGAACCGACTACTAAAAATAAATAAAAACATTATGTGAAAACTTTCTAGTGAAGCGTTCTTACTTTCTCTTCCATTTTTACCTAACTGCTGAATGCAGCCTAGACATTTATACTTACACCAAACATTGTAAATTATTGTTAGTGTCTATTTAAGCCCCTTCATATATTATTCACTGGTTTCATAAACTTTTTCCTAGAAACCAAATTCCAAATGTTTAAATTTGGCCTGTTGCATAATATGTAGTATATAATAGAACAATTTTTGCTTACATTTGGTGAGTCTTCAATATGGATATATACTATTTTGTCATTGCTGCATATTGTCCAAATTTGGTTTCTCAATCTGATACTGATTATTTTTTAGGATTTATTTTTTAAAATGTTTTTATATACTTATTTCTAGAACTTCTGAGATTTTAAATTATATAACCACCACACATGATAAAATGTTCTTCTATTATGATATTTCCAGATTTAGTATTATCTGATTTGTTTATCTTGCTAATTACTGATGGAGTTATATACCATCTGTAAAATATTTTGTACCAATTTTACCTAAAGTTATAAAGAGTACATTTTATTCATGTTTCCAATACTTATTCACTGTAGTTATTTCTCTGAAGTTTTGCATCCACTTTACCATTTTTCTGTTTGTTCCATATATGTGTCATATTTTAATAACAGTTTATACATATACATACATAAACAGGGGGACAGTGATGGAAGCAATTAAAGTATTGACTGAGATTCTGTTGACAGCCAAACTGGAATGGGAAAAAAATGCTGTGAGGAAAAAATTGGATGTTAGGTTTTACTTGCATCTGTAAAGCTGATAATGATAGAAAGAGAAGAAATAGGAAATGATTCGAAGTTCAAGAATCTGAATTGGTGTCACTTTGAATGAAAAGGAAATTGATTTGGGATTATTTGTAGGTAGGATATTTCTGTAAGGGGGAATAAATTAACTGAAGGAATTTCTGGGTACATAAATGGTACAGGTGTCAGAAAATGAGAGAAGGATATTACTTTAGTTACAAGTGGGGGGAAAAATCTAATCTCTTAAAGAATCTTGAAAAAAATAGCCTTTTTCTGGAACAACTTTGCCATTGATTGTAGAGAAAAGAACAAGGTATTAGTAGTGTTGGACAATGAAAACATGAGTTTGCAGAATGTATTTCTTAAATGGTCATAGTTGTTTTTTGAGATACCAATTGCTAAATCTTTGACTGGAGGCTACCTTATACTAAATGCTTAGCATAGTATAAGCATTCACCCATGAATGCTTTCATATACAAAGGGAAGGAAGGAACCCATTCCTTTATGCAGTTAAAATATACAGTATATCATTTCTTTATTCCAGGAACATTAAAAGGGAAGGAAAACAACTCTTGGAGAAGCAGTTGCATATGACAGACTAAAGAGATACAGTACAGGGGTACCAAAACTAAAATTATATTTCTTTCTTTCTTTTTTAAATTCTCAGTATACATATATAGTGTCATAAGACTAATGCAATTTATTGAGGAGAAGCATGGTAAAGGATGATTTTGTATAGCAATAAAAGGGATAAGTGCCCCCATTTTCAAGCTGGTATATATATTGCTGTCTTCAAATAGGAAATGTGCCAGCAGGAATTAAAATCTGGAGCAATTTATCAACAGCAAAATGCTAGTGATGTATTATATTCAGGGGAAACCAACTATTCAGAACCCTTTCCTTTGCAGATGTAATTTAGATAAATTAAACTGAGTCAGAGTTCCTTTGTTCTCTTTTATAACAGATTGTTTCATCTGAAATCAGCAATTAATGGTATATACTGCTCTCTAGGGCCATTGATCCTCCACTGTCTTTGTATTCATCACATGGTGAAACAGGCTTATAACTACATAGAAATAAACCCACATACAGTTATCTCTTGGAGCAGCCATCAACAAAAAACTCAAGTTACATTTTTTTTTTTGGTAAATCTTTAATTCTGGAATGTTTTCCATTTCATGAGATTTTGGAAGGGGTGTCTTGCCATGTCATAAGAAATTATGGAATGGTCTCCATTGCCAGGAAAGACTGATGGTGGCTAACTGAAGGCGAAAAATAACAAGGAACTCTAATGAGTTGTCTTTGGGGATGCAAACTGGAATGCACAGACATGTAATATTAGGTTCTTAAACTTTAATGGAAATGTGAAATAATGGCATGACTAAATTATAAGATATAGTACTAATGTATGAGATTTTACTAAAATTAGTGTTATGTTTGTACTTTAAAATAGATTATGGATTCATGACTTGTTTTATCAATGTATAAAATACGAAGAAAAATAAAAACAGGAAATTAATGAAGGAAGGAAATAGAGACAGGAAAAGAAAATATGGAATAGAAGGGGAAAAAAGGAATAAGCTTCCAACCCTTTTTAGCACAGTACAAGGTAGCAACATTACAGCCTCAACTTTTTATTTTTACACATTAGTATATAGCTAGCAATTTCTATAACAACAAATCTATCTAATCGGCAAAACCAAAGTCAAAGTTTCATTTTTTTTCATCACAAGCACAAAATCCAGAAGTGATATCCAAATAAAAAACATAATTAAATATATTCTCCTCTTTGAATAAAGTAATCAATTTAACCATTTCTGCTTTATCTTCCTTGCTGTGGAAATAATATATATATTTCTGCTTGCAATTAATAATCTTTATAAACTATCATCATTTATATTAACAAAATTCACTGTACTCTTTCAGATTCTTGAACCTTAAAGGGAAAAAACTTTTTTCATATATTCACCTTGTAGGCAGAGCATTTGAGCCAGATGCTGGAATCAAAAGAACATTAAACAAATAGATGTGACCAATGGGAAGACTAGAGGCAGATTCCATCCTTCTCACAAAAAGGTTTTATTGAAAAACTGAACATCTACCTGCATGGGGGCTCTACTCAGGTAGAGTGATCTGAATGTTCCTCTTTTCTTTCTATTGGATACATCCATCTATCTGCCTATCTGCATCTATCTGTCTATCTGTCTGTCTGTCTATCTGTCTGTCTCTGTCTCTATGTATCATCTTTCACCTGTCCTCTATCATCTATTATCTATTGAGAAATTCTTCCTTGCTTCTCTTTTTTTTCAGATTGAATTTTATTGTGTTTACCTTCAAATTAGCTACTGATATGATATCCAGAACTTGCCTTAATAAAATTTGCTTTACTTCATGTGAACTTTTTTCAGTATGTGTGTGTAAATAATCTACTAATAGCTTTCAACTCAATGGCTTTCTATACATCTCCCACCATCACCCCAGTAATCTGCATAGTTTTCTGATTATCACTGTATGTGTTTTAGGAAGTAGTTGCATCTTTTTTAGTGAGCAACTTACTTCCCATTCTTCCCTATAGAGCAAAATATAATTCACTCAGAAAACATATGAAGTTATATGTTATGGAGCTTTCAAATATGCATCTGTCTGCATTTACTAATGACAATAAACCAGATGGGATTTACTAAAATTCAGAAAGACTCAGTAAGTTTGTGATAAATGTACCAACTGAATTAAACCTGCTTGAACACTACCATATTGTAGAAGTTACTATGCAAAACAAAAAAATATTATTATGCATGCTAAGTTTCACTTTGGCCAGCTAACTATCTTGAGCTAAACTGATATCAACAAAAATATAAAAGAGAACTAGACATGTAAAGAGAGCCAGTGTGCCTAAGCTCTTCCATATCCTTTGCTTTTCTGAAAATCTGCTGAATTGGGATGATCTTTTTCATGGGGATTTTCTCTTTCACTAAACTAAGTCTCTTGGCTTTCATGCCCAGTTTCATTTCAGTTCCATCTGAGAAGAATCACAAAGTTTGTACCATAAATAAATAAACCATAAATTCTTGCCCATACTATGGAGGTCACATCATCCATATTGCATTCCATGCAATCACTGCAAAATTAATAGTTATCAAAGCTGTCTTAATTAAGTGAATGAATGGTTTTAACATGTGAACTATCTGAGCATCTGAACTATCTTCAGATGAAATCAATAGACCTAAAGCAGTTTTGCATCTCACAAGATTATAACTATATTTACGTAACTGAAAAAATAAGACTTGTTTGATACTCCTGTAACTAACACAGTAGATCAATCCAAATCTGGTGTTTGTGACATTTATTCATAAACTATTGTATTTTGCATATTTATTCTAGAATTCTTAAATTCAGAGGAATCTTTGCATTTCAGTACACAATTTACTTTTTAAAATATGTACTATTTAACACAATTATTTAAATCACTTTTTGTGTGCATCTTTTCCTAACGCATACTAACAATACAATTCCTTCTGTTGCTGACATTATGTGATGAAGTCCATATTGGAAGCTGAAAGAAAGTTTTGTAAGTTTCAATAATTGTTTAATATATTATTTGTTTACTCTTTAAGATCCCAGAATTTTTTTAAAAAACACCCAGCACAGTGGTAAATTAAAACACTGGTGTTAAGTCCTCGAGTTAGTGGTGAAAGAAGAGCATGCATTCTGTAGCCAACCAGTTCTTTATTTTTCGTCTGCTCACTCCAACAACAACACAGAGGCTCGCAGGCCTCTCTTTAATATAAGGATTCCTGGGCAAAAATGTTACAATGAGAAAATGGCGTGCTTTCGCGCCTTATGCATATGTGCAGGCTGGTGCCGCTTAGTCTGGTCCCGGGCAGCTTGCAACAGCCCGGGACCATAGCAACGTCCCGAGCCTGCTTTTGCAGGCTCAGGACACAACACCCCTTCCCCCCAGATAAAGCTTACTCTATACACATATCCGACTTCTCTGAAGTGATGTGGTATCCTAATCCAACATTGAAATGCATGGACTGTGGATGTTGCTCCGGGATCACACTTTTGTATGATACTGTGCTACCATTTTGGAATTATGGTGCCTGACACTCACAATTCCAACTACACCATTCAGTTATAGTATAGCTGCTTTGTTTTTTCCTTGACTTGACAGAAACATCACAAACTCCTTAAGGTGTTTAGGTGGGTGTTTAACCCGTTGCGACCTCCTCGGACCTTGGGAACACCCTTTACTAGGGTTGAGTTGCCCCCTCTTTGCTACCCTGGTGGTCCCCATGACCTGGGTTCTGTTACCTGGTCTGCTTGCTCACCCACCGAGCTTGGCAGACCAGGACTTTGCTCCTCCCCATACCCGGTTGATCTGCCTGAGTGTAGGCTGTCTGGACCCTCTGAGTCCCACCCAGTATTCCGTTGACTTGTGGTATTCTCCAGGTCCACAATGGACCTATCTTGGGAACACAGTCCCTCACTCCCAAGCCCAGTAGAAGGGTTGTCCATGGTAGCTGCAGTGCCCCAATACCCTATTGCCCCCCATTCTGTGCTGGAGGTACCAGAATCAGGATTCGCCTATCTGACTACCCCCTTTTCCATTGATTTCCTTCTGGGAGCAATTGCAGAATTGGGCCAGTTTTCTTGGGTGGATGCCAGTTCTCTTGTAGACTTTGAATTGTTTGGATACCCCTGGTTATTCTCCCTGTCTGGAATGCTGTATTGTGTTTGTGAATAGTGTGGGTACCCCCTGTGTGACTCCCTGGCTGGAGTAAGTAATGGTGTGTGCATTGTTCCTTGTCCCCATGAATTCCTGTTGGGCACACTTGTGGAACCTTGTTAGGGGCCTTCCCCTGCTTCTTCATCTGCCCTTGACTGTTGACAGCGACCTTCCTTCTGCACACTATAACCCTCCTCCCCCCACAGACAAAACCCAGGAGCGGAAGAGGAAGAGTCCAGTCTCATACGCAGCTGATCTATGTGCCGCCGAAGAACACAGCCATTGTCCAAGGACACCTCATAGGACAAAGGACCAGTGAGCTTGCAGACCACAGCTGGAATCCAAAGATGACCGGGCCCGTAGGTCCGGGTCCAAACCAGAGCTCCCACTTGCAAACACCTTGGTGCCTGTGGCTGTAAAATCAGAGGCACCACCCTATCAGGGTGCAATCTGTCAAGCTTAGTGATTAGTCTTTGACCCCAGCGGAGTTCGGCTGGGCTCTTCCCAGTGGATGTACAAGGTGTGATGCAGTGTGCAAGAAGAAAGTCTGCTAATGTGTGATGTCAGTCACCGTAAGTCAGTTTCTTGAGGGCATCCTTGGTGATGCACACCATTCATTCAGCCATACCATTGGTGGAAGGGTGGAAAGGGGCCGAAGTCGCATGATGGATCATGTTGGCCTGAAGGAAAGCCTGGAACTCAGAAGAAGTGAATTGAGGACCGTTATCTGAAACCAGAACATCTGGAAGGCCGTGTGCTGCAAAAATGCCTCTCAACACCTGGATTGTCCTGGCAGTAGTAGTGGAGGAAACAGGAACAACCTCTAGTCACTTTGAATGGGTATCAACAAGGACCAAGAAGAATTGCCCCTGAAAGGGCCCAGCGTAATCTATATGCACTCTGGACCAAGGTGATTGTATTTCCTCCCACCTATGCACAGGGGCCTGAGGCATTTCTGGCCGTGAGTGCTGGCACAAGTGACACCCATGCACCTGGGCCTCTATAGCCTTGTCTAGCCCAGGCCACCACAGATGGCTGCACACAAGCGCTTTCATACTGACAATGCCAGGATGACCCTCATGGAGAGAGACCAAGATTCTCGGTCTCAATGAGGCAGGAATAACTACCTTGCTGCCCCTCAACAGGCAACCCTTAAAGGTGGATAACTCATGCTTCTTCAGCCAGAAGCTTTGGAACTCAGTACCTGGACTTCTGTCAGGCCATCCAGACAAAACCCATGAAAGCACACATGTAAGTGTGAGATCTCTGGCTGTTTCTGCAGCCACATCCCTGGCATTGAGGGGAGATTCAGGCAACTCCTGAATGGAGAGAATATTGATGGCAGGAGCAGGGTCTGCTTCTACCAGCTTCAGAGGTAGTCTGCTTAGGCCATCAGTGTGGCCCATTTCCTTACCAGGTTTGTGAATTAATGAATAATCATATGCTGACAAAAAAATAGACCACCTCAGCATTCTAGGGGAAATAATATGAGGGGTTTGTTTGTTAGTTGTAAACAACCCCAGCAGAGGCTTATGGTCTGTGTAGACTGTGAAATGTCGGCCATATAAAAAATCATGGAATTTCTTAATTCCCACTACTATGGCCAATGCTTCCCTGTCTATTTGAGTGTAATTACACTCAGCAGAAGATAGAGTCCTGGAGTAATATGCTACAGGAACCTGAGTTCCATCAGCCCTCAAGTGGCTAAGTACAGCTCCCACCCCATAAGGGGATGCATCACAGGCGATGCAGACAGGTAATTTTTCATTGAAATGTGCAAGCACATCATTGGACGTTAGCAAGGCCTTGACCTCATTGAAGCTCTTTTCGTGGACTTTGGTCCACTGCCAAACTGCCTGCTTGTCTAAAAGCCTATGTAGTGGTTCTGCTACAGCAGCTTTGTGAGGTAGGAAAGCGTTGTAAAAATTCAAGAGACCTAGGAAAGCCTGCAGTTCACTTTTAGACTTAGGGCTAGGAGCCTGCTGTATAGCCTTCAATTTAGATTCAGCAGGGTGAATACCTTGGGCATCTATTCTGAATCCCAAGAAATCTGTAGAAGTGACTCCTATCTTACACTTGTCTTTTTTTAGTTTTAGGCCTGCTCTTCGGACACGAAGCAAAACAGCCCTTCATCTCTCTGCTAAATTCTGAGTAGATTCTCCAGCAATAAGGACATCATCGAAATAGGGGCAAACTCCAGGGATACCCCTAAGTGTACTGTCCATGACACTTTGGAATATGCCAGGGACTACATTTACCCCAAATTGCAGTCTCTTGACCTTGAATGCATCCCTATGCATTACAATGGTCTGTGTTTCACCAGCTGCTTCATCAACAGGTAACTGTTGATATGCCTGTGCCAGATCGAGCTTTGCAAAAACTCGCCCCCCTTTGAGGGAGGCCAAAATATGGCTGACTACTGGTCAACGCATGCTGTTGCAGTGCCTTGTTTAGTGTGTACTTGTAGTCTGCACATATGCATATGTTCCCGTTAGCCTTGAGAGGCGTGACTATGGGGGTTTCCCATGGACTTGAATCTACAGGCTCTAAAATACCTTGCTGGATCAATTTATCCAGCTAAGCATCAATTTTACCTTTTAGTGCAAAAGGTACTCTCCTAGCTTCAACCCTAATGGGTGTGATGGTAGGGTCAAGCCTCAGTGAAACTGGAGGCCCCTTGTAGGACCCAAGCTGTGGACTAAACACATCTGCAAACTCCTCGCAGACTTCTGCTAGGCCCATGTTTGCAAATATTGCAGCCCTGTAACCTGTATTCCCAAGGCCTCAAACCAATCGAATCCTATAAGACTCATTCGTTCACCCCCAACAACCAACACATCTAATGGACCTTCAAAATCCTTGTGCTGTACTGTAAGGGTGGCCTCCCCCTTTACACACACCTTGGAATTTTGAAAGTCTATTAAGACTATGTTTGTCCTGGAACCCACTGCTGTTGCAAATCTTCCTAAATGTATAAATAGAAATGATTGAAAGAGTGGACCCAGTTTCCAGCTCTATGACCAAAGGGACGCCTTGCAACCTCACCTTAAGTGACAGCTTCTTTTTAAGTGGTTTGTGTGTGCCTGTTCTGCAAATTCTTCTGCGCAACATGCAGAAACCCACCCTGTTTTGGCTGGGGACCCTGGTACCTT
Source organism: Crotalus tigris (assembly GCF_016545835.1). Taxonomy (NCBI): domain Eukaryota; kingdom Metazoa; phylum Chordata; class Lepidosauria; order Squamata; family Viperidae; genus Crotalus; species Crotalus tigris. The sequence continues at coordinate 1,758,273 of NW_024096914.1, forward strand.
TCAGACGCAATTCTTCTCGAGGTTGTACCTTCTGGTGAGCCAGACAGATGGATGCTATGTGGCCTTGCCTGCCACACGCTCTGCAGATGGCAGAACGGAACCTGCAGTCGGCTGTCTTATGGTGACCTTCACACCCGAAGCATTTGGATGCAGCTGGAGCTTTTTCTTTGTTTCCTTCTGTTTTCTTTCCATGGACTGGTAAAGATGATCCACTTCTTCTTCAGGATCTTCCTCCGAGCCTTCTTGGACTCCCTCATGGTGCACGGAGACTGCTTCTGGGTTGTTCCTGATGGGCCCCATTTTCTTGACCGCCCCATCTGCTGCCTCCTCAGCCGTTACCTCTCTCAAAGCATCTTGGAATGAAACATTTCTTTTTGCAAAGAGCCTCTGTTGTAAGTCTCTGTTCCTTAAACTGCATACAAAATGGTCTCTCAGCCTCTCTTCCAAATCTTTAAATTTGCAGGGTTTGGCTGCTCTTCTCAAAGCTGCAATGAATTCCTTGGCTGATTCATCTGCCCTCTGGTCCCTCTGTTCAAACGTGTGTCTCCACGCAATGACAGACATCTTGGGCTGGAAATGTTCTTTTAATAGCTTCTTTAAGTCTGTGTACGTTACAGACTCTAAAGGAGCAGGGGCCACGAAATTTTCCGCAATTTCAAACGCGTCCTGACCACAGACACACAACAAGTTTGCAGCCTTCAAGCCATCTTCTCTAACTTGATTCACCCTAAAGTAATTTTCTACTCTAGCAACATAGGACTCCCATCTTTCTGGGTGAGCATCGTCGAATTCGGACAAACGCTCTATCTTTGCCATCCTTGCTTCTATGTCTAGGAAGGAGTCTATCAGCCGAGCTTACCTCCAGCGTTGCTGTACTGGCAGGCCAGATGCTGAATTTAACGCCGTCTTCCTTTCCTCAAGGACTCCTTGGGTAAGTCTTACAGCTTTTCTTCTTTAAGCTTGCAAACTATCCCATCTTTGTTGCCCGTGTTAAGTCCTCGAGTTAGTGACAAAAGAAGAGCACGCATTCTGTAGCCAACAGTTCTTTATTCTTCTTCTGCTCACTCCAACAACAACACAGAGGCTCGCAGGCCTCTCTCTAATATAAGGATTCCTGGGCAAAAAGTTACAATGAGAAAATGGCACGTTTTCACACCTTGTGCATGCGCGCAGGCTGGCGCCTCTTAGTCTGGTCCCAGGCAGCTTGCAACAGCCTGGGACCATAGCAACGTCCCTGCTTTTGCAGGCTCAGGACACAACAACTGGGTTCATGTATTGACCTTTCCTATTTAAGGGATCAGATGGAAGATGATAGTGAAACCTTGTTATTCGTGATTCTCAAGAATGGGTCTCCCCCCCCCATGGTATCAAGCATACAAATGCTCAGTATCAGTGCTTTACTACAAATGTTCCATTTCTATTCATTCTTTGAAATAAGGAAACACTGATTTACTGTGTGCAAATGGATGACAAGATATCAGTTGTCAAGAATGCACATAATAAAACCCTCAATTTAAGAAACTAATCATAGAAAGAGATGTTAGTTAAATATTTTATATATTTTACACAAAATGGAAAGTAGAGTATAAGCATGGGTATTTTATTTTACACGAGTGAAATAGTGAAAGGGGATGATTGACATGCACAGAAACACACTATATAGGAAATTGTCCACTTTTGTCCACTTTTTCTAACGTCTACTAAGGCCTGTTAAATCAACCCTTTTCTGCATTATAATCTGTTCCTAACCCATTTACTTTAAAGTACTTTTAATAGAAATCAATGGAACCGTCTGGGACAACTGTCAAGCAAGTGGAAAGTACATTTCATATTGGATACCAATTTACCACATGTCACATTTTCCCTCTTTCCATTAATGTTTAACTCTTTATCTCTGTTAGAATAAGGATTTCATTTTACTGGGTATATTTTTATATATATATATATATAAAGACCTGAGCAAAAATTTCTTTAGCTAAAGCTACTTGTGCAGATAGTAGCTCAGCAAGAATCCATTAAGCATTTTTTAAATAGATGAGATAAAGTTAATAAAATATATTACCATGTTTTATGAAATAAGCCCATAGTCAGTCATGTAGATCTCTGGAAGAGTATATTAAATTTTATTGTCTTTTATTCATTGTTTTTAGTGTCGTGGTTGAATTATGGACAAACATTTTTCTCAGACACCCTTCAATTTTTTCCTTTTACTGATAAGCATATTCTACTTATGAAATAGTCAGGACAGGAGACAGATTCATCCTTGCCTTGTTGTCTTACGTTGGCAGTACCTTATGTTTAATTAACTTTCTTAATTATCCTTGCCAGACTTGATTTATCAACAAAGTACTTAAAAAACTATGCTGAAAGATGTCTTCCATTTGCCCAAAGCTTCTGCTTTTTTACCTCATTGTCAAAGGGTTTAGATTTTCACTGGAACTTATTTTGCAGCATTGTTGAGCTTATTTTCTTTGTTATATAAAATGGCACATAGTATTGAGGGTATTGCAAGATGTTTTATATAGTTTCTGGAATCCTGTGTTGATCTGAAATATAGGAGGAATTCTCTTCTGATGTACCTTTGGATTTAATCAACATGGAGGAAGGCAAGGAGGCTAGCGATTGCTAAAAAAAGGAAATAAAACTGAAGTCAAGATAATAATATATAACCACCCATCCATCTTATAATTCACATATGCATAAAAACACACCACTATACCTATCTGTTAGAACTTTGAGGAGGCCAAGTTGAGCAATTGGCACTTGAGGGATTTCAGGATTGCTGTTTATTGTTGTAGGGGAGAATAACAGAACCTTGAGAGGTTGTTGGGCTTCCTGTCCTTCCCATCTTACATCAAATAAAATCAATGCAGTTATTTTGAGGTTTTTTATATATTCTTCCTTTTCAAGAATGAATATTTTTTTCTAAAAAATCTCCTGAGAATTGTTAGTTCATTTCCCCCTTTCTCATGGCCAGAACTACATTTCTTTATACTATCAGAATTTTATCAGTTTTCCCTGATAAACAAACAAACAACAAACAAATTATTTTGGATTGAATTAAAGAAACTTTTAGTGCAAATGTGTTTGGCTTCAATGATATGATGATATCATGGACCATAGCCAAAAACCAGATAAAAAAATCTAAATAAATAATCTAAGTCACAAGATTTTAGGTAGATATTTAGAGAGGCATATTATGCTACTATAATACAAACAGAAACATTTGCACAGACTGTTTGCAGTTCCAAAAGAGGACAGACAAATATGCATCAGGCCTAAAATAACTATTTTACTGGCTAATCCCATTTTTTATGAAGCAGAATGAGATAAATGTCTATATGATATTTGCAAACATTAATACTTCAATTTATTAGCTATTATAGTTTGGGAAAATATTTTCCAGTTCAGAAAGATATTTGTATGTAGTATATATATGTGTAACATGGACTTATATAAAGACTTTAAAATTTACAATTGAAAATGTTTAAGACAATACTTAATCCATTACTTTTCATGATGCCCTTAATCTGCTGTTAATCCTGACTTCCGATTTGCTATAACGGCACTGCGGACACTGGAAGATGAGCTCCGTCTTTCATGTCCAAATTCATCCCACTGGGGGACTCTGGAAAGGGTCAAAAGTTGCCCTATAAGGCAACGAGCAAGGAGGGGACCCCCGTTTGATCATGGGAGGGCGGCGGCCCTTCCATTTGATCCAGGGCAGCCTTCCAAATCGGCAAGGGAAAGACCGGACATAGCAATATGGCTCGTTACTAAGCTGCTGACAGTCGAAGTCAGAATCACCACCAAGCACCATTAAAGCAACACGGATGAAGCTGGGTGAGATCTGATCTTCTCTTTAAAACTTTAAATATATTTTCCTGTAAAAGTTGCCCAAAGTATTTTTTCCCCCTGTGAGGAGATGGGAAGGGAACTTTTACCCCAACCTTTAACAAAAGCAGCGACTAACTACCCAGGGGAATCAGAGCAACTATAGGAACAATTTTAATCTAATTGGATGTTTATGCTTTTGAAATTTGGGGACTAAAAGTTTTCCTGTTCTTACTGGAGATGTTTGTTTTTATCTAAAAAAAGACATAAAATTTGAAAAACTATCATAAAAACTTTGGACTTAAAAAGATCTAAATGGCATCAGTGACATCCTGTGGCGAAGTATGGTATTACAACTTGTTATTGTCTAAAAGCCCCTTTATGGATTACTGCCTTGTCGTGGCGAAGGGGCTTGTGTAACTCAATGAAGCTATAAGCTATGCCGTGCAGGGCCATCCAAGACGGACAGGTCATAGCAGAGAGTTCTGACAAAATGTGATCCACTGCAGAAGAAAATGGCAAACCATTCCAGTATCTTTGCCATGAAAACCCAATGGACAGTACTAAAAGGCAAAAAGATATGATGCTGGAAGATGAGCCCCTCAGGTCAGAAGGTGTCCAATATGCTACTGGGGAAGAGCAGAGGGCTAGTACTAGTAGCGCCAGAAAGAATGAAGCGACTGGGCCAAAGCCGAAAGGACGCCCAGCTGTGGATATATTTGGTGGTGAAAGGAAAGTCCAATGCTGTAAAAAATTTTTCTCCATAGGAACCTGGAATGTAAGATCCATGAATCAAGGCAAGCTAGACGTAGTCAAAAAAGAGATGACAAGACTGAACATCGACATCTTAGGAATCAGTGAACTAAAATGGACAGGAATGGGTGAATTTAACTCAGATGACCATCAGGTATACTTCTGTGGGCAAGAATCCCTCAGAAGGAATGGAGTAGCCTTCATAGTAAATAAAAGAATAGGAAAAGCAATACTGGGATACAATCCCCAAAATGACAGAATGATATCAATTCGAATCCAAGGCAAACCATTCAATATCACAATAATCCAAATCTATGCCCCAACCACTGGTGCTGAAAAGGATGAAATTGACCGGTTCTATGAACCCCTACAGCACCTTATAGAATTAACACCAAAAAATGATGTCCTTATCATCATGGGGGATTGGAATGCTAAGGTAGGAAGACAAAAGATAACTGGAATAACAGGCAAGTTTGGCCTTGGAGTACAAAATGAAGCAGGGCACAGGCTGATAGAATTTTGTCAAGAGAATACGATGGTCATAACAAACACTCTTTTCCAACAACCCAAGAGACGGCTTTACACATGGACATCACCAGACGGTCAACATAGAAATCAGATTGACTATGTACTCTGCAGCCAAAGATGGAGAAGCTCTATACAGTCAGTAAAAACAAGACCAGGAGCTGACTGTGGCTCAGATCATGAGCTTCTCGTTGCAAAATTTAGGCTTAAATTAAAAAAAGTAGGGAAAAGCACTAGGCCACTCAGGTATGAACTAAATCATATTCCTGATGAATATACAGTAGAGGTGACAAATAGATTTAAGGAACTGGATCTGATAGACAGAGTGCCTGAAGAACTATGGATGGAAGTTCGAAACATTGTACAAGAGGTAGCAACTAAAACCATCCCAAAGAAAAAGAAATGCAAGAAAGCAAAATGGCTGTCTGAGGAAGCTTTGCAAATAGCTGAGGAAAGAAGGGAAGCGAAAGGCAAAGGAGAAAGAGAAAGATACACCCAATTGAATGCAGAATTCCAGAGAGTAGCTAGAAGAGATAAGAATGCCTTCTTAAATGAACAGTGCAAGGAAATAGAAGAAAACAACAGAATAGGGAGGACCAGAGATCTCTTCAAGAAAATTGGAGATATGAAGGGAACATTTCATGCAAAGATGGGCATGATAAAGGACCAAAATGGCAGAGACCTAACAGAGGCAGAAGAGATTAAGAAGAGATGGCAAAAATACACAGAAGAACTATACAAGAATGAGCTTAACATCCCAGATAACCACAATGAGATGGTCATTGACCTCGAACCAGACCTCCTAGAATGTGAAGTGAAATGGGACTTAGAAAATCTGAGCAACAACAAAGCTAGTGGAGGTGACAGTATTCCAGCTGAGCTATTCAAAATCTTAAAAGACGATGCAGTAAAAGTGCTACACTCAATTTGCCAGCAAATTTGGAAAACTCAACAGTGGCCACAGGATTAGAAAAGGTCAGTTTACATTCCAATTCCAAAGAAAAGCAATGCCAAAGAATGTTCAAACTATTGCACCATTGCACTCATTTCACATGCTAGTAAAGTTATGCTTAAAATCCTACAAGCTAGACTCCAGCAGTATATAGATCGAGAACTACCAGAAGTACAGGCAGGATTTCGAAGAGGCAGAAGAACTAGAGATCAAATTGCCAACATAACGCTGGATCATGAAGAAAGCTAGGGAGTTCCAGAAAAACATTTACTTCTGCTTCATTGACTATGCTAAAGCCTTTGATTGTGTGGATCACAACAAATTGTGGCAAGTTCTTAAAGAGATGAGAATACCAGACCATCTTATTTGTCTCTTGAGAAACCTATATGCGGGTCAAGAAGCAACAGTGAGAACTGTACACGGAACCACTGATTGGTTCAAAATTGGAAAAGGAGTCCGGCAAGGCTGTATACTGTTGCCCTGCCTATTTAACTTATATGCAGAGCACATCTTGTGAAAGGCAGGGCTAGATGAAACAAAAGTTGGAATTAAGATTGCCAGGAGAAATATCAACAACCTAAGATATGCAGATGATACCACGCTAATGGCAGAAGGTGAAGAGGAACTCAAGAGCCTCTTGATGCGGGTGAAGAAGGAGAGTGCAAAAGTTGGCTTGAAACTCAACATTAAGAAAACCAAAATCATGGCATCCTGGCAAATAGATGGAGAAGAAATGGAGGTAGTGACAGATTTTATTTTCCTGGGCTCCAAGATCACCTCTGATGGGGACTGCAGCCAAGAAATTAAAAGACGCTTGCTCCTGGGGAGGAAAGCTATGGCAAATCTAGACAGCATACTAAAAAGCAGAGACATCACCCTGCCAACAAAAGTGTGTATAATCCAGGCCATGGTTTTCCCAGTTGCAATGTATGGCTGTGAAAGTTGGACCATAAGAAAGGCTGAGCGCAAAAGAATTGAGGCCTTTGAACTATGGTGCTGGAGAAGACTCCTGTGAGTCCTTTGGACTGCAAGGCGTTCAAACTGGTCAGTCCTAGAAGAGATCAACCCCGACTGCTCTTTAGAAGGCCAGATCCTGAAGTTGAAACTCAAATACTTTGTCCACCTAATGAGAAGGAAGGACTCACTGGAGAAGCGCCTAATGCTGGGAAAGATTGAGGGCAATAGAAGAAGGGGACGACAGAGAATGAGGTGGCTGGATGGAGTCACTGAAGCAGTAGGTGTGAACTTAAATGGACTCCAGAAGATGGTACAGGACAGAAAGACCTGGAGGAACATTGTCCATGGGGTCGCGATGGGCCGGACACGACTTTGCAATTAACAACAACAACAATTGTCTAAAAGAGTCTTGGCTTGAAGCCCAGATTTTAGAAAAAACTTTTCTGACCTTGACAGATACCACCTGTGAAAAACTCAGCTGCAAAGAAAGAACTCCTGGGTGGCATATTTGGCCTGTTTGAACTATGAATGTAAACCAGACATGTCAAACTTGTGACATCATGTGATGTCGCGCGATGTATCAGAACTTTTTGCCCATTGCCCACAATGGGGTGGGCGCAGTTTCCTCGTGATCCGTCCGGCCCACAGGCCAGAAGTTTGACACCCCTGATGTAAACCTTTACTGATTTTCAGAGCTAAATGTGGGGAATTGCTTTCCTATTTCTTTACATGAGAAATATCTGTTATTACATGAGATGATGGAATACTTTGGTCTATAAATTCTTATTTGGCAAACAATTTCTGCTATAAAGACTACCTATCCCATACCCAGTTATAAAAAACAAAAAACTGTTTTTAACGTTTGATTTTAAAGTCTTCAGCTTAACACAATATTAAAAGAATATGGATGAAGATTAGGAAAAAAATCCTTTCTGTGTTGAAATCAATACAAAAAACCATCCTTTCAGCTTGTGACAAAATAAGATGCAACATAAAGGAACAAGATGCCAGCTTAGATATACAAACCCAGATCTTGACTACAACCAAAGAACTAACAATGCAGAAAATAATAGGAGAAGTGGAACAACTAAACACCAAGACAGAGAACTAAACTGACTGACAGATCCAGCCAACAGAAAAATCAGAAAAGGGAGTGACAACACTGAAAATGGAAAAGACTTTTTACATAAATCAGAAGAAATTTGAGGAAAAGGAAGAACAGACTGAATGGAAGATAAACCTATCCGGACAATTGTGGGAAATTGGAGTAATAGGAAGGCGATCTAATGAATATAAATGGGCTAGTTCTTCCAAAAAAAACTGCAACCAAATGGTCTTTCTTATTTCAAATAATATATATAATAATAGAGGGAGAACTATTTGATGATTCAAAAGTATTGACATGGAAGGTTAGTTGGCAAAGGAAGAAAGCCAGAGTAAGGCTGAAGAAAACTAGGGTTTTGATTGATTAGAGGGGATTTCATATCATTAATTAGAGGGTTGAATATGGTGCAAAATGAATAATTTTTAGAAAATAAAGTAATATTATAATTGAATAGGTAAGATGTGTAACAAGACTGATAGATTTTTGGTTTAATATGGTGGAAAATAAATAACTTTTAGAAAACAGAACAAGACTATATGCAAATAGATAAGATATGTATTTAGAATATTAGATTTTGTTATGAAAGGGAAAAAGGAAGAAGTTGAAATAAGGGAAACTTACCTAAAGCTTGGAAATTATAAATACCAAATGTTAATTTGAATATTGATGGGAAATTAAAGTTTGGGGGAAAAAGCAATAGCAGGACATTGATTGTATATAAGGATTGAATGTAAACACAATTAAGATATGTATAAGCTAAAATTATTGATAAATGTAACAATGATGTTTTTATTTGGTTGATAATAATAAGAACTACATTAGCCTAATACAAGATAGTAGATATTAAGGGAAAAAGAGAGGAAATATCTGATATTGTAACTTGAGATGTGTACTAAAGATTTATGTATGTTATTGAATTATTGATTAATCCAGTCACCACGTTGCTTTTTAAATACTTAATTGCAAAATTAGAAAACTAATAAAATATTATTAAAAAAATCTGCTGTTAATCCTTTTTCTACATATATTGTTAATGAAACCCCCATATCATTTATATCAGCCAAGAATTCTTTATGATTGGATATCCACTATGTTCCTTTCTCATGTAACTTATTATTCATTATATACATTCTAAGAATGTTTGTTTTCTCTCAGGATATCCATTAATCTAATTCAGTGTTTCTCAATGTCAGCCACTTTAAGATGTATGAACATCAGCTCCCAGAATTCCCCAGCCAAAGGATCCATACAACTTAGAGTAGCTGAGATTGAGAAACAATGATCTAGTTTATTGAAGTATAAGCTATGGAAGTTCATGCTATAATAATCTGATTATTTTAAATGCCCTAGCACTTATATTTTTATTGCAACATAAAAATGTGGATGAAAATGTTTAACTTCTGTTAGTGAAGCCAATATTTTATATTATCAGCAAACATAATGTGCTGTTCCTAAAATAATAGCATTACAACCTATATTGAGCATTGTGATTATCTTTCTTCTGTGGGTATATCACATATATCACAAACATAATGTGATTTTTGCTTAGGATGGGTTGAAGTTCTTAAAGAAGGATTTTAAAAGCACATTTGCTAACAGTTTTAAAGAAGAGAAGGACTGAATACAGCAAAATAAGTCAACGTGACTACAGAAAAGCTTTGTGAAGATCAAAACACATAAAAGGACACATGGAGGAAATGGTAAGAGGTCAAGTCACAAAGGAAGAGTACAGACATATGGCCTGGAACTGTAGAGCTGGTGTCGTGAGCAATAGCAGTAGCACATAGACTTATATACCACTCCATAGTGCTTTACAGCACTCTCTGAGCAGTTTACAATGTCAGCATATTGCCCCCAACAATCTGAGTCCTCATTTTACCAACATCAGAAGGATGAAAGGCTGGGTCAATCTTGAGCTACAGTACTCAGGATCAAACTCCAGGCTGTGGGCAGAGTTGGCCTGAAATACTGCATTCTAATTACTGTACACAAACACACACCCGTTCCATAGCTCCACAGAGTGAGATAAACCAAAAGGGCTTCTTTGGATATGTTCAATATTAAGATGCCTATGTTGATCCTGTCTATTTTCATATCACTGGTTGTAGTTTTACCCCATTACCTTATGGAATACTACTATAGCCACATCTAATTAATTACTTTGCTGAATATATATATGTGTGTAACTCCTTGATAGAAGATTCAGTCACACCTTGACTAGATTAGACTATTTATGCAGACATAATAAATAAATAATGTTTATATCTTCCAGTATTTAAATGCATGGCTTCTTTTTGCTATTCTTAATGATCTTTGGCATGACATTTAATAGCCTTGAAGCCAAGTATTTATTGTAATATCCACCTCTGGGTGGGGAATTATTGGTTCCTGTGGTAACCTTCCCAGACAACAAAGTAGTTGGGGAGAAATGCTCTTTAAATACCTGAAAGGATGTCTCATAAGGTGAAGACATGAAGAACAACCTGTTTTCTGTTGTTGCAGAGTGCAGGATATACATAACATTGGATTTAAATCACAAGAAGAAAGATTCTACTAAAAATTAGAAAATAGTAAGAGCAATACAATAGTAGAACCAATCACCAAACGTGGTGGTAGACTCCCCTGGAAATGGTCTAGTATAACCTCTGTCTGGGAGCTTTAATTTGAATTCTAGCACCGAGCAGATGGCTGCACCTGATTGTGTAAATCAGGGGTGTCAAACTGCTAGACCATGGGCTGGATGCGTCATGCTGAAACCATGCCCGCCCCATCTCCGGCAATGGGGAAAAAGTTGTGATACATCGCGAAACGTCATGTGACGTGGCAAGTTTGATACTCCTGGTATAAATGTTCCTTTCCAACACTGATCCAATTTTAAAAGCTAGATTGGCTAAAAAGATCAGCATTTGAATATTTGTATTGTAGGCCTTCAAGTAAACCAAAAGGGCTTCTTTGGATATGTTCAATATTAAGATGCCTATGTTGATCCTGTCTATTTTCATATCAAATGTACAAATATATGCACCAAACAAGTCAATCTTCTGAAGGCCAAAGCTAAAGCTTTTGAGAAGCCCCAAGTAAGCATAGCATATTATATCTGGGCAGGGCTAAGAGGTTTTTTGGGAGGAGGCAGGCTTCTTTTGTGGTGGCGGGGTTGGTGGTTGTTCAAACTCTGATATGCCTATTTCCCTATTTAGAGCTTTGGTTTCCCTAGTTTTCTGATTTCTAACTGGTAGCAATTGGCATGATCCTCTTTTGGAAATCACATTTAAAGGGATTTTGAGGACCACAAGAAGGAGTCACATGGGTCACCAGTTCTTTTCCCTTGGTATACACAAATCTTTTATGATATTTAGAACTTTCTTGGAGGCAGTAGTGGATAGTGAAACTAGAACATAAAATGAGTTGGGCAATGAATTGCATGTGGGCAGGTTATAGCTTGTTGTAAATGTTAATTTATTTTTTTCTGCACTGTACTTTTTATTTTTACATTTTTAGCATTAACTAGCTGCAACATCCTATACCTGTCTACATAGAAATAATTTCCATGGAATTAGCTGAGTCTTTTTTTCTGGATGAAAAGGAATTTGTTTATGGATGAGAGAAGAAAAGAAGCATGGAGATCCACCAATCAGAGGCCATGTTAACTGTGACCAGGACAGAATGCCTGACTGTCACTATAGCCAAGGTGGAAGAAGGAACTGAAATACAGAAAGGGATGGCTTAAGGTAGCTTCATTTCCAGCTGGTTTACTCATGGTAAACAAGCAACTGAAAGCTGTAGTGTTAAAAAAAAGCATACTGGATCTCTAAAAATATCTCATCACTTTGCTGAATAACAAAAACAAAAAAACAAAAAAACTCATCACCAACAAAAAGAACAACAACAACCAAATAAAGCACATTCCATATTAGAAATTATTTGGAGGTGAATTAAAAATAAATATTTGGGATGTACTAATTTATATCATAGCTGGATTTGAAATACAGTAAAATACTTGATTCAGGTTGCTATACAATAAACAAATCAGAAAAGGAAAACCAGAAGTAATTATTAGAGTATCTTCTCCATCAGGAAAAGCAACACAGTTTAAAAAACGTATAGGGATCTGATATAGACATATAAAGGCAAGTACTATATTGAGTTATTGATAGCATTTTCCCCTTATCTTCCTTAAAAGTCTTTCCTTTACAACAATTGATTTTTTTTTCAGAAGCAGTCAATTCATTCAGGAATTAGTTGAACGAAATAAATGAAATAAGAAATGTACACTGCACATGGTTTAAGCAAAAGAGAGGATAATGTGTCTCTTGGTAGATTGTTGTTTCAGTTTGCATACATTAAGGGTAGTGATTTCAGTTGCAGAATTTGCCTCTCAGTTATTGAAGTGCATGAAATGAATGTGTTGCTTATATTGGGTGGTGATATAAATATCCATTTCTATGTGCCAGGCTCCGTGTTTCCATTTATCTCTTAAAACCAGATTAGAAGTGCTTTTTTAGGATTATATCAATATTACCAGCTGTTCTAGATTTTTCATCTCTCATATGGCATGTCTCTTGTATCCTTGTAACTTGGGTAATGATAAACCATAAGAATATACATCGGATAGTGTTACAGAAACCCTTACTGTATGTTTCTCCCCCTTTCTTGCCTTCTCAGACTCTGTGTCTGAATGCTGGGTGTCAATGATTTTGTGCAGTTCTGGGATCTGCTGTGGTATATTATTTTAATCCATCACTTTTACCTCTTAGAAAATGACTCCTTGTAATTGCTAGGCTCAGAGCTGTAAATCCAGCTAAGCCACATAATATCTCTTCAATACTTCCTCATAGCTTATTGTATAGATTATCAGGCTAGTCAGGCTAGCATGCCTTTTTTATGGGAATGGGTATCAAATGGCTCCCATCAGTAGCAATCTTGTCTGTAATTTTGGTGTGGCCAGAGTAGGCCACTTTAATATTTACCACCATAATATTTTTTCCTTAAAAGTTTTTGCTAACATTGACTGTGCATTGTGTATGCTATTAACATTGTGTGTGTGTGTGTGTGTATGTGTGTGCAAAACATTTTCAGCATCATGAAGAACTAACTTGACACAACTGACACTAGATTTGAATTCAGTGATAGGTAACCAAAGATATAATTGTGGGTAGAAACAGACTGAAAAAAGTCTTGCCTAAATATTATTAATATTTTGACATAATGGAAAAACAAACAACAACCACAAGGATTTCAAAAAGTCAGAGAGAAGTACATTTTGTCATTAAGAAACACAAATGTCAACTCAGTGAAACTTATCAGCATTATCTCCAAGGAGAGAAAAATTGGTAAAGTATGAGTAAAGTTGTTCAATCCTGATAATTCTGCCTCCCAATGTTATTGTGTCTAGAAAGAGCTCTAGTTGAGTCAATCTCTCATTAGAAGCGATTTCAGTTCTTCACAGAACTACTCTTTTTGTTTTGCATGTATCTTTTAAAGTTGAAATTGGAAGGGAAAGAATATGTCCATTTTATTGTTAGATATCTGCTCTCTAAAGCAGAACATTATTTCATACCATTTTGAGTTGAAAAACCAATGAAAATGCCATATTGAGGCCTAAAGTTGGGATATATCATAGTTATAAAGCCCAATAAAGCCTCAGTGTGTTCACAAAGTCCTATCCAGTTAGTGTCCACCAAGGACCCTACCAAAAAAAATAGAACTCTTGGTTCTAGATCCCTTACCCTTTTTTCTAAAACTCAAAAATGCATGTGAACTTTTGATAACAGTTTAGTTACCACTTCAGCCTCTTGGGGAAAAATCCTTCTCAGTATAGGCCACATTTTATAAAATGTCCTTGACTGATTCAGTGTCTAGGCTTCATCCAAAGCAGTTAATCCCTTTTAGTGAGTTTTGTTGGGTAATTCTCATGGGTTTATTGACTACAGTGAAATCACGCTGGCTTGTTCCATTAAGTACATCATGATTCCTTAACAGCATTAGATATTCCATGACCTTTACTTGCATTTAGTACTTTACTCAATTAAAACACAGATCTAAAATGCATTCTACCATGCAATTAAAGTGAAATTTATTTGTTTTACTCTGGATATTCTGTGCTAGGAAATAAGGTGTATGGCTGCATGGTGTAGCAGTGATGTCTTTGTGATGTGCTGCTATAGCTCACTATAAACTATTGCAATTTTCAATATGTTCCTGTGGACTTGAAATTATACAATGGAACTGAGCTGTAAGCAGATGTAAGAAACTCAAGCATTTAGCTTTTCACCTTATACCCTTAACTCTAAAATTACATATTTTTGTAAGCCATTCCATGCCCTTTCAATTAATTTGTTTTCAAATTAGAGAACAGTTGCTCCTAAAACTCTGCTGTGATAAACACATTATATGGTTGTGTGTTAGAACACTAATTGATGTTATATAGAGAAGTGACCCTTCTTTACTGCAAGTGATATGAGAAAATCTATGTTGGATCAGACATCAGCAACCTCCTACTCATCTTCTGAGCATCTGACATCAAGAAATCTAGTGCCCATTATACAAAAGTTACAATATAGCCATTACAACTGCTAGCCATGAATAAAATAATTTATCTACTTTTGTTTTACCAAGATTTTAGAAACTTCGTTCTAAGATTTCTGTTCAATGACAACTTGAACAGAGGTTAAGCTTTGTTTTTTGCCCATGAGCACAATGGAAAGTGATGAATGAAGCTCTCAACCTTGGCACTCTAAGATGTGTGGACTTGGGTGGCTGAGGAATTCTGAGAGTTGAATTACACACAACTTCAAGTTGCCAAGATTGAGAAACACTGCCTTAGATATACATGGAAATGTCTAAATGCAATTAAAGTTGCATTCAATTTGCTCTGCAGTCCTCTAACAAGTGATTCTGGGAACACATTAACATCTTTGCATAATTATCAATGGAGATTTGATATTTAATCCTAAGCCATTCTGGCCAATGTAAACACACTGGGAAACTAAGACAAATAGAATTGAATAAAAAAATAGGTGGAATTCCTTTCTGTTTCTGTAATGTTATTTACTTATAAACTTCTATCATGAATCAGATTTCCCATACACTATTCAGTATGCCTCATGTCTCTTGCTCCATCATATAACAGGTGACATGAGGGAAATTATAAAAACATGAGATAAAGCAATAAACCCACAAAAGACTTCACTTTGTATAAAATAGTTTAGTAAAGCTGTACAGTGCATCCTCCTGACTGAGAAATACAGACAGTCACTTAATCATTTCTATTTCTCCCCTGAGTGAAGAACAAGTGAACTGTCCATCTTTTTGTCTTTTAAATCATGCCAATATAGCAGATTGTTCGTCTTTCCCAGATGTATTCAAGCGTCAGTTCATTTTTGTGCCTTTTATTCTTACTTTGCAGACTGACAAGGTATGGATAGATTTGTGCTATCTATTAATAAAGGAATCAATTCTTTTTTTAAAGTCAGAAACTTCTGGCATTTATATATTTAAAATATAATTCATTTTCCCATCCTATTTAGGGGGGGGGAATCCAACTATTGATAAGCATTTATGAAAGAAAAATAAAAAATCAACCATTTGGATGAGGGGATAGATGGGGAACTCATCAAATTTGCAGATGACACCAAGCTGGCAGGAATAGCCAACATTCCAGAAGATAGATTTAAGATACAGAAGTATTTTGACAGACTTGAACATTGGGCACTATCTAACAAAATGAAATTCAATGGTAAAAAAAAGTAAGATTCTACATTTAGGCAAGAAAATCCAAATGTACAGATATAGTATAGGTGGTACCTTGCTCAAAGGTAACTGTGAGAGGGATCTTGGAGTCCTAGTTGACAATCACTTAAATATGAGCCAGCAGTGTGCTGCAGCTGCCCAAAAAAAAAAAAACCAACACAGTGCTAAGCTGCATTAACAGAGGGATAGAATCAAGATCACGTGAAGTGTTAATACCACTTTACAATGCCTTGGTAAGGCCACACTTGGAATACTGCATCCAGCTTTGGTCACCATGATGTAAAAAAGATGTTGAGACTCTAGAAAGAGTACAGAGAAGAACAACAAAGATGATTAGGGGACTGGAGGTTAAAACTTATAAGGAATGGTTGCTGGAATTGGGTATGTCTAGTTTAATGAAGAGAAGGACTAAGGGTGACATGATAGCAGGGTTCTAATATCTCAGGGGCTGCCACATAGAAGAGGGAGTCAAGCTATTTTCCAAAGCACCTGAAGGCAGGACAAGAAGCAACGGGTGGAAACTAATCAAGGAGAGAAGCAACCTAGAACTAAGAAGAAATTTCCTGACAGTTAGAACAATTAATCAGTGGAACAACCTGCCTTCAGAAGTTGTAAATGCTCCAACATTGGAAGTTTTTAAGAAGAGACTGAACAGCCATTTGTCTGAAATGGTGTAAGGTTTCCTGCCTGAGCAGGGGGTTGGACTAGATGACCTCCAAAGTCCCTTCCAACTTTATTACTATTACTAAATGAAATTCCCATGCATTTCTAATCTTGGACCAATAAGGCCTTAGCATTTTCAAAAAATATTGCACAGGTTGGTTTTATAATTTAATTTCTTGCTGATTGCTTGTGATCACAAAATGTCTATACAACTGTATAGCTGTTTGCTCTGTCATAAAAGTATGTTAGATTAAAAGGATATATCAAGAAACAAAATGAGATAAATTGAGAAAATATTTATTTATGCTAAGCATGTGATTAGCAGTTATTACTAGGGGTATTTCAGTAATTTTGTGTTTTGGAGTAGCCTTAAACTCTCCCAATGCAGTGGAAACTTCAGAATTTCAAGCCTTATTGGCCCAAAATATATAGAGGTAACTCATTAGGAAATATTAACTATTATCAATTTTAAGTTTATATTATGCTTGTATATCAAATTTCATACCCTATCAATCAAGTAGTTCAAAGTTAATTCTTTAGAAGAATGGTATCCATTCCTACCTACTATATATTGCAATAGAACAACACAATTGCTACTATAGATCAAGCTCAATGAGAAGGCAAAAGTATCTTACCAAATCTATACAGTGCTTTTTAAAATTTTGATAGGTACAAGCACAAAAGATTAATTAAAATATTCCTTCCAACTCTATTTCTAGAATGCGATAATAGGTAATTTCCTAAAATAGTTAGCAAGGGAAATGCATGAACTTAATGTACCTAAAGGGTTTCAATATACAGCTGGAGCAAAATGATAAATTCCCACACCACCCTAGTTCCTCCCCTTCCAACACATGAGATCACTTTCTTGTAACAGGAAAAGGAACTGCCAATAAGGAAAAACAATTGAGGCGATCTGTCCTTTTTAATCCAGAGAAGATCAAACGCTGCAAATCATCAGCTCCTCTTGTCTTCAGAGTTGTCTTCAGTTGGTCATCTTCCTCTGGAAGCCAATTCACATAGTTGTTTCAAGAAATCTACTTTGGATAATGCTGCCCTAAAATGTGAATAAAATGGTGTTGTTTTCAAATAATAGAGTAATTGCTTCTTTATGTCAGACAACAGCAATAGTTTATTACTAGCGATGGGCTGAAAGCTTTATGTGAAGATTAAGGTGAAAGACAGCATCTGTCAACCAGAAGATATAAACATGTAAAAACTATTGATCTTCAAGGCTATCATGTGATATCCCCTCTATTAATTCATGGGAAAGCAAATGAAAGACGCTATGAGTTTAAACCACAATTGATATCATTTGAGTCATTTGCAACTTGTCATTGATAATAGGTGTTTTGTATGACTTCATTTTTATGTGCAATTAAAATTATTTTCTAGCTGAGCTTGTCTTCTGCTATGTATAGCCAGGTTAAATCATAAACTGTCAGGGTTTATGGATTTTTGTTGGGGAGGCCGATATTGTAGTGAAGGAAATCAGTGAATGAAGAATTTTATTCACATTAGTGGGTATAGAATAGGACATTACAATTGTTTTATATTGCTTATTCTAGGTCATGAAGCACATTGACTTTAACATACTGTGGGATTTTCTGGGAAATGTAAGTGGCAATCCATACCAAATGTCTGATGTTTCTGGTACCAACTTCAGATTTAATATCTTATTAAAAAGGACAGACTCTTAAAAATGCAGCCCAGCTGTTTAAGCTAAAATGTGGGGTAAGCTCTGGATATGAACTCAGCTGCTGCAGGGATTTCAAATCATCCCTCTTTAACTTGAAACGGAAAGTACTAATGCTTGACTATTATCTACTTAAACAAATTGTGTACTGTGGAGTCCTTGGGGCTCTCTGAGCTTGGTTATTTGCTTGCAGACATTTCATTACCCAACTAGGTGACATCATCAGTACAAATAAGTGTGTGTGTGTGGTGTCTGTTCCCTGTAGGTTCTCTTCAAGTTCTGGTGAGCATGTGGTTTTGTCCTGGGTAGTTCCCTTGAGTGCTTTCTGCTTGATTGTTTGCCTGGTATTAATCCCTGGTTAGTGGAGTGTTGGCCTTTGGAGAGGATGTATTCTGGTCTCCCCCCCCCACTTTCTTAGCATTATTTATTGTCTCTTTTGAATGCTGTGAAAATGTGGTTTAATTTTATATGTCTGTTAATGGCTGATTTGTCTGAATGCCAAGCTTCTGGAAATTACCTAGCATTTTTGGATTTGGCTTGGTCTAGGATGCTTATAGTTTCCCACTTGAAGCTATGTTTGAGTCTGCCCATGTGTGATGAGATTAAAGAGTTTTTGTCATATCTTCTGACTGCTAGTTGATGTTCTGCTAGTCTGCTAGTCTTTTTGCTGTTTGTCCTACATAGTGGCTGTTACAATGTTTTATTATACTGCATATTGTAGATGACTCCTATTTTTTCTTGTTGGGCTACTGGGTCTTTTAATTTACTTAAGATGTGTTGGAAGGCTTTAGTTCAGACATGTCAAACTCACGACATCATGTGATGTCGCACAACATATCGGAGCTTTTTTGCCATTGCCAGCAATGGGGTGGGTGCGACTCCGGTATGATGAAACTGGCCTGCAGGCCGGCAGTTTGACACCCCTGCTTTAGTTGATTTGTTGCTATGGTGATGATGTATGAGTGTAATAGCCTGTTGATTGTTTTTGAGATGTTTTTGAGGCACAGTGATGCTATCCTTTTCATAGCTTGTATTGGTTTTAGATTGAGTGGTGTCCTTTTCTGATATTCTGGATTGTTGCAATGCATTTAAACTCATCTGAGTAATGTGTTTTACACAGCTACTTTTGTAGGTGCTGTTACTTTGGCAATGGAGCACTTGTTTAGTGTGGGTTGTTTTTTTGATTGACTTGCATTTCTACTTTGCTGTCCTTTTCTCTGTTGATGAGGATATCCAGGAGGGGAAATATGTTGTTGTTGTCACTGTTGTTGTTTGCTTTTGAATTGTAGTCCTTTAAAGATGTTGACTGTTTCATGTATCTTCTCTAGTTGTTCCTCTTTTTTTCCTGTTATGATGGTGTCATCTGTATCCTGGATCCATACTTGGTTGTATGTGTGGGAGTGCTAGATGCTGCATTATGTTCTCTGCTATGATACTCAACTATTTGCAAGTGTTTTATCATGTTATGATGCCCATAGCAAACAGTAATACAGTTAATACAATTTTGAGGAGGTTTTTTTAATCAGCAATATCTGGAAGACTATCATTGTGTACTTCCTAGAGGAGGGGTGTCAAACTGCCAGCCCGTGGGCCGGTTTCATCATACTGGAGCCACACCCACCCCATTGCCGGCAATGGTGAAAAAGCTCCGATACATTGCGCGATGTCACATGACATCACGAGTTTGACATGTCTGTCCTAGAGAGAAGCTAGAGAAGTGACCACACTATAACTGTAAGCTGTCTGAAGTTTCTTCTTTCTTTTGTCTCCTTTCTGCCTTTATGTGAGTAGTTTAATTTGATATTCTCTGCCAATCTTTGGCACAACACAGCAATCTGCATAGTATCAGTGAACTCACAATATGTGGTGGTTTTTGACATATTAATGAACTGTGCCTAGGGAGCATGTTATAGTAGTTGCTACCACATTACAAGAGAAAAGTTAATGAAGAAATTTCCTGTGAAGTTCATTTAGTAGAAGACAAGGTGAAAAAGAGAAAGAGTGATATACCCCCTTTATGGATTACTGCCTTGTCGTGGCGAGGGGGCTTGTGTAACTCAATGAAGCTATAAGCTATGCCGTGCAGGGCCACCCAAGACGGACAGGTCATAGCAGAGAGTTCAGACAAAATGTGATCCACTGGAGAAGGAAATGGCAAACCACTCCAGTATCTTTGCCATGAAAACCCCATGGACAGTACTAAAAGGCAAAAAGATATGACGCTGGAAGATGAGCCCCTCAGGTCAGAAGGTGTCCAATATGCTACTGGGGAAGAGCAGAGGGCTAGTACTAGTAGCGCCAGAAAGAATGAAGCGACTGGGCCAAAGCCGAAAGGACGCTCAGCTGTGGATATATCTGGTGGTGAAAGGAAAGTCCGATGCTGTAAAGATTTTTTCTCCATAGGAACCTGGAATGTAAGATCCATGAATCAAGGCAAGCTAGACGTAGTCAAAAAAGAGATGACAAGACTGAACATCGACATCTTAGGAATCAGCGAACTAAAATGGACAGGAATGGGTGAATTTAACTCAGATGACCATCAGGTATACTACTGTGGGCAAGAATCCCTCAGAAGAAATGGAGTAGCCTTCATAGTAAATAAAAGAATAGGAAAAGCAATACTGGGATACAATCCCCAAAATGACAGAATGATATCAATTCGAATCCAAGGCAAACCATTCAATATCACAATAATCCAAATCTATGCCCCAACCACTGATGCTGAAGAGGATGAAATTGACCGGTTCTATGAAGCCCTACAGCACCTTATAGAATTAACACCAAAAAATGATGTCCTTATCATCATGGGGGATTGGAATGCTAAGGTAGGAAGCCAAAAGATAACCGGAATAACAGGCAAGTTTGGCCTTGGAGTACAAAATGAAGCAGGGCACAGGCTGATAGAATTTTGTCAAGAGAATATGATGGTCATAACAAACACTCTTTTCCAACAACCCAAGAGACGGCTCTACACATGGACATCACCAGACGGTCAACATAGAAATCAGATTGACTATGTGCTCTGCAGCCAAAGATGGAGAAGCTCTATACAGTCAGTAAAAGCAAGACCAGGAGCTGACTGTGGCTCAGATCATGAGCTTCTTGTTGCAAAATTTAGGCTTAAATTTAAAAAAGTAGGGAAAAGCACTAGGCCACTCAGGTATGAACTAAATCATATTCCTAATGAATATACAGTAGAGGTGACAAATAGATTTAAGGAATTAGATCTGATAGACAGAGTGCCTGAAGAACTATGGTTGGAAGTTCGCAACATTGTACAAGAGGTAGCAACTAAAACCATCCCAAAGAAAAAGAAATGCAAGAAAGCAAAATGGCTGTCTGAGGAAGCTTTGCAAATAGCTGAGGAAAGAAGGGAAGCGAAAGGCAAAGGAGAAAGAGAAAGATACACCCAATTGAATGCAGAATTCCAGAGAGTAGCTAGAAGAGATAAGAATGCCTTCTTAAATGAACAGTGCAAAGAAATAGAAGAAAACAACAGAATAGGGAGGACCAGAGATCTCTTCAAGAAAATTGGAGATATGAAGGGAACGTTTCATGCAAAGATGGGCATGATAAAGGACCAAAATGGCAGGACCTAACAGAGGCAGAAGAGATTAAGAAGAGATGGCAAAACTACACAGAAGAACTATACAAGAATGAGCTTAACATCCCAGATAACCACAATGAGATGGTCACTGACCTCGAACCAGATATCCTAGAATGTGAAGTGAAATGGGCCTTAGAAAATCTGAGCAACAACAAAGCTAGTGGAGGTGACAGTATTCCAGCTGAGCTATTCAAAATCTTAAAAGACGATGCAGTAAAAGTGCTACACTCAATTTGCCAGCAAATTTGGAAAACTCAACAGTGGCCACAGGACTGGAAAAGGTCAGTTTACATTCCAATTCCAAAGAAAGGCAATGCCAAAGAATGTTCAAACTATCGCACCATTACACTCATTTCACATGCTAGTAAAGTTATGCTTAAAATCCTACAAGCTAGACTCCAGCAGTATGTGGATCGAGAACTACCAGAAGTACAGGCAGGATTTCGAAGAGGCAGAGGAACTAGAGATCAAATTGCCAACATACGCTGGATCATGGAGAAAGCTAGGGAGTTCCAGAAAAACATTTACTTCTGCTTCATTGACTATGCTAAAGCCTTTGATTGTGTGGATCACAACAAATTGTGGCAAGTTCTTAAAGAGATGGCAATACCAGACCATCTTATTTGTCTCTTGAGAAACCTATATGTGGGTCAAGAAGCAACAGTGAGAACTGTACACGGAACCACTGATTGGTTCAAAATTGGAAAAGGAGTCCGGCAAGGCTGTATACTGTCGCCCTGCCTATTTAACTTATATGCAGAGCACATCATGAGAAAGGCAGGGCTAGATGAATCAAAAGTTGGAATTAAGATTGCCGGGAGAAATATCAACAACCTAAGATATGCAGATGATACCACTCTAATGGCAGAAAGTGAAGAGGAACTAAAGAGCCTCTTGATGCGGGTGAAGAAGGAGAGTGCAAAAGTTGGCTTGAAACTCAACATTAAGAAAACCAAAATCATGGCATCCGGCCCTCTCAATTCCTGGCAAATAGATGGGGAAGAAATGGAGGTAGTGACAGATTTTATTTTTCTGGGCTCCAAGATCACCTCAGATGGGGACTGCAGCCAAGAAATTAAAAGACGCTTGCTCCTGGGGAGGAAAGCTATGGCAAATCTAGACAGCATACTAAAAAGCAGAGACATCACCCTGCCAACAAAAGTGCGTATAGTCCAGGCCATGGTTTTCCCAGTTGCAATGTATGGCTGTGAAAGTTGGACCATAAGAAAGGCTGAGCGCCAAAGAATTGAGGCCTTTGAACTATGGTGCTGGAGAAGACTCCTGCGAGTCCCTTGGACTGCAAGGCGTTCAAACCGGTCAGTCCTAGAAGAGATCAACCCCGACTGCTCTTTAGAAGGCCAGATCCTGAAGTTGAAACTCAAATACTTTGGCCACCTAATGAGAAGGAAGGACTCACTGGAGAAGGGCCTAATGCTGGGAAAGATTGAGGGCAATAGAAGAAGGGGACGACAGAGAATGAGATGGCTGGATGGAGTCACTGAAGCAGTAGGTGTGAACTTAAATGGACTCCAGAAGATGGTAGAGGACAGGAAGACCTGGAGGAACATTGTCCATGGGGTCGCGATGGGTCGGACACGACTTCGCAATTAACAACAACAACAACAATACACACACACACACACACACACACACACACACACACACACACACACACACACATATATATATATATATATATATATATATATATATATATATATATATATATATATATATATGATTGTTGCAGCTAGTTTCTATGATCATACACTCTATGAGTGTAAAGTGGCTAAAGTACAATTTCCAACAGTCCAAATGAACATACCCCAAGATGTTAAGAAAGAGAAACAGTATGATGTAGTGGTTAAGCTTCAGGCTACAAATTACAAGTCCATCAGTTCTAGTCTCACCTTAGGCACAAAGTCAGCTATGACCTTGGGCCAACCCTTCTCTCTCAGCCCTAGAATGGGACAATATTCTGAAAGCTTTCCAAGAAAACTGCAGGGACTCATTAAGCAGTTAGCAAAACTCAACACTGACTCAAAGGGGTGTACATGTGAGTGCAGGTGCACAAATAGAAACACACATAATGAAAACACTAGTTTAGCAATATGGAGGGTCACATCTCATATAGAGAAGATTTTGGTATCTGATATACAGAAGAATACCTTCTCTAGGATTGATTCCTAGATTTTGAAATGGTCTCTGCACATTTATAAAATGGTAAAAACACAACTCTTTTGCCAATATTTTAATTGTGAATTAATCATAATGATGATATTAATTTTGATTTGATTTTAATTGTATTGATTTTTGCTTTAATATTTTAATTGCATTGATGTTCTTTGTAGTTTACAGTTTGCTTTCTTGTTTATAAGCTACCTTCAGTGCTTGCATAAAGAAATGGGCTATAAATTTAATAATAAATGAAATTTAGCATGTATTATCGCAGTCATATCTCATTCTTTCTTTAAGATAAAGGCAGTGTCCCAATGGACACATTGTTTTTGTAATGTGTATCTTAAAGCTCTTGGTAATATTTCTGTTCTTGAAGGAAAATTGAAGTTAAGAAATTATGAAGTTCTCTGTGAATTCAGTAGTGGAACTTTATTGCACAATTTATTGCCTCAAAAATATTAGTCCTTTCTCTTTTTTAAAAAAGCCAATATCTAATTATTAGATCCAAGAATATAATTTTGGTGGGAGAGTTATGGAAACTATCTTTATTGAATACACAAAAAGTAGATAGATTGAACTAATAAGAGTATACATGACAAATCATTTGAAGAGCCTTCACCATGGAAACTTTCAAAGGAAAAATAATTGTCCATATTCTGAATGCAGACCTCATTGGCAAGGAGGAAAATGTACATCATGGGTTACCTGTTGGCACAAAGGATACAAGCAAACAGTGAAATGGTAAATAATACATCTAAAATTTTGTGATAAATATAAAACTAAAACAGGGCTGAAAAAGGAGATGTTAGAATGTGAAAAAAGGAAAGACTTGGAAATAATGATTGGATGAGTCAATGATTCTCAATGAGAAATATATTCTGAGGGGGAAAATGCACTATAAATGGGACAACTGTTACTAATTCAGCAAAACATACTGGTTTGGAAATATGGAAAAAAGCTTTCATGCAATTTCAAGTATAAGATATAAATGACAAATTTATTCCAATTTAAGTTAGGAAAGAGGGGTTAGGACAAGCATTCCATGATAGCAAGCCTTATTAAAACAGAAATCTTTTCATGCGAGTGAAACCAACTTGCTAGTTATGTGATCCCTAACTGGTTAGATCAAGTATCCAGAAGAAGGGAAGTGATGATAATTTCAATGATAGAAATTAAAGCTATGGGGCACTTCAGACTCAATTTCCCAAAGATGCTTTGGAGTGTGCAAGAGGTGTTCAGAGAAGTACTGAACAATTAAGCACTGAAGCTTTTTTTGAAAATTGAATCCAAAAAACTAAAATGCCGGTATTGGAATAGTTTGTCATTATCGTTTACTAAGAAAAATCCAGTATGCCAACAAAGAGAGAGAGAAATGAAAGAATTGTAAATATTAAAATTTTAAATATTTTGATATATAAAATTATTAAATATTTATTTAAATTTATATGGCCACCCATTTCCTATACATTATTCTAGGCAGTTAACAATAAAAAATAGAATAAAAATGTCATCAGAATTACCATTTATACTCATGGATAAGCTGAAACTGGAATTTTTACCAAAATACTATGAAAAATGTGCCACTGAAGATGAACCAGTCCTGGACACTTTGTACATTTAATCACCACAACTGGTACATTTTTCATAGTATTTGAAATTCAATGTTGGGTTTATCTGCTTGTGTTTGTGTTTGTGTGTGTACTTGAAGAAAGTATTACCATATATACTTGCAGATAGGTCCATCTGTGGATAAGTCAATCCTAATTTTTTGTGTGTGTTTTGACACCTAAAATTCTTAGTGTATATATATATATATATATATATATATATATATATATATATATATATATATATATATATATAACATTTACTGTAGCTGGTGTAAGATTATGGTCTTCAAATATCCCTTCTTTTTTACTCTTTATCTACAAGGCAAGTGTAATATGTCCAGTGAATAACTGTTAATATCACCATCTGTTTCTGATGTTCATATTTTGGGAAGGGTTACCAGGGAATCTCACCAAATTCTATCCTATTTTCAAGGAGCCTTAGATTTAGACATAGGCAAAACCATCAAACTTTTTTTTTTGGGGGGGGGGTTCTTTTCCATCTATATATTCATGTTGTCTTCTGTTAACATCTCATAAAAAATTACCATTTCTTGTATATAGCTTCCAAACTAAGCTTTTAAGTATTCATCTTTACTTTAACCTAATAAAATTTTGAGTGTAAATAAGATTATAATATTCACATGATTATCATAATATATTTTGAGTCAAACAGTATATCATTGTGGATTTCAGCATGCAAACATTTTTTGGAATTTTATATGTATCCAAGAAGTGTGAGCTGAATAAATTGTTTAGCCATACCTACTCAGTGAAATATTGTAGATATAATGGTTACTTCATTGTTCACTCTGAACAATGATTACTTAAAAGTGAGCCTTCAGTGTGTGCTAGAACATATGCTGTGGTATAGAAGAGGCTAGCATAGTTTTTTCTAGAAACCCCATATTTTGAGGTGTAAACAAGCAAGGAAAAGTAACTTTAGGACTATGTATTCATGGTAAGAAGTAGGCTGTAAGAATGTGTGAGCCCAATGATGTCAACCCTAGTTATAGTTTTTATTTTCTATTTAGTTTTCTTCTACATGGCTGTCTCTTACTCTCTCAAAGTTTAAGAGTCCCTAGTGAATAAACTTCTATAAATATGGTATTTGGAACTTCTTAATTTTAGCCAGTTTGTCTATGTTACACACATTATATATTATATGTGAATTTTGCTGGTTTTAACATGATATTGTCAACTACTTTGAAGCTCCATTTCCTACTGGAGTTTGATTAATCTCTCAAGCTTTCCAACCAACCCAAAATCATATAATTATGCTTTCTAATTTTGCAGTTACTTGAATTCACAATGATTATGAGATTAGATGTAATGAGAATAATTACTGCATGAAAATGGACAATGGTTTTTGAACAGAGAAAAAAATATAATTTAACAAGATAATACCTAAAGAACAAGGACAGTCAAACTTAGTTTGCTATGTACTCAGCTTATTTAAATATCATTGGCAACAGCTTGTACTTTTCATATTCTTTTTATAAGAGATTCCATACGTGAGGACTGCAAGTAAAATTTTAATATTATAGCAACATCTATAAGAAAATGTAGCCACACGTACCATTGTCTACTACAGAAGTTCTGTTTTGAAAATATTTTCTTCTAAAGCTAGAGGTGTTATTTGGTTCACTAGGATATAACATTTTGTTTATCATTTAATAGTAATAACAGTTGGAAGAATACAGCTATAAAAAAGACAACTGTACAAATTGATTAAACAAACCACAAAAAACAAGGAATATATATATATATATATATATATATATATATATATATGTGTGTGTGTGTGTGTGTGTGTGTGTGTGTGTGTGTGTAAAAAATGTGTGTGTGTGTGTTTGTGTAGGGACTATAGAAAACTAGGTTTTATATACATAAATACATACATACATACATACATATATATATATATATATATATATTTGGTATACCAATAACAGCTGGAAGAGCAAAGCCATACACGTACATATGCATATCCATACACACACACACACACACACACACACACACACATATCTGCGTCATTATTCATGTTAGGTATGTGGAGTTACTGCCGCCATACCTAACATTGAGGAGACATGAACAACGACGCAGATTAGCTGAATGAGTTAACCTTTTACCATCTTCACACTGGATGAATAAAAATATGAGAAAGCTGACTCACTTACCCATCAAACAACATGATGGCATGACAGGTGTATTGATGAAAACATAAGCGGAGCCTGCTGTTGAGCCGAAGGAAGGACAGCAGACTAATATGACTGGGACAAGATACAGGACGAGGACATCAACAGCTGATGTGCTTACACAGCAAACCAGCACCACAACTAACCACTACAGCATAAGCAATGATCCAGTCAGAGCGCCGAACAATCATGCACAACAGCATAAACGTGCCCGGCAACTGGTGAAGGAGAGAGTGTCAAGATTGCAATGAGGGCTGGCTTATATGTCAGAGCCAGAATTGGTGCAGCCAAACGTGGGAAAGCGGGGGGCAGCAAGCCGATTGCATGCTCTGTGAGGACTTTGACAACTGATGTGCCTAAGCGACAGACCAACACCACAATCGAATGAGACGGCATGAGTGATAGTCCAGCGACAACACTGAATGGCCACATGCAGCAGGATAGACGCACTGAACAGCTGGGGGGAGGAAAGATGTCAAGATCTGGGCAGAAGCTGGCTTGTGCGACTAAGCCGGAACTAGTGCGGCTGAATGTGAAAGAATGGGGGATGGGCAGGCTGGTTACACATTCTATAACTTGACAGTTAAACTGTCACAGGTATATATGTAGGTTATTCCCTTTAGCCCTTACTTTGATGATGTCAACAGGTTGACGAAAGCTCAGTAATTAAAAAGGCTCTTTTGTATCTTGGAGTTCAGTAGCTTTATTAGTTATATATATGACAGCTAATTAGCTCTCATCAACCAGCCATACCTTTCTGAGATTCGAACCTGGGCTGCTTGCACGTTAGGCTGCTGTGTTGACCCCTAGTGTTTTTTTTATGTACCCTGTCGGCCCAAATATGGGAAGAAGAAATCTTTTGCCTATATCAATCCAATCTAAGGCTATCCACAGGTAGCAGTCACTACTGCAACATCATTTATATGCTAAATTTTTGGATTGTTAACAAAGAGTTAAAGGGAGACTGGTACAGCTATTTTGAGCTAATTAATTCTCATCAGCCAGCCATACCCTTCTGAGATTCGAACCCAGGCTGCTTGCACATTAGACAGCTGTGTTGACAGGCAAAAGATTTCTTCTTCCCATATTTGGGCCAACAGGGTGCATCAAAAAAACACTAAAGACATATCTCCTCCCCTCTCTCTTGCCTCCCTGATACAGCTGACAAAGTAAGAAAGAGCCTGTGGCCTAGGGGTCAACACAGCTGCCTCACATGCAAGCAGCCCAGATTCGAATCTCAGAAGCCTATGGCTGGCTGATGAGAGCTAATTAGCTCAAAATAGTTATACCAGTCTCCCTTTAACTCTTTATTAACAATCCAAAAAATTAGTGTATAATGTTGTCGCAGTAGTGACTGCTGCCTGTGGATAGCCCTAGATTGGGCTGATATAGGCAAAAGATTTCTTCTTCCCGTGTGTGTGTGTGTGTGTGTGTGTGTGTGTCTGTGTGTACCTACTTTCCTACTGTATATATATATATATATTTCTGAGGTTTTCGTGGGTGTTTGTATGTAGGTCTTTGGTTATTCGGGTTTTCTCCCATGTCAAATTGGAAGTGTCTTGGTGACGTTTTGATGAAGTCCCATTCATCGTCTTCAGGCTGGTGTTTCCGGCTTCATGCTTCTAGGAGCAATGTGTGATCATAGCTGTTTCTTCCTTTTAACTGCCAGTGGGGGATTAACTGATTGGATGGGAGCTTGACTGTGTTCTGATTGGGTGGAGGTATGTTCTGATTGGGAGAAAACCCGAATAACCAAAGACATATATATATTATTATATATATATATAATACATTCCTTGTTTTTGTGTGGTTTGTTTGTTTAATCAATTTGTACAGTTGCCTATTTTCACAAGTGTCTTTGAGTAACATAAAATAAAGTGGTTAAAGTAAAAATGTAAATGGGAAAGTGATTATTTTCTTTACATTTTGGCTATGAGTTACATCTATTGTTGAGTATCTAAACAGGAAATCCACAGACTTCTAGTTGCTTGCCTCTGACATTAAAAAGCAGATGTTGGTGTCAATTGACTTGGTGGGTGAGGGGCTGCTGTTTTAAAGAATACTAATATTGCAAGATGAAAATAAGAGGACCATGATGTATTACTGTTCTTCTTTCTTATGATAGACCTCATATTTTGTACAGTGGCAGACAATCTCTTCTCTTATTTCATTTATTCAGTAGTATTTATTATGTAGAATAGAGCTCACTAAGTATTATACCACCAAGGAAGCATATTTGAGTTCAACAACAACAACATTTAAAAATAGTCAAGGACTGCATAATAATGTATAATGTATATGCCAGGAAAACCTTATTTTCTAATAGGAAATGACAAATGTCAGTGTGGAAGTATGTACAATATGCATATTTTCACTAATATGAACATTGTAATATCTGATTAACCCCCTTTCCAACTACTTATGTATAGATTTGCTTCCTAGAATTTGATAAGTTCACTCTGACCCTCTGATAAAATTCACTTTATAATTGGAACTCATAAGTAAGCTATATTAACATGCTTAAAGTTACTTAGTCCACAAAGAAGCATGTAGGAAATGCCCTATATTAATTTATGAATTGCAATTTTGCAGAAGCAAGAAAGGCTCCAATAATAAAAGGGAGGGAAATCAGCTATGTTCTGGAGATATTGCAAAGTGTGAAGTTAATCATTGTGATATATTCCTTTTGGCTATTTTATTTTCATTCCCCTCCAACCATTTCTTGATTTATAGTTTGTTACCACTTATAATGCATACCAGTACTTCCCTTAACAGTCTGGTGGCCTCATTCAAGGGGAGTTGACAGACTTCCAAGAGCTGTCATGATCTGGTAACTCTGCTCTGATTCATAGGGGATTAATTGCCCCTTAGTACTGGTGAGCTGTAATGCTGTCACCAAGACTGTGGCTCTGTCACTTTGATACATAACATAATCAAGTCATATAATAGCCCTCTATGCATGGAAAAAGCTTGGAAAATCCCAGCCAAAAATAAAAATAAAAGTGAACACAATGTGGTAAACATATATACTGGCAAAAAAAGAAAAGATCTGTGTCTCTTATTTTTATTTTATTCTTTTGTAAAAAAAAAAAAAGTGTAAATGTAGCTACAAATGAATTAATAGATGTTGCATTTATTAGAATATAGATAGAAATATTTGGGGATTTATATACTTATGGATATTGGCAAGTTTATACACATTCACACTGGTAAGTCTGCACACTTTCACTACAGTGCAGACTTATCAAGAATGGCAGTCTGTGGCCCCAAAGCACATGTATGTCCTTTGCATGCAACTTTCTTTAAATTAAAAAAAACCTCCCACAGACCTAACATGCAAAATAAATTGGACAAGAAATGATGAATGTTAGCCAATGCAATTCTCTGCTTTCTATCCATGGGATAAAATAGATCTGTTTCAGAAAACTGTGGCCTGTTGTTGCTGTTCCCTTTTACTTCTCTAGTTACAATTTGATAAAAAAGGAATCCCAAGAAAATTAAGGCTGTCAACTCTCATTAGTCAAGAGCAGGAAAGTAGGAAAATATTTTGTCACCTTTTAGGGAGAAAAAGCTGTTACGCTGATGTTCAGCATTTCATAAACACAGCAGCATGTTATTTGTTTAAAGATAAATACTTATCCAGTACCTTCTTTTGATAGCTCAAGTGATATAAAAAGTGATATAATTGATTCTTCACATCTACAAAACAAAAACATCACGTTATAGATTACAATGTTTAGAGCTTCAGAAATATGTTTCCTTCTTTGATACTTTTTTTAAAGGTATGGGATGCTTCAGTACATTTTCTCTCAATCTTGTAGCGTGTGGGCATGCTGGCTGGCAAATTCTGGGGGTTGAAGTCCATACATTTTGTGAATTTTCCCTCCAAAATGCCAAGAAGGAAACCATTTAAAATCAGTAGCTTACATTGAATGGGCTAAATTTAACTTATTTTTTAATTTCTTTGTTTTTAGAATGGTGGGTTCTTTCAGGATGTACAATGTTAAAATTGAAATAAGGAGATTCATCATTAGACCCATGCAACTGAATACTTTTTGCTAAAATCATTTCTGGAATTTGTATCATCTTCATTTTCTTCCATTTTATTTAGTAGGATATGAAAAAAATAGATGGATAGGAAGATATAATAATTAAAATTAATTAAGGGAATACCATACGTCAGTGGAGCATAAAGAAAAGGATAGCTGAAGTTCTACTCATCACTGAACTGGTTAAAAGTTTCTTCTGGTTTTTCTTCTTCCTAGTTAATATTTTACTTGGAACAGCTGCAATTGCCATTGTTATGTCCCGAGCCTTTGCAAACGGCTCGGGCGTTTGCAGGCAGTCCCGGGCAGGTGCAAAGCTGCCCAGGACCAGACAGGCTGTCGCCAGCGCCGTGCGCATGCACGGGTGCTGGCACGGGAAAAGTAACCCATTTACCCGGGAGTTGCCTATATAAGAGGCTGCAAGGCGTTTGGGCGAGGCTGAAGCCATCTTCTTGTAAGCTGAACGCTGAATAAAAGAAACTGAGAACTCCAGCTGCTTCTCGTGTCTGTTTTCCCGCCACGGACTCAACACTGGCGACGAAGGTGGGATGCCTTGCACTACCTGGAAAGGAAGAAGTGTAAGCTTACCAAGGAGTCCTGAGCGGCGGAAGAGGAACGGCGTCGACTCGGCAGCTGCCCGCCATTCCGGTGCGCATTCGGGGGTAGGCTGGCTGATAGACCCGTCTCCTGAAGATCCGAAGATGGCGAAAATCGGAAGGCTTTCAGAATTCGACGTCTCACATCCAGAGCGTGGGAGTCCTACGTATCCAGAATGGAGAACTACTTCAAGGCAAACCAAGTGAGGGAAGATAGCTTGAAGGCTGCCACCCTGCTTTGCGTTTGCGGCCAAGACGCCTTCGAAATCGCAGAAAACCTTGCAGCACCTGTCCCAGTAGAGTCTGTAAGCTACGCAGACCTGAAGAAGCTGCTGAAGGAGCACTTCCACCCCAAGGTGTCCGTTATCTCATGGCGCCACACCTTCGAACAGAGGGATCAACGGTCCGGTGAGTCAGCCAAGAAATACATCGCCGCGTTACGGAAAGCCGCCAAGCCCTGCGAGTTCAAGGACCTCGAGGAACGACTGAGGGACCGATTCGTGTGCGGGTTAAGGCATCGAGAGTTACAACAGAGACTTTTCGCTAAGGAAGAATTATCCTTCCAAGACGCCTTAAGGGAAGTCACCGCAGAAGAAGCAGCAAGCGGCGCCGTCAAGAACATGCGGCCGATCAGAAGCAGTGCAGAGGGTGCGTCCGTGCACCAGGAAGACGTCCGACGAAACTCCGAGGAGGATCCGGACGAATAAGTCGACCGTCTACACCCCGCGAAGGAAGAGAACCAGAAGGGAAGCTCTTCGGCTCCGCTCAAGTGCATCGGCTGTGGAGGTCGCCACAGGAGAACCGACTGCAAGTTCCGCTCCGCTACCTGCCGGGCATGCGGCAAACAAGGGCACATTTCAGCTGTGTGTCTGGGCCGACGAAAGGCACAACCCCAAGAAGAACGCCTGAAGGGTACCAGATTCCCCAGCCAGAATAGGGTAGGTTTTTGCGCTTCGCGAAGAAGCATCTGTAGAATAGGCACACACAAGCCCATGAAGAAAAAGCTGTCACTCAACGTGAAGCTACAAGGGGTTCCATTATCTATGGAACTAGACACAGGGTCTGCCCTTTCCATTATTTCATTGCATACATTTAGGAAGATTGGTTCCAGTAGTGGGACTAAGGCCAAGTTAAGGCCTTCTGATATTGTATTAACAGATTTTCAGAACTCAAGAGTGTGTGTTAAGGGGGAGGCCACCCTTAACGTGCAATACAAGAGTTTTGAAGGTCCACTAGACTTATTAGTAGTAGGGAGTGAACGAACGAGTCTCATAGGACTCGATTGGTTTGAGGCCCTGGGAATACACGTCACAGGACTCAACAGTTTACAAACACTCGACCTACAGGAAGTCTGCAAAGAATTTGCAGATGTTTTCAGCCCCCAGCTGGGCACATTCAAAGGACCACCTGTGTCCTTAAAGCTAGACCCCACTGTCACTCCCATTAGGATTAAAGCAAGAAGGGTCCTTTTTGCTTTAAAAAGTAAGATTGATACTGAATTAGACAAACTAATCCAACAGGGAATCCTAGAACCTGTTGATTCCAGCCCGTGGGAGACCCCCATTGTCACGCCTCTAAAGGCAAATGGGGACATTCGCATTTGTGCTGATTACAAATGCACACTCAATAAGGCATTGTAGCAACATGCCTATCCTGTTCCTGTGGTCAGTCACATCCTGGCCTCTCTCAAGGGGGGCGTGTTTTTGCAAAGCTTGACCTAGCTCAGCATATCAACAGCTGCCTGTTGATGATGATGCTGCCATAGCTCAGACCATTGTGACCCACAGGGGAGCCTTTAAGGTAAAAAGGCTACAGTTTGGAGTGAATGTCGCTCCTGGGATTTTCCAAAGCGTAATGGAAAACACACTACGAGGTATACCAGGGGTCTGCCCCTATTTTGACGATGTCTTGATTGCAGGAGACTCCACACACATTCTAGCTGAAAGGCTTAGGGCTGTCCTGTTAAGATTCAGGAAATCAGGCCTCAAGCTCAGAAAAGACAAATGCAAGATTGGGGTGCCTTCTACTGAATTTTTGGGATTCAAAATTGATGCTGCTGGGATTCATCCTGCTGAATCCAAACTAACTGCTATTTTAGAAGCACCCAGGCCAAAGTCCAAGGCCGAACTTCAGGCCTTCTTAGGCCTCCTGAATTTCTACAATTCTTTTCTTCCACATAAAGCTAGTGTAGCTGAGCCTCTTCACAGGCTACTAGACAAACATGCTGTGTGGCTGTGGTCACAAGCACATGAGGCTTGCTTTAAAGAAGTCAAGACCTTGCTCACTTCTAACAGTGTTCTTGCACATTTCAACGAGTCCCTTCCTGTGTGCATCGCTTGTGATGCGTCCCCCTACGGGGTTGGAGCTGTCCTGAGTCACCTCAGGTCTGATGGAACTCAGGTTCCTATTGCATACTACTCCAGAACACTGTCTTCTGCCGAGCGCAACTACGCTCAGATAGACAGGGAGGCTCTGGCTGTTGTTGCTGGAATTAAAAAATTCCACGATTTTCTATATGGCAGGCATTTCACGGTCTTCACTGACCATAAGCCTCTGCTGGGACTGTTTACCACACGTAAGCAGACTCCCCACATCATTTCCCCTAGAATGCTTAGGTGGTCTATTT
The DNA here is from genome assembly GCF_016545835.1 of Crotalus tigris. NCBI lineage: Eukaryota > Metazoa > Chordata > Lepidosauria > Squamata > Viperidae > Crotalus > Crotalus tigris. Next base: position 1,793,368 of record NW_024096914.1, read on the forward strand.
TTTGTCTGCATATGATTTTTCATTACTCCACAAGCCTGGGAAAGAAATGGGCCATGCTGATGGCCTCAGTAGGTTGCCTCTGCCAGTAGTAGAAGCTGACCCCGCGCCAGCTGTCAACATTCTATCAATCCAAGCCTTGCCCGAGCTCCCTCTTAGTGCCAGGGATGTTACCGCTGAAACAGGTACAGATCACACACTTTCACGTGTCCGCTCCTGGGTCCTGTCCGGGTGGCCTGAGCACTGCCCTAGTCCTGAGTTTCAGAGTTTCTGGTCCAAAAGGAACGAACTGTCCCTTTCTCAGGGTTGTCTGCTTTGGGGAAACAGAGTTGTCATTCCCACCTCAATGAGGACTAGGGTCTTAGAATCCCTCCACGAGGGTCATCCTGGCATTGTTCGTATGAAGGCTCTTGCACGCAGCCACTTGTGGTGGCCTGCTTTAGATAAAGATATTGAGGCTAAGGTACACGCATGCCACCTGTGCCAACGATCTCGCCCAGAGATGCCCCAAGCTCCTGTGCATAGATGGGAGGAAACACAGTCCCCATGGTCTAGGGTGCACATTGACTACGCTGGGCCCTTTCAGGGCCAGTTCTTCTTGGTCCTTGTTGACAGCCATTCAAAATGGCTTGAGGTTGTGCCTGTCTCATCCACCACCACTGCAAAGACTATTCAGGTACTGAGGGGGATTTTTGCTGCACACGGGCTGCCAGATGTCATTGTGTCCGACAACGGCCCTCAATTCACCTCCTCCGAATTCCAAGCTTTCTTACAGGCAAACCTGATTCGTCATGCCACGTCTGCGCCTTTTCACCCGTCCACCAACGGTATGGCTGAACGCATGGTGCGCATCGCAAAGGACGCCTTGAAGAGACTCACCTACGGGGACTGGCATCACAGGTTGGCTGACTTTCTCCTTTCTTATCGCACCACACCGTCCACTTCTACAGGGAGAAGTCCAGCTGAACTTCGTTGGGGGTGCCAACTTACTACTAGACTTGACCGGTTGCATCCGGACAGACTGCCTTCATTTACCTCACATCCTAGGGCACCTAGACAACTACTTGTGGGTGCCCCGGTTTGGGCTCGCAATTACGGGCCTGGTCATACATGGGTCCCCGCTTCTGTGTCCAGGATCACAGGTCCTCTCTCCTACGAGGTTGCCCTGGACAACGGTCGTGTCCTGCGTCGGCACATCGACCAACTTCGCTCTAGGCGAGACTTTTCTGATGAGACTCCTGGGTCTTTTCCAGGGGGGGAGGGGGACCCTTTGGAGCAAAGGGAAGGGCAAGAGCTACTGCCCATCTCCACTGAGGGAGCCACAAACGGCCCATCCCAGGGTTCTGCAATTGCTCCGAAAAGAAAGTCATGGAGCTTACCCACACAACAGGCACTCACGCCTACTCCAGCCAGGGAGTCACCCCGGGGGCATACTCACTTTCCACACACATCACACAGCACTCCAGTAACGGAGGATACCCGGGGGCATCCCAACAAATCATTCCCCGCAAGAGAGCTGGCACACAATTCCCAAGGTTGGCCTGACCTTACCCCAAATCCTACAGGGGGTCAAACATACACAGAGCTAGTCGAGGAGCCAAGTCCCGACTACAACACCCCTAGCACAAATCAGGGAACACCTGAGTTTTGGGAAAGTACAGAAACCCACACGAGCCCGAGCACAGAATGGGGTTCAGGGAATGGACAGCCTCCTGACGGGTCTTGGACTGACCTAGGAGGTTCTACAGAGACGCCCAGCAGTGGCTATCACTTCAAGGGGCCTGAGGGTCTACAGCTAGGTAGGACAACCAGGTCACAAAGCAACAGAAGCCCTGGCCTGACGAGCCCGGTGGGCAAGCAAGCAGGCCAGGCATCGGGGCACAGTCCTTGGAAGACACCAGGGCACAATAGAGAGAACAGGCTCACGCCTCCCTCCAGTCAGGGGACTTATGCCAGTAACCCAGAGCTAAGAAGGTCACAGAGAGCAAAGAAATCTCCTAAGTATCTAGAAGATTACATAACATTGCTGGCAAGGCAAAAGCCAGTAATCAGTGGGAGCACTGGGGAGCAAAATGTCATATAAAATAAATGTTGTATGTTGGTAGTAGTTTTAGCCCGGGGGAAAGGGGTGTTATGTCCCGAGCCTTTGCAAACGGCTCGGGCGTTTGCAGGCAGTCCCGGGCAGGTGCAAAGCTGCCCGGGACCAGACAGGCTGTCGCCAGCGCCGTGCGCATGCGCGGGTGCTGGCGCGGGAAAAGTAACCCATTTACCCGGGAGTTGCCTATATAAGAGGCTGCGAGGCGTTTGGGCGAGGCTGAAGCCATCTTCCTGTAAGCTGAACGCTGAATAAAAGAAACTGAGAACTCCAGCTGCTTCTCGTGTCTGTTTTCCCGCCACGGACTCAACAGCCATTGTTTTTTAATAAAAGAAACTTGGTGTAATTGAGTGCCTATATGTGCATTGTGTTGTCTTATTTTTCCAAGTAGTGTAAGAATCTCTACAGAGAAGAAGATTGATGCTACTACCTGTTAGTGTTAAAGGAACATTACATTCCAAATTGCTTCAAAGAGTATAATGCCCTTTTGTCATCTGAGTTCCTTTTCCTTATTATAGCAAAGTATTCCTTTTAATATTGACTGTTTGATCTAACATTATTTGTTTTCTTTCCTTTAAACTTCTTTCAAAAGTACTGGGGTCAGGGTGGGGACGAATGCCCTGACATTCTTTAAAGCTTACCCTATAATGAACATCATGCATAATTTTTTTGCAAGGAAAGAAACAACAACAACAAAAAAAAACAACATTCTTCATACTGGCAAGATCAATCCAGACTTGGGGACAGAAGATCCATTCTTACACACAGAAGTTTATTGTAGTTGAAATCCAATAAATTGAGAGGACAACAGATAAGAGAAATCTTAATTTCCAATGGCCTTTCCAATTAGTGCTTTAATAGTGCCTGCAGTCATTTAGTCATGTTTGCTATGTTGTTAATAAAGTGAAGTGGAAATCTATGCTGCTTAACAATGATACAAACTTTCTACATTTTTGGTAATCATTTGTCTCTTATATATCCAACCATTTAGCATTGCAGGAAGAGGACAAGGTGATAGAATGGAGAAGGCTCTCAGAATGAAAAGACTGCTGGAGCACTAAGCAGCAGAAGGGGCTGAACCCATAAACTTCTTCTAACATTCCTCCCCATAGTAACTGTGTATTAAGAAGAAATTGTGTCCATCTGTATTATTCAAGTATTTCTAAAAATCAAGGATCCTTCTCAAAATGACTGTTTTTCAATGCTGCCCTGTGTCACTGAATCTGCCTGCCTTTTTCTAATTGATCAAATGGGAAAGAAAAATATAAACAAATTTATGAATCTTTTATAGATGTTCCCTAGTTTAGAAGAAATCAGAAATTTTAGGAAAATTATCTCTCATTCCCATCAAATGTTGCAGCATCACTATCCAGCCAGCATGGTCAGTAAGAGGCACTGGAAGTTGTATTTCAGTAATACCTGGAAGACTATAGGTTCTCCATTCTTGACATGAGGAAAAAGAACAGGGCATTGGGCATTGGATTTATGAGTGGTAGTTCATTCTGCAACTATGGATCATTCCCTATATCAACTGAGACTTCCAGGAAGAGAAGGCCATTTGCTCTTCCTTGTGTGCCTAGATTTAAGGTGAAAAACAGATCAAACAAAGGCAATAAGATTTGATTACAAAATCAGTTAGCACTTTGCATTTTCTTTAATAGTCACTCCTTGGGAGGGCAAGTGTTACCCACTGAAAACCAGTTACATAATATAAAAAGTGGCCCTACTCCATTTGACTGGAGATGCTACAATTTTGCATTTGTTTGTTTGTTTATTTATTTAAGTTTATCATTGACCATTCTGGGAGTTGTTCATGCACATACATTATGCCACTGAGCCTTGTCTTCTGGAACATGCAGTGCTATGGGAAAAAGTGGCTATCATCTTATGCTAAGCTTGAAGTAGGAGGGAAAGGGCTTTAATGATGGTTTTGTATTAACATTATTCTCCTGGCTGAAAAGGAAATAAAAATTATAACAAACAGGGATGTCTCTGAAATATTTCCATTAGATGTGAGGCTTGCAATGAAGGATATATAAAAGCTCTGATTCCTTTTTCCCCTGCATGAATTTCCATTATGAAGCGACTCACATCCTACAACAATGGCAGCTTTCAAATTTAGAAAAGTAATGCAATTTTAATTTAGCTTATAATGATACTTTAATAAGCATGCCTGTTATTAGGCATGTCAGCCTGATTGCTTTCCTGACTGCAGTTTTCAATTAAGCATAATGTGTCCTATTCATGTGCTGAGAAGAAGAGAGTAAAGAGGTGGGGACTATTTTTGTTGGCAAATCAGGGATTTGAATAGGCACTTAGAGAAAATATATCTTGTAAAGCTATGTTAGATTTCAATGACACTAATTTCCTCCATTTACTGAAATACTTCTAACTTGATTAAAGCCATTTCTCCTGCTAAGTCCACTATGAAACTAGTTTTGGAGCAGTTGTATGTCAATAGTTGTATGTCAAGTTTTGTTCATTTAATAAATTCATAATGGAACTACTAGGAAGAATGGACAGGCTTAAAATCATGACTTTTCTTGTTCATTCTATAATTTTCTGATCATCTGAATGCATATTATTTATGATGTAAGAGGAGTGGCAGATTCTTGGGGTGGAGTTAAAAGAGGGATCAGCCTAGAATCTCTATGTTTCCACAAGTGAACTAAGTCCAACCCTCTCTTGAAATACTTGGTCCCTTATCTAACTCCAAGCAGTTGAGAAGATTCCTGTGCATAGGCAGTTTAGCAATATATCCAACTTAATTGGACCATCACCTGTGGACCTGGTCTTTCAGGCCTAACAATTCATTATGAACCTGAATTGTACTTTCAATTAATCCACTCTAACCATCTAAATCAATACTTTTATACTATGAGAAATAAATATTTGTGATCTTAGGATGTTACTAAACTGCATTCCTTTCTCTTGACCATACTAGCCAATGCTATTGAGATAGTCAAGGTTAAACTGAACAATATCAAAAAAGCCTCATATTTTTCCTGAAAATCATCCATTTTTCTCTAAGTTAATCATTCAGTGAGTCTGGTTTGGAAAATGAAAAGTATTATATCTGAGAACCATTTTATAAATAACGTTCGTATACAAAAATATCACATAGCTTTTTTATAAGTTTTATTTTTATATATATATAGATATTTTTTTTATATATATATATAAATATAAATTTTTTAATTTAATTTTTTATTTTTATTTCTTAATTTTTAATTAAGCCTATATTCTGCTCTGGGAAGCTCAGGGGGGGGGAGGGATGGTTTTTGTGAGGGGTGGGGGATGGGGGGGGTTTATATATGTAATGTTTAGTTTCTTTTTTGTATATGTTGTCTTTTGTTTTGTATTGTTTTTGTTTTTTTGTAAAATTTATAAAACTTTCAATAAAAAAAAAAAAAATAACGTTCGTAGAAGTGAAGTTATATTCAAGCTACATGTATGAATTTTTCCTTCAGAATTGCTTCTTCTCTTTCCACTAAGGGAAATCTAGTCACTGATGCAATGCAGCATCTTTTGCTTTTATTTCCGTGTACTGGAAAGCCAGTGATATAAGAGTATTTGTAGCTCCCAAAATATGTTTTATTTGAGTTTACTTGTAAAACTTAAATTGTGGCCTGTTCAGCATTCCCAGCACACTTTAAGAAAGAGTGAAAAAGATAACAATGCACAATGCTACTACTTTAAAAAAGCAGAAGCAAAGAAAGAGACAGAATACTCAGGATATCTTTTGATAAAGAGACTGGAGTCTTCAAAAGGCACAGAATAACAATCAAAAGTTAGCACTTAAGTTTAGTGTAATTGATTTAACAAAATAAGTTCACTGGAGTTGGGTGGCATTAAGTTTAAATAATAATAAAATTTGTAATTAAAATATCTTTCTAATAATTTCTTACCTTTCATACTTATGACTGCTGCAGAATTCCTGTGGACCCTTGATCAAAATTTGGACACTTGGCAACTTACTCATATTTATGACTGTTGCAGTGTCCCAAAGTCATATGATCACCTTTTGTGACCTTCTGACAATCAAAGTCAATGTGACAAGCCAGAGTCACTTAACAATTGTGTTACTAACTTAATAGTGCAGTGATTCAGTTAACAACTATGGTAAGAGAGGTCATAAAATGAGTCAAAATTAACTTAATAAATGCCTCAGCAACAGAAATTTGGGACTTAATTGTGGCCATAAGTCAAGGACTACCTGTATTTAGATATTTAGTAAAGTAATACTCAATCTTACTTGTTCAGGATGGTGATTCCATACATCATGAATATATCTTATTTTCATAAATGTTAGCTCAGATTCCATTTTACTTCACTTCACTATAACCTCCAAGAATGCTAAATAGCTGTTATTCTCAACTTCATGTTGAATTTTATAACTTGGTTTCATCTATTAGGAAGTCAATAGATTTCTATTAGTGCAACCTTCGAAAATATCCAAGTATATAGAAAATGATGCCTTTAGATCACAGAAATGTATAAACACTCAAACAGTTGAAATAAGGTAGAAGTTTATCAACTGGTCATACGTCAAAACAATCCATTATTTGGAAAGATACAAACATTTACAGGGTTTATTCAGTTCAAATATAAACATTATTTTCTATTATCAGAGGCCAGCATATCTTTTAGTTCTGTTCCATGGTCAAGGTTCCATGGTTTACATTTTCATGGAAGAAAAAAAAGAAGAAAGCAAGTGAAAGTAATGTTAATGCCATGGTGGTTAGGCAATTTAGGAACATCTACTTGTAAACAGGGAGGATGAAAGAGAAAGGGGCGTTGTCTTACCTGAACGCCTTTTCTCAACATGATGATGGAGAATCCACGGATGGGTTGTCTTAATCTATCTGTTCCAATTAGACTAAGTCTGAAATTGGCAACGCCCCTCTGTGCCAAGTGCACCCCAGTTTTAGGCTAAGGCGATACCCAGACTTTAGTCTGACGCGTCTGAATAAATGGGAACCAGGCCTACTGACCTAATGGGAGGGAGTGGATTCTCCATCATCATGCTGAGAAAAGGCGTTCAGGTAAGACAACGCCCCTTTCTCCAGCATGATTGGATGGAGAACCCACGGATGAGACATACCAAAGCCCTGTGTCCCTAGGGTGGGGAGTTAGATTGGGCCTGGGTCCCATCCAATGTTAATGCGTGTTCTAAAACCTTGCGGCCAAATGAAGCCGTAGAAGATGCATATATATCCATCTTGTAGTGATGGACAAAGGAGGAGGGCGATGCCCATGTTGCTGCCCTACAAACTTCCTCTATAGATGCCTGGGTAGACCAGGCTGCTGTAGTGGCTGCGCCCCGGGTGGAATGGGCCGTGATATGGCTGGGAACTTGTAGTGACTGAGACTGGTATGCCAGAGAAATACAAGCTCTAATCCACCTGCCTATAGTGGGTGAGGAAACCCTTTGTCCTAATGACGAAGGGTGAAATGACACAAATAGAGCCTCAGTCTTGCGGAAGGATGAGGTTCTCTGTATATAGCAATATAAGGCCCTGCGGACATCCAATCTGTTCCACTGAACCTCTATGTCATTAGATGGGTTCGGGCAGAAGTCCGGCAAAACTATGTCCTGGGATCTATGATACAAGGAGTTGACCTTGGGCACGAAGGAGGGATCTAACCTGAGAGTAACCCTGTCCCTATGGAAAATACACAGGTCCTTCCTCACTGACAGGGCAGCCAGCTCAGAGATCCTTCTGGCTGAAGTTACAGCAACCGGAAATGCCACCTTCATTGATAATTGTTTGAGCAAACAAGTGTCAATAGGCTCAAAGGGTGGTGAGACAAGAGCCTGTAGAACCAGATGAAGGCCCCAGGAGGGGTATCTATGTACAGTTGGTGGTCTGGCATTGTTAGCTCCTTTTAGGAAGGAGCGTATCATAGGGTGCTGTGTTAAGGATTCCTTGCCAGAGGAAATAACCGTGGCGAGTGCTGCTACCTGCCTACGGATGGTGCTTGTGGAAAGCCCTTTGTCCAGACCATCCATCAGGAACTCCAAAATAACTGGCACTGAAGCCTGTAAGGGGTCAATTTTGTGAGCTAAACACCAATTACAGAAGCTTTTCCACATGGCATCGTATATTCTATTCGTCGAGGGTCGCCTGGATTGCTGGATCATGGCTATGACCCTTGACGAATATGAGTCTAGGCCTAAGGCCTGCCTCTCAAGTGCCAGACGGTTAACTGGAGCCATTGAGGGTCCGGATGATGTAACTCCCCCTGAATGAGGGAGATCCGATTGGCTGGAATCCTCCATGGAGGGGATGCAGAGAGCTCCATCAGGTCGGCGAACCAAGATCGTCTCGGCCAATGCGGGGTGACCAGGAGGACCTCTGCTTGTTCGCGAAGAATCTTCCTGATCATGGCAGGTAGAAGGGGTAGGGGAGGAAAGGCATAGAGCAGTTCCCTGGGCCAGGGACTGCGGAGTGCATCTGTTCCTTCCGCCGATGGAGACGGGAACCTGGAAAGGAATCTGGGAAGCTGTGAGTTGGCTGGGGAGGCAAACAGGTCTAGGGTTGGGGAACCAAACCTGTCCACGATCTCTCTGAAGATCTTCGGATCCAGCTGCCATTCGGAATGGTCCACGGTGGCTCTGCTCAGTGAGTCTGCCTGCTGGTTGGCCACTCCGGATATGTGCTCCGCCCTGATGGAGGCAAGATTCAGTTCCGCCCAAGACCCCAGCAATCTGGCCTCCTGCATGAGAGGCTTGGACCTTGTTCCCCCCTCTCTGTTGACATGGGCCTTGGCTGTGATGTTGTCGGTTAAGACCAGGATGTGCTGGCCCTGTACTAAGCTGCTAAATCTCTTTAGGGCCATGTGTATGGCTCTTAGTTCCAGCCAGTTTATATTGTTCTTTAGATCCTGCCTGGACCACTGACCCTGGGCCCAGTGTGTGTGGAGGTGTGTCCCCCACCCAAATAGGCTTGCGTCTGTGGTGATGGTGATCCTGTCTGGTTCTTTGAATTCTGCTCCCCGTGACAGTGCCAGAGAGTCCCACCATCGAAGGGAGTTCAACACCAACCATGGAACTCGGACCTTCTGGTGGGATGTGCTGGTAATGAAGTCTCTGAAATGAAAGGAGAAGCCACTGTAATTCGCTGGCATGGAGACGCGCCCATGGCACAATTTGCACGCAGGACACCATCTTCCCTAGTAGCTGTGAAAGGGATGCCAATGTGACTACTCTGTCCCTCCGGATCCGACGTACAAGAGTCTGAATAGAGTTCCGTTGGTCCTGAGATAGGTAGACCGTGCAGCTGTCTGTGTCTATAACTGCGCCCAAATGGAGGAGCTGAGTTGTTTGTATGGTGTGACTTTTCTGGAAATTAACAGAAAAACCATGCTCCTGAAAAACCTTGATGGCTAGGGCGAGGTCTGCTTGAGCACTTTGCAATGATGATGACTGAATTAGAATGTCATCTAAATAGCATTGAACTCTGATGGGAATTTGTCTAAGGTGGGCTGTGATCACTGCCAGTACCTTTGTAAATACTCTCGGTGCAGATGAGAGGCCAAATGGAAGGGCTCTGTACTGGTAGTGGTGTCGTGCATAACTGAATCTGAGGAATTTGCGGTGTCCAGGAAAAATAGGGATGTGCAAATATGCCTCAGTCAGGTCTATCGAGGTAAGAAAGTCACCTTGCCTGACGCTAGCCAGGATTGATTGAAGTGATTACATCTTAAATTTTTTATACCTCAAGTAACGGTTTAGACCTTTTAAGTCCAGGATCGCCCTCCAGCTCCCTGAAGTCTTGGAAATGACGAAAAGATTTGAGTAAAACCCTCGTCCTTCTTGGTCTTGTGGTACTGTTTCAATTGCTTGTATTTGCAATAAATGAGCTATTGCCTCTGACATAAGTTCAGCTCTGGTCCTGTTCGTTGAAATAGGACAAGAGCGGAATCTGTCAGGTGGATGGGAACAAAATTCTAGTCTCAGACCATGGGTGACGGTATCTAACACCCATGCATCCGTAGTAGTGGCCGCCCAAATGCTGGAATAGAGGGCCAGCTGGCCTCCTATGGGAGGTGAGGCTGCAGGATCACTTGCCTCGCTTAAAGGAACAGCTCCCTGGGCCTCGAAAGGACCACTTGGTCTGGAACTGTGGTCTGCCTCTGTATGCTGAACGATCTTGCTGTCGTTCCTGTCTCTGAAAGGAGGGGCGAGGAGCCTGGGCCCAGTCCCAGGATGGAGCTGGCCGAAAGGGCTGCCTTCTGTAGTTACTCTGCGACAAGTTCCCCCAGCGTCTATCTCCTTTCTTTGATGTATTAACCAAGGTCTTGCATTTGTCCTTACCTTCGGTTAGGTATGGCTCTAGCGCCTTACCAAAGAAATGTCCACCTGTGTAAGGTTTAGAGGCCAGACGCCACTTGGCCTTGGTGTCTGCTCGCCAGTTTCTGAGCCAAAGGAGCCTTCGTGCTGAGATGTCTGCCACGATGGTCCGGGCAGTGTATCTGGCCGTGTGTAAGGAGGCATCAGCTAGATACTGGGATGTGGCCACCAACTTACCCAGATTCTGGTGGGCTCTGAGCTGGTCCGGAGGGATCATGTCCTGGAGCTCCCGTAACCACAGGACTGAAGCCCTGGCAAAGAAGGCCATGGAGGTTGCCGCCCTCATTGCCCAGGCTGATGCCTGGTGGGACCTGCATAGGGCGGACTCAATCTTTTTGTCCTCTGCCCTTAATGCCTCATTTATGTCCCCAGGAATGTTGGAATTGGGAAACAATGAGTTCAATGGCTCATCAATCTCAGGAATTTCCAAAAGGGAGGTCAGGGAAGGAGCAACATTGAACAATGTTCTCTCTGCCGCACCAGGGCTCAAGGGGGATCCTAGGTTCTCCCATTGTTTCTGAACTATATTTAGAAAAAGGGGAGGGCGGGGGATATGATTCTGTGAGACAGAGGGCTCAGTGTATATGGCATGGGGACCTTGGGATGTTGTTGGTGGGGTTTCCTGTTCTTGGGCGAGGTTTGCAGTAGTGCAGGCCTTGAGAAGCAGGGAATTGAAGAAAGAATGGTCAAAGAGACCAACAGGAGGGGTGGGGTCGGATGGGGTGATGCCCTCGTCCTCAGACAAAATCAGGCCAGATTGCTCAGCTCCTGTGGATTCCAAATCTGATGTGTGACCATCCATCCAATCCGGAGATTGTGAATGATACGTGGCCTGGGGGGGTGGCTGTGGGGTGTTGGAGGCCATAAATTGAGCCACAGCCTGGGCTATCATGGACTGAAGGAGGTCCGGGTTCAAGGCCTGGTTCTCAGGAGGGCGAAGCCCTGCTGCAGGGGGGGTGAATGTGGCCTGGGGCCCTGAGGTGTCCTGACTGGATATACCCCTCCCTGAAGCCACTGTTGAGTTTGAATCTGAGTGGGGAATTCCCCTGGGGGGAGACCAGGCCCCTGGGGCTGAGGCACTATGTGAAGAAAGGGGTTCAAAAATAGACCTTCCCATTGTGCCTGTCATTTCTGGGGAGGCCACTCTCAGTCTTTGGGACTCTTCCTCCTTCTGTGACTCCCTGCTTGGCCGGGCTCGCTTGGTGGTGCTCTTTCCACTTGCCTCTGTTTGGCGTCTCCTCTTGGCCGGCTCGCTGCTTTTCTCTGCCATGATGAGTTGCTCTCGTCTCAACCTTGGCAAAACGCCCCCCCTCGGTGCTGCACTTCACCAAGGGAGTCTACAGAGATACTTCAGCCCATGAGGGGCGGGCGGGGAATTAGTGGGCACCACGTCCCTAGGGAGCGAGCAGGCCCTCCCTGGTTGAAACTGCTCTCTCTCGAAGAGCTTGCCACCGATGATCGAATACTGCCTTCAGGAGAAAGCTCCAGGCAGTCTGGGCCTCAGCCACACACAAAATGGCCACCGAGAGTCAATTCAAAATGGCGGCTGCCAAATTCGCGCCCAAAAAAACGGCCGTTGGAAGGAGGCCTTGAGGCTTGGGGCCTAAGCTGCAACGAGCCCTCGTTCGGGTGAATCGCCTGGGCTCCTAACGCAGCTGGTGGCATGTAAATAGGCCGGCTAGGAAGCGCTGAGGCAGTCCGAGGCCTGATAGGCCTTCCCGGCTCCGAAAATTGGGCCGCACCCAAATTCTCACCTGCTGCCTTCTGCTGGGGCCGAGGAACCTGGGAAGGCTCCCTCCGGGCTTGACGAGGCTTGTCGTCGCTTGCTGAGGCCCCAATGCGATCGGCAGCTTACCCTTGCTTCTCGGAGGTGTCGGCTGTCAGCGTATGGAATCAGCGACCTCCGACGATCAGCTGGTAGTCGGGAGATCGTCGGAGCAGCGCCTTGGTGGAAATGGTTTGATCTTGATGTCCCTAAACTGAGGGGGAAAGAAACAAGGGAAAGGTTTCCCCCCCCTCTGGAGGGAGAGGATTGTGAGTCTGTCAGCCTGATTAAGTTTCAGACTGGGGATGATTGATCCTTCTTCTGTATATAATCAATTCTAAATCAAATAATAAATAAATAAATAATAGCCTGAGCTAAGTAAATAAATGGAATTAAACAGTCTTCTGCTCCAGGAGCGAAGACAAAACGCGTCTGGGAGCAAAGAGACTAAGTCTAAAACTGGGGTGCACTTGGCACAGAGGGGCGTTGCCAATTTCAGACATAGTCTAATTGGAGCAGATAGATTAAGACAACCCATCCATGGGTTCTCCATCCAATCATGCTGGAGAACAGACTTTCCAAAGTACCGCATTTTAACTATAGGAATATATGAACTTTTGTCTACCTGGAAATACATGGTATACCAATTTAAATATACGGAACTATAATGGTGCAGTGGTATTACAAGAGTGAAATAAACTATTGGTAATTTGGGTAAAAGATATTTCACTTTTAAAAGGAGTAACTGATCGCATATTATTCTAGATATAACAGATACAGTCTCTGTTAGTTGGGTTCTAAATGACAGATTATATGAGCATACCTCTTAGTAAGGTGCTACATTTATATTTATGCTTCTTTATAAAATATTTATATGGAGATTTCCTACTCAGGGTAGTTTGGTCAGTCAGAATGATTCCCATTCTTATCATAGAAATTGATTTTTTTTAAAAAAAAAACTAGGTATATAGTAGGTATATAATTATATATGGGTATATCTGAGGTATATAATTGACAAATGTAAACTATGTAATGGTCTGTGTTTTTGCAATCATTTAGTAATCACATTTAAATTTCCATCTAGAGGAAAATATTCTCTGTATTAGCAATAGAAGTAAAATACTAGATAGAGTTGTAAGTAATGAAGATATCAAGTTTCTACTTTATGAGAGATGGACGTTTTGTAGATATCATATAATTTAAAAAGCTTAGGAATGTCCTTTTTGTTGTTTACTTGTATGTTATAGAAAATGTGTAGCAGTTTAGATCTTTTGCAGTCATTTATAATTTATGTGGAAAATGTTAATCTCATTACTAAATCCCCATAATCTCTGCTTTTGCTTGTGAATGCTAGCCAAATGACACAAAAATGAAGAGTGTTATATAAATATTCCTTCAAGGATCAACAGGGAACAAGATATTGTTTGAACCAATTTTGCTTTTTTCAATAGCTGCAAAAAAATAGAGAAATAGAGAAAGAATGGCAGAAGAGGGTTCTAAGGATAGTTGCCTGGGGAATTCAGCTGGATATTTTGTCATTATTCTGGGCCTGTTTCTTCTTCCCAGAAGACTATTTCTGCACTGATAGATTGCAAGTCAGCAGAATAACCTAAGGTTAATGAGGTGATGCATTTCATCCAGCAAAATCATCTAGCAGCTTGTTTTCTTTTTGGGTGGTTCATTTTTGTAGCCTTATTGTTGGTCATTACATCCAGTTAAAACTGCATAGCATGGACTAGAGAAAAATAGTAATATTTCTTTTATTTTGAGATCATATAATATTTTCTGACCATAATGCTGTGGATTGATGAGTGTCCATGATGTACTATGAACTATGGATCACTATGTGCATTTTTATGAGCTATAATGATGAAAAGGTAAAAAGTCTATTCAAGCTTGGTTTCCAATCAGACCAATTTATATGTCATTAAATCAGACACATAAATGTGAGTTGTTAAAGGATTAATATGCATCAGTTCGTTAGTAATTGCAAGTAAAAAGATATTTGCCTCTTTTCTGATTTAAAAAATGCTAAATTATATGTAGATAAATATATATATATATATATACACAGAGACACAAACTGTATATATATGTGTGTGTGTGTGTGTGTGTGTGTGTTTCTATCTACTTATCTATCTATCATATACACACATACACACTGTATAGGTACAAACACAGATATATAGATAGATAACTGGAATACTGGACAACGGAGAACTGAAAACCTGTGTCTACTGCAAACCTATGCACATGGGCCACATTCTCAGCTTTGCAAGCACCCAAAATAAGCTGTGTTCAGACCCTCTTCAAAAGGGAATTAGGAGATCAGCCATATTGGACTTAATTCTCAATAACAGAGATGAAATGATAGAAGGTGTTGAAGCCACAGGAACACTGAGGGGAGTGACCATACAGTATTGGAATTCAACACAAGCACAAGCAATAGAACACAGTCAAACTAGAGTCTTGGACTTTAAGAAAGCTAATTTCAACAAACTTAGAGAGAGCTTAGGAAGGATTCCATGGATGAGAATCCTTGGGGGGGAAACAACTCAAGAAGCTTGGGAAATTTTGAAAAGTGATATTATAAAAGCCCAGTCTAGCACAATACCAACAAGGAAGAAAAATAACAGCTCTCAAAAGAAACCAGCATGGCTGATAAAGAACTCTCTGATAAATTGAAAGACAAAAAGGACAAGTATAAAAAGTGGAAAGAGGGGCACATAACTAAGGCAGAATATCAGCAAATAGTCTGAGCCTGCAAAGATGAAGTGAGGAAAGCTAAGGTTCAAAATAAACTAAGGCAACAAAAGTCAAAAATAACAAAAAAAGCTTCTTTCAACATGTAAAAAACAAGAAAAAGTTAAAGAAATGATTGATCCATTAGTGGGAGAAAGTGGCAAGAAGGTGACAAGCAACAGGGAGAAAGCAGAACTACTCAACTTGTTTTTTGCATCTGTCTTTACACATAGAGAAAAAACAGTCCAACTTATCAAAAACAGTACCACAAAAACAGATTAGAAACACAAGTTAAGATAAGCAAAAAAAAAAAAAAAAAAGGTAAGTGAGCACCTGTCCACCCTAGATTAGTTCAAATCACCAGGACCAGATGGACTAGACCCCAAGGTTCTGAAGGAACTGCCAGATGTGATCTCAGAACCACTGAACTATATCTTTCAAAGATCCTGGAGCACTGGGGAACTATCAGAAGACTGGAAAAGAGCTGAAGTAGTTCCCATCTTCAAAAAAGAAAACAAAATGGATCCAGGAAACTACAGACCTATTAGCCTGACCTCAATATCTGGGAAGATCTTGGAAAAGATAATCACGCAACAAATCAGCGAACACCTAGAGGCAAGCAAAATCATTACCAAAAGCCAAGATGGGTTTGTCAAAAACAGATCATGCCAGAAAAATCTTATTGCATTCTTTGACCAAGTGGCAAAATTAGTGGACCAGAGGAATGCTGTGGATATAATTTACTTGGATTTCAGTAAGGAATTTGATAAAGTAGATCTTAACCTATTACTTGATAAGATAGAAAAATGTGGGTTTGACAGTATCACCACCAGATGGATTTGTAGTTGGCTGACCGGCCGTACTCAATGTGTAGTCCTCCATGGAACTGCATCTACATGGAGGGAAGTGTGTAGTGGGGTGTCCCAGGGCTCTGTTCTGGGCCTAGTGCTCTTCAACATCTCCATTAATGATTTGGATGAGGGAATAGATGGGGAACTCATCAAATTTGTAGACAACACCAAACTGACAGGAACAGCTAACACTCCACAAGATAGGCTTAAGTTACAGAAGGATCTGACAGACTTGAACATTGGGCACTATCTAACAAAATGAAATTCAATGGTAAAAAAGTAAGGTTCTACATTTAGGCAAGAAAAACCAAATGCAAAGGTATACAGTAGTATAGGTGGTACCTTGCTCAATAGTAGCAACTGTGAGAGGGATCTTGGAGTCCTAGTGGACAATCAGTTAAATATGAGCCAGCAGTGTGCTGCAGCTGCCAAAAAAGACAACACAGTGTTAGGCTGCATTAACAGAGGGATAGAATCAAGATCACATGAAGTATTAATACCACTTTACAATGCCTTGGTAAGGCCACACTTGGAATATTGCATCCAGTTTTGGTCACCATGATGTAAAAAAGATGTTGAGACTCTAGAAAGAGTACAGAGAAGAGCAACAAAGATGATCAGGGGATTGGAGGCTAAAACATATAAGGAATGGTTGGTGGAATTGGGTATGTCTAGTTTAACAAAGAGAAGGACAAGGGGTGACGTGATAGTAGTGTTCCAATATCTCAGGGACTGCCACAAAGAAGAGGGAGTCAAGCTATTCTCCAAAGCACCTGAAGGCAGGACAAGAAGTAACAGATGGAAACTAACCAAAGAGAGAAGCAACCTAGAACTAAGGAGAAATTTTCTGACAGTTAGAACAATTAATCAGTGGAACAACCTGCTTCCAGAAGCTGTGAATGCTCCAACACTGAAAATTTTTAAGAAGAGACTGGACAGCCATTTGTCTGAAATGGTAAATGGTGATGATGATGATGATGCCAGGACAGACTGTAGTACCATAACTCTAAGAAAAGCAGAAGAGAAACAGCTTCTCGATGTTTTTCTCTATCTCAAAAACTTCATATTCCGACACACAGCACCCAAATCACAACACACCACACAGCTAACCACCACACAAAAAGTAACCCTACCATACACAAAAGGGGTGTCAGAAATGACAGCCAGGTTTCTCCAGTCTCTAGGAATAGTAATAGCAACCCACAAACCCACAGCCACATTCTGCCAGGAATTATCGAGAACCAAAGACAAGATATAGAAGGATGAAAAAAATAATGTAATCTACAAAATCATCTGTAATGATTGCAACCAATTCTACATGGGACAAACATCACATCAATTAAAAACCAGGATCCACGAACACCAGCTGGCAGTCAAAAGCCACAATCCCATATCCTTAATCTCTACCCACACTGATGCCAAATAGCACCAGTTCAATTGAAACAACACAAAAATCATCAGCCACGCTACCACCTGCCACACCCATGAGTTCACTGAAGCCTGGCACTCCACAAGCAATTCCATCAACAGACACATTGACTTACAACCAGCCTATGAACCCCTCAAAATCCAAATCAACCACATAGTCAACCAGATAGCACCAACCCTCAACCAACCCATGCAAACCCCTGACCTGATGTAACCTCCCCATCACAAGACTCATCCCAAGCCTCTCACTGATGGCTCACACCTGACCATCACAAGACCCTCATTACACATCCATACCTGAAGCCCTTATAAACAGAACACCAACACTGATATTCCCTAAACTCCACTGAAGATGTTACCTAGCCAGGTAACAAAACATTCAAAAACCAACCCACAAGATTGGAGATATACATACATATATACATACATACACACACATATATATATATGTATGTATGTTTGTGTGTGTATGTATATACACACACACTAGAGACAAATATTCTGTTACAACACATCCCAAGGGACAGGGACTTACACACAAAGAAATTCCTAGAGTATCTGTCAAAAAACTATCATCCAGTGAAATGAAGAAACATTCATTTACCAACTGGGACCATTAAACAGTAATCTAGCACACAAAGAATATTATCAAATAACAGTTGTAATATAATTTTATTATATCATTCTCTTAGCACTAATAATCACAAAATATCTCTCTTCTAGGCAAGCTGCCATTGAGAAACACATACAGTTGCAGAAGTATTGTATAATGAAACAGTCTGTTTTAAAGCTCAGCATGGCTTCTAAATCTGACTACAGATATATGAAGGAACAAAAAAAATGTTCTATAAACCTTCTGGAATCTCCTGCATGAGTCCTAATAAAATGAAAAAGATTTCCAGTGTAAAATTAAAGAACTCTGCTGAGTGCAGAAACAGATTGTCTAGTAGTTATTTGCTGCTTAAGAAGATAGTGCTAAAGAAATTTGTTTCAAATGCTCTGTCTGAGTTTATGATAGCCATCCTGGAACACAGGGGAACTATCAGAAGACTGGAAAAGAGCTGATGTAGTTTCCATCCTCAAAAAAGGAAAAAAAAATGGATCCAGGAAATTACAGACCTATCAGCCTGACCTCAATACCTGGGAAGATCCTGGAAAAGATAATCAAACAACGAATCAACGAACACCTAGAGGCAAACAAAGTCATTACTAAAAGCCAACATGGGTTTGTCAAAAATAGACATGCCAGACAAATCATTTGTCAAAAATGTAGTTATTTTTCCAGTGAATGCAGGTAAACTGAGGAGTAAAGTCAGCTACTGTGAAAATGTTCTCCAGTGTGCATGACAAATATACATAAAGGCATTTTGTTATTTTAGTGTCATGTTGCAGAATAATAACAGTAATAATAATAATAGTAGTAGTAGTAGTAGTAGTAGTAGTAGTAGTAGTAGTAGTAGTAGTAGTAAAGTTGGAAGGGACCTTGGACGTCATCTAGTCCAACCCCCTGCTCAGGCAGGAAACCCTACACCATTTCGGACAAATGGTTGTCCAGTCTCTTCTTAAAAACTTCCAGTGTTGGAGCATTTACTGCTTCTGGAGGCAGGCTGTTCCACTGATTCATTGTTCTCACTGTCAGGAAGTTTCTCCTTAGTTCTAGATTGCTTCTCTCCTTGATTAGTTTCCACCCATTGCTTCTTGTCCTGCCTTCAGGTGCTTTGGAAAATAGCTTGATTCCCTCTTCTTTATGGTAGCCCCTGAGATATTGGAATACTGTTATCATGTCCCCCCTTGTCCTTCTCTTCGTTAAACTAGACATACCCAATTCTAGCAACTGTTCCTTATATGTTTTAGCCTCCAGTCCCCTAATCATCTTTGTTGCTCTTCTCTGTACTCTTTCTAGAGTCTCAACATCTTTTTTACATCGTGGTGACCAAAATTGGATGCAGTATTCCAAGTGTGGCCTTACCAAGGCATTGTAGAGTGGCATTAATACTTCACGTGATCTTGATTCTATCCCTCTGTTAATGCAGCTTAGCACTGTGTTGGCCTTTTTGGCAGCTGCAGCACACTGCTGGCTCATATTTAAGTGATTGTCTACTAGGACTCCGAGGTCCCTCTCACAGTTACTACTATTGAGCATGGTGCCACCTATGCTGTACTTGTGCATTTGGTTTTTATTGCCTAAATGTAGAACCTTGCTTTTTTCACCATTGAATTTCATTTTGTTAGTTAGTGCCCAGTGTTCAAGTCTGTCCAGATCCTTCTGTATCTTAGCCTGTCTTCTGGAGTGTTGGCTATTCCTGCCAGCTTGGTGTCATCTGCAAATTTGATGAGTTCCCCATCTATCCCTTCATCCAAATTGTTGATGAAGATGTTGAAGAGCACTGGGCCCAGAACAGAGCCCTGGGGCACCCCACTACACACTTCCCTCCATATAGATGCAGTTCCATTGAGAACCACACGCTGAGTACGGCCGGTCAGCCAGCTACCGATCCATCTGGTGGTGATTCTGTCTACCCCACATTTTTCTATCTTATCAAGTAGTAGGTTGTGATCTACTTTATCAAATGCCTTACTGAAGTCCAAGTAAATTATGTCTACAGCATTCCTCATATCATACTTATATTATTATCCATCATTCTTTATAAACTCCCTCCAAAACACAAATTTAAACATTACTTAAAACATTAAAATTCCCTTATACACATTTAAATCTTTACCGATAATAAATTCCATCCACAATAGACACATTAAACATTTAAATCTTTACCAATAGTAACTTCCATCCACAAAAAACACAGTCCTTATCAGTCTCGATTGTCCATGTAAAATTTTCATTCGATCTCCATCCTTAACAGTCTCTCTTATCCATAAGGCTCGAAAGAAATGCTTTGAGATCTGCCCTTAAAGGTTGCTCCGAAATTATAAATCCTGACTCTCCCGCCGGCTCAGAAGCCAACACATGTGAAGATTCCTTAAACTCCTTCTTCTGTTGGTCTTTTTCTTTACTATTATATGTTGCACAAGTTGTCATCCGCCCCTTCCTCTCAGCTTGTTGAAGCCCCTCAGACTGAAATTTCCGATTTTCCATTTCTTCAGACAACAATTTTACCCTTGAGGGTTGCTCCCGAAACTTTATAAGTCTTGCTTCTCCCGCAGGTTTAGAAACCAATAAATGTTAGACTTCCTTAACCTTCTTCTGTTGCTGCTTCTCTTTACAGTTATATGTTGCACAAGTTATCTTCTGCTCCTCTATCTGAACTTGTTGAGGCCACTCAAGCTGAGGTTCCCCAATTTTCATAAGTATAGGCTCTTCAGGGTATAATTCTACATTCTTTTCTTCCAAGGCTTTAAACTTAGTAGATGGCGATGAACATACCCCCAGGACCGAAATATAAAAATCTTTTGCTTGAAAAACAGTATTAAGTCTATAACATATCCCCAGGTAATTCACCACCATTCCAATCGGAACATCCCATCTGAACGAGATTCGTCTCTTTTTAAGTTCATCTGCTAAAAAAGCAAACTCCTTTCTTCTTCTTAAAATTTGAGATGGGATCTCCTTTAAAATTATAACGTCTTGTAAGGCAATTTGAAATCTCTTTTTATAAAAAGCTTGTATAATTTCATTGCGCAGGGATCTTTTCCCAAAGTAAATTACCACATCTCTTGGCAAATTCTTTTGCACTGCCACCACAGAATTAACTCTAAATAATTTTTCAATTTCACTAAGTATTTCCTCTTTTTCTTTATTCAAAATCACAGCAAAGTCCTTTGCAACCATCTCTTTCAGATCTCCTTGCAAAGACTCTCTCAAGCCTCTGATTCTTAAGGCGTATTTGTCCATATTGAAGCATAAGAATCTCATTTTCCATTTCTTTTTCCATACTTTCAAATTTTTCCTCCATCAATTCCACTTTTTTCTCCTACCTCTTCCACACGGGAATTCAGCTTTTCAAAAACAGAGGCAACTCCTTTTAAAGCCAAAACTATATCTTGCCTCAAAATCTTATTATTTTTCTCTAAAATCTCTTTCATTTCGGCCCTAATTTGAGATATAACATTTCCCATCATATCTTGCAGATCCTTCACCATTATTGGCTGAGCCAAGGAAGAAGGTGAGACTATTGATTTAGGAGCTGTAGGAATCCCTGGACGCTTTGGAGCCATCTTAAAAAAAAAATCTTTACTCCTTCTTGAGAATTACAAAAATTAAACAAAAGAAAAAGAGAGATTAAATCCCCCCAAAAAATTCAAAAAATCCTTCAAAAGGAGGTCATTATAGCAAAAAAAATACTAAGCACTTTGGGGCCACAAAAATTAAACAAAAGAAAAAGAAAGATTAACTCCAGAAAAAAAATCAATAAATCTTCAAAGGGAGATCATTGTAATAAAAAAGGGAGAAAAAAAAGGAAAGAAAAGGAATTAAATAAAAAAAAATCCATTCCATTTTTTAAAAAAAATACAAAAGACAAAACAGAAAAATTAAACAAAAATAATAATGCCTCTAAGATCCAAAAAAACCGATCGCTATCTTATTTTCCCTTTCAGCAAGAAAAAAAAAATCATTAAAAAGAAAAAGAAAGGGAAAGAGAAACACCAGGAAGCCTGCCTTTAAAAGTAAACAAAAATAATAATGCTTCTAAAATCCAAAAAAGCCGATCGCCATTTTATTTTCACTTTCATCAAAAAAAAAAGAAGAATAAAACATCCATTCCAATCATTAAAAAGAAAAGAAAAGAGAAAGGGAAAGAAAAACACCAAAAAACCTACCGATCACCATTCTAGCTTCCCAAAAGGAAAAAAAAATTAAAAAAAAAACGCCAGAAAGTCTGCCGATCGCCATTTTACTTTCCCTTTCAGCAAAAAGTAAAAAGTAAAAAGAGGGAATATAAACGTAAAAATAAATCTTTAAACTAAAAATCCATATAAAGTCAAAGAAAACAAAAGCTAATCCTCTAGTCAACTCTGTCCGCTTCTAAAAAACTCACCAGATCTCTTTAAACGCGGAGGTGGTTGCAACGGCTTGTTTTGTCCCCAAGGACAAAAGCAGCTGGGAAGCGGAGACAGTCTGAACTCCGTGGGAGCACTCTTTTCACCCCCCAAAAAATATTGGGGGGTGTATAAGAGGCTCTACCACTATTCAGACAACCTTCTTCCCCCCCCTTTGCCCGGGAGGGGGATTTTGAACCGCTGAACAGCTGGTGTCCGCTGTTCATAGTGATTCATTACACTTACCCAGGAGGATGGCTACAAAGTAGCCGCCATCGCCCGCGCAGATTCACCGGAAGTCCGATTTTCAGGGTCTATTGTCATGTTGCCCAACAAGGTCCTTGACTAGTCACAGAGTATAGGAACACAAGGTCTCAGTAATTCAGAGGAAGCATCCTTAACTGAATCTTCAGCCTGCAGATATAGGCCATTATCTGTGATCTATCAATGAAAGGATGACTCTGTCAGAGTTTCTGCAATTTCACAAACTAAGATTTTTCATAGAACAAACCCAAAGCAGCAGCAAGCATGCATGAAGCTAAAGAATCAGCTGACTCTTCTTAAGATTGCAGCTGTATACAGGTATGTTCTAGAACAGGGGTGTCAAACTGCCGGCCCGTGGACCGGACGTGTCATCCAGAAGCGTGCCCACCCCATTGCCAGCAATGGCAAAACCGTCCGGATACGTTGTGTGATGTCATGTGACATCATGAGTTTGACATGTCTGTTCTAGAACAGGGGTGTCAAGCTGCCAGCCAATGGGCTGGATGGGTCTTGCTGAAACTGCGCTCACTCCATTGCTGGCAATGGAAAAAAAGTTGTGATACATCACA
Source organism: Crotalus tigris (assembly GCF_016545835.1). Classification (NCBI taxonomy): domain Eukaryota; kingdom Metazoa; phylum Chordata; class Lepidosauria; order Squamata; family Viperidae; genus Crotalus; species Crotalus tigris. The sequence goes on from NW_024096914.1 coordinate 1,816,430, forward strand.
ACACGTCACGTGACATTGTGAGTTTGATACCCTATTCTAGAATAGCAGAACTTGCTTCATTTATTTGTAACCCAAACTTGGCTTACTCAGTTATGCATAAATTCTACTAAGATTTAAAAGAGAGAAGATTTCCCCCTAAATGAGACATCTTTTCTCTGTTTAGTTATGTGAAAAAAATAGGTACATTTATAGGTGCTTGTATCAATATATAAGCCTATTAAGGTTTACTATTTTTATTGATAAGTCACCCCTTTAGGAAGGAACAAAAACCTACTAAAGTGTATCAGATCAAATAAAATTGTGCATGTTTTGAAAAAAGAAAACATTTTTTAAAAATTAGGATTAGAATGATAACTCATTCTAATTAAGTGTGTTACTTTCAGTTCTATTCATTCTTGACCTGTGTGGTTTGGTTTGGTTTTGAATTGTCAAGGGAAAAAACAATTTAAATATATATTTCAAAGCATAACTTGTCTCAAAATAACTTAATTCTAAATCTACATTTTTAATACGCTCTGTCCTATTATTATGCTCAAAAGTCAGAGTATCAGATAAATACGAAATTCAGTGAATGGCTAACTTGGTGGACATTAATCCAGGTTATAGAAACTGGGTCTATCTCAGTGGGACTCGCAAATCTCATACGCAGGTTTAATATTATTATGGAAGATATTAACCACTGAGAGGGAAACCTATTTCAGAAGGATGCCAGAAACTTCTAAACAGCTTTTAGATAGCTTCTATGGTCATAAAAGCAAAGACACAAAGATCTCTTTTTTGTTTCCCTTGTAAATGAAGCTGGGGTAGTTACTTAAACTTGAACACTTGCATCAACAATATCCTACCTTTCAGAACTAACATTTTTAAAGTCATTCATTTCCTGATCTGTTGGCTATTTCAGTTATAGGAGTTTACACAATTTTACCTTATGATACTCAGATGAAATTCTTGTAAGTAACATGAAGCAGTTCTGTCATCCCTCAGCAACTTATCTTTGACATTTCTGAATAATACATTACCTCCACATTTTTCTTTCTACTTTGTCTGCAAGATTAAAAAATGGAAATTCCTGATTAAGCAAAGTCAAATTTAAATTGGTTACATAAAACATTTTTTCTCAATCTTAAATCCAAGAACTAGCTCTGCTTACTTATTGACTGTATTCATGGATTTTGCATACAAAGCTAAATAAAACTGGTCCATGTTGTTTAGTGGATCTGGAATTGCCATAAACCTGATATAACAGTTAACTTTTTCTAGGTCCTCCCTCTATCCATAATATGTATTGGGATGAATTAATTTTATAGCTCAATTGTAAAGCATATATTTTGCATAGAAAAGGTTATTCTATGAAATTTCCAAATAGGACTGAAAGTTTTTCTGAGATTTTGTAATCTAAGCTGGAGCAAGAAAGTCTGCTTCTCAAATTTTCCACATCTCCACATTCTATTGTATTTGTAGCCTCCTATTTTCACATCCATTGGCACTCATAAAATTTGCACAAACCATGTAAACTTTTTTCTTTTCACTTCTAACCTAACATTGTTTGTGTGCAAATTTCCTTAAGTTACACCTTTTTTGACAGTTTGGAAAAGAAACTGTGCCATAACATATAGCTTGATATAAGGTACTTTTGCATGTTCACATTTGATGCCAAGATTGAAAGTGACAGATAATTTAAGAAATTACTTAAGAATTCTGATACTCTTTTATACACTTCTGAATTTCACCGAGTTTGGTTTATTCATTGTATTTCACTCTTTTATTGTCATCAAATAATTTTAACTTTTCCAAAATCACATGCTTATCATTCCCAGTTTGCTCCAAACTTCATTCAGATCAGAGATATTTTATACTGAATGCTGCTTCACAATTTCTCAGATACTTTTTCCCCCTACAAAAAAGGCTGTTACTTTTTTTGCTTTAATTTCAGGTCATCTGAGAATTTATTTTGTAACTTTTGATGTGATTTTGACATTACTTTATAGTTGGAGATGACAGTGGGTCCTACTTCTACCATTTTTGAATCAATCACATATGTAAGGATATGTGTCAGTATTTTATTTTGATATTGGGATTGATTATATTGTTGTAATACTGGTCCCCATAACTTCTAATAGTTCTCTGAAATGCTTTGTCTTAGATCTTAGTCTTTCTTGCTTTGTCTTCTCTCCTCCTTTTGGCAATTTCCACCATTTGTTCTGACATCCAGTTTGCTTTCTTCTGCTTCTTGATCTTTAGCAGTCTCTTTTCTTTTTCATCCTTAGCAATGTCTTTGATTTCATTCCACACTTCCTCTGGTTGTCTATCAATGGGGTTAGGACATTCAGAATGAATCCTAGTATTCTCCTTCAAAGTGCTATGTATATGCTCAAAATTATTTCATGAAAATTGATTAGCTTTTTTCACTACTTTACTTGATAAAGAACTTGCCCATGAGCAGTTTGTGATCTGTTCCACAGTCAGTCTCTGGCTAAATCTTTGCTGCATAGCAGAGCATGTCTTTGTACCAAAATAGTCAAATATATTATTGCTGATACCTGAGTTCTCCATCTGTTGATGCCCTTGTATATTATAGATGCTATTTGGGTTGTTGGAAGACTGTGTTAACAATGAAGAAAGAACTATATTACTAAAAATCACTGAATTTGTTCTCCTCTTTCCAACCTTGGTATTCCAGTCTCCATCCACTAGCAGAACATCTTATTTTTATGTTATGTTGACTACAGATTGGACTTGACCATAAAACATTTCAACTTCCTCTTCTTTTGCATCAGTGATTGGATTTCTTTATTTCCCACCTCTCATCTTGAGGCAGGAAATTTTAGACTGTGCACACAAATTTTGAAACCCATCTACACAATTCATTCCCTGCAATAATCTTACCTTGATTATCAGTTGCAGGAAAATTGATAAAAAGTATACTTGGATAATGCATTTTGCTATTATGTCCTTACCATCCTGCACAACTGTTTATGTTTTGATGATTGGTCTTTTTTATAGAGAAGAATGTATATTGTATTAAGGGAAGTGGAATAATTACCCAGAAGAATCAGACTATTAGAAAGGTGAAAGCAATAAAAACTCAGTATTTATAATTTGAGCATGCTAGTAAAATGGTATTTGTTATTTCCTATACTGAATTAAAAGCTCTGCAGCAGCCACCATCTAAAGTGCTTTGTCTGAAGTGGGAATGTGGACTAATTTGCAATGATAGTGGCCTTAGTGCATTTAGAGCTGTCAAAGCTGTCAATTTACTCTCATAAACTGTATATGCTCTATGCTGTTTATGCTGCTGCATAAATGGATCTTTGATAGAATGTTGTTAGCAAAGCAAGTGGGATCTGAGAGTGAATAGAAGGCAAGGAGAACAAACATGCACCATATATTTATACTCATATGAAATATATGAAATTCAGATATGAAATATACCATTATTCACAAGTGGTATTTTGGTTTTTAAACTTGTATAATATCTCATTATGCAAATAATATAAAGATAAAATTCAATAAATCTAATTTAGGAGTTTACTGTGCAACACATAAGTATGGTCAAGCTTCCTCTAATCAAGAGAAGAATGGTTGAAATTAGCCCTGAATTAAAATTGGCTCATTACTATAAAGGCCTTTTAATAAAAAAAATGACTTGAGCCTAGCTTTTATTAAAGCATGAAGGGGTCATCTGTCTGTAGTGCACAGGAACTATATTTTAATTTCTTGAAAGTGAACTTTTCTGGTTCATTTAGTGATTTTTCCCAAAATCACAATGACCAGGGAAGAAATGTTGAAGTTCATAATCTCAACAGCTACACCTGCATTTTTCTATATGAATCTACTTGTATAATACTTTTTCTATTATTTCTGCCAATTCAAATAAATTAACACTGGTTAAAAATTCCATCATAAAAAATACCTAACTCAAACATGCCACTTATAAGAATTGGGTCTCAGGCTGATAAGTTCTCAATCAATTGTTGTATTAACTCATAAATGCAGATTCTTTCAAGCTATCCATAAAGGGTCCTTTGTATTCTCCGAGCTTGTTGTTTTCTTGCAGGCCTTTCTGTGGGCCCACTTCTTACTACCAATGATGATGTTAACCTAATTAATTGCTGCCACAATCCCTCTATCATCTATGGTCCTACTCAGTAGTTTTTTTGTAAAAAAAAAAAATGTGCCGGAACTCACACATGTCATACAACCCGCCTTGCCTATCCTACAAAGTTCCATCCAAAAAAGGTGCCGGAACTCCGTTTGGGTGTTCTATGACAAAAAAAGCCCTACTCCTACTCATTCTAGAATCCCAACTTCTCTCTCTATTCTTGGCTTCTTTTTTCTTTTTGGGTCAACAGCCATATCTGTGTAACTACTCATTTCCCAGCTTTGTAGGTTTCTGTCATCTGTCCCTTGTTTGCAACATGGCATCTTTGGATATCAGAATCAGAGATTTATGCTTCATCAGCTTGTATCTCAACAACCAGAAATGCATAGCCCAACAGATCCTCAGCGCTCTAAGTGGTATCATTGACTTTAATGTTGTACCATGCTAGTCCATTGGGTGCTATTGGCTTGGTGGCAAAGTACAAAAGCTCTGATAGATAATTATTTCAGGGTTCCATAGATCATTTTGCAGGGTTATGGAATTGAATTTTGAGCGAACCCCAGTCCAAACAGCTCTATGCATTCTAAAACATCTATAGAGTTTTATCAGGTTTCCCTTATTGTGCAAAAAGGGATATTGAGAGTATCCCTCCAGAGACCCACGGGCTCTATTTTTCTATATATCTATATATCTTACAATTCCTTAGCAAATTCAGAAATGTAATAGAGCTTTGCCATGACAACTGTATTTAGGGTGATATCATTTGCTTCCTTCATTTCCACTTGCTGAGAAGGATGTGGCTCATGTCTACATTTTTTTCAGGATGCATTCTCTCAGATATCTATTGTACGCTAACCTCCCTTTTGGTAATTGGTCTACTTACCAATTTCAAATTTTGCTTTAATTTAAAATGTAAAATATCACCTTATTTTAAAATCTATATTTAAAAATCTTCCTTTCTTCATTTTTAAGTACATTTGTTTTATTTAAAAGCCAACAGACATATTTTTAAAAAATTAAAAACAAGCCTCCAATAGCAATGTTTTATTTATTGCAGTAAACAAAAAGAGAAGTTTCACCTATTAAATTTTGTATAAACAGGATCCAAAGTAACTTCTCTGGTATATCTCCTTTGTTTTACATATCATTTTCCCCATTACAACAATTTTGCATATTTTTATCATACCAAAGATTGAATGTTGGAGCCACTTGTGTTTTCCAATATTATGCTATATTTGAGCTTCCACAACCATTATCAGGGTTCATTTTAAATTTGCTTTCTTTTTCATAATGTTCTTCATCATTATCATAAAATTTCTTGAGGTAGATTTAATAGGTTGGTGGCTAAGGATTCTCCAGGTCATATTTTAGCTTGGCCATCAAATTGCTATCAACTATATCTTTGTTTCAGCTACCTTTTAATGTCACCAATATATAATGATGATGGGGATTTATCATACATGCTGTTAAAAGAGTTGCCTATGTAAAGTACCTACATATGTAAATTACCAGGGTTGGTGATATGTTGTGGATCCCCCAGCATCCTCTCTAACATCAGAAGATGCTCTGGACCAGTTCTTCAAAGTCTTGTCTCCTGGACATGTGAATGAACTCCAACAAAATGCTAGGTTTCAATAATTCACTTTTTGCTTTATAATATTATAAATCTTTATATGGCTTGTAAATACATTTCTAACTAAAAATAATATCAAAAACTGCTGCCTAGCAGTATCCCAGATTTTTATTTCATCTTTTTTAAATTAAAAGAACCTTTAAACATTAGAATGGGAGAGGCAAGCAGAAGCAAGATGCTCATGGATTTTACATTGCCTACCCCTATAGACATATAATTCAATATGTATATTATTCTGTATGTGAATGAAAAATCTAATTCATGAGTGGCAGCTCAGCTCCCAACAGATCAATACATTCCTTCTCTTCCAGCAGACACTGTTGAAGTAGACCACTTCATGAATGATTTCAGAGATGAAGCTCTTTGAAGAGAGGCCAGCTTGGTGAAATAGCATTTTCCTCCCCCCTTCAAATTTTTTTGAATATCTTTAACACTGTTATCAAAATTTCATATGGGTGCCACTGATGTATAAATGGATTCAGAGTAACAAATAGCACCATAAGCAAACTTTTAGTGGCAAAGATATGCAAAACGCAGAAAATTCAAAACTTTTTTCACAGAACTATATTTATTAGCCAAAAACTAATGTGCCCAAGTATGTCAGCTTAGCCTTTATTGTGTAAAAATAAGTGCAATACTGGGATACAATCCCCAAAATGACAGAATGATCTCAATTCGAATCCAAGGCAAACCATTCAATATCACAGTAGTCCAAATCTATGCCCCAACCACTGGTGCTGAAGAGGATGAAATTGACCGGTTCTATGAAGCCCTACAGCACCTTATAGAATTAACACCAAAAATGATGTCCTTATCATCATGGGGGATTGGAATGCTAAGGTAGGAAGCCAAAAGATAACCGGAATAACAGGCAAGTTTGGCCTTGGAGTACAAAATGAAGCAGGGCACAGGCTAATAGAATTTTGTCAAGAGAATACGATGGTCATAACAAACACTCTTTTCCAACAACCCAAGAGACGACTCTACACATGGACATCACCAGACTGTCAATATAGAAATCAGATTGACTATGTGCTCTGCAGCCAAAGATGGAGAAGCTCTATACAGTCAGTAAAAACAAGACCAGGAGCTGACTGTAGCTCAGATCATGAGCTTCTCGTTGCAAAATTTAGGCTTAAATTGAAAAAAGTAGGGAAAAGCACTAGGCCACTCAGGTATGAACTAAATCATATTCCTGATGAATATACAGTAGAGGTGACAAATAGATTTAAGGAATTAGATCTGATAGACAGAGTGCCTGAAGAACTATGGATGGAAGTTCGCAACATTGTACAAGAGGTAGCAACTAAAACCATCCCAAAGAAAAAGAAATGCAAGAAAGCAAAATGGCTGTCTGAGGAAGCTTTGCAAATAGCTGAGGAAAGAAGGGAAGCAAAGACAAAGGAGAAAGAGAAAGATACACCCAATTGAATGCAGAATTCCAGAGAGTAGCTAGAAGAGATAAGAATGCCTTCTTAAATGAACAGTGCAAAGAAATAGAACAAAACAACAGAATAGGGAGGACCAGAGATCTCTTCAAGAAAATTGGAGATATGAAGGGAACGTTTCATGCAAAGATGGGCATGATAAAGGACCAAAATGGCAGAGACCTAACAGAGGCAGAAGAGATTAAGAAGAGATGGCAAAACTACACAGAAGAACTATACAAGAATGAGCTTAACATCCCAGATAACCACAATGAGATGGTCATTGACCTCGAACCAGACATCCTAGAATGTGAAGTGAAATGGGCCTTAGAAAATCTGAGCAACAACAAAGCTAGTGGAGGTGACAGTATTCCAGCTGAGCTATTCAAAATCTTAAAAGACGATGCAGTAAAAGTGCTACACTCAATTTGCCAGCAAATTTGGAAAACTCAACAGTGGCCACAGGATTGGAAAAGGTCAGTTTACATTCCAATTCCAAAGAAAGGCAATGCCAAAGAATGTTCAAACTATCGCACCATTGCACTCATTTCACATGCTAGTAAAGTTATGCTTAAAATCCTACAAGCTAGACTCCAGCAGTATGTGGATCGAGAACTACCAGAAGTACAGGCAGGATTTCGAAGAGGCAGAGGAACTAGAGATCAAATTGCCAACATACGCTGGATCATGGAGAAAGCTAGGGAGTTCCAGAAAAACATCTACTTCTGCTTCATTGACTATGCAAAAGCCTTTGATTGTGTGGATCACAACAAATTGTGGCAAGTTCTTAAAGAGATGGGAGTACCAGACCATCTCATTTGTCTCTTGAGAAACCTATATGCGGGTCAAGAAGCAACAGTGAGAACCGGACACGGAACCACTGATTGGTTCAAAATTGGAAAAGGAGTCCGGCAAGGCTGTATACTGTCGCCCTGCCTATTTAACTTATATGCAGAGCACATCATGAGAAAGGCAGGGCTAGATGAATCAAAAGTTGGAATTAAGATTGCCGGGAGAAATATCAACAACCTAAGATATGCAGATGATACCACTCTAATGGCAGAAAGTGAAGAGGAACTAAAGAGCCTCTTGATGCGGGTGAAGAAGGAGAGTGCAAAAGTTGGCTTGAAACTCAACATTAAGAAAACCAAAATCATGGCATCCGGCCCTCTCAATTCCTGGCAAATAGATGGGGAAGAAATGGAGGTAGTGACAGATTTTATTTTTCTGGGCTCCAAGATCACCTCAGATGGGGACTGCAGCCAAGAAATTAAAAGACGCTTGCTCCTGGGGAGGAAAGCTATGGCAAATCTAGACAGCATACTAAAAAGCAGAGACATCACCCTGCCAACAAAAGTGCGTATAGTCCAGGCCATGGTTTTCCCAGTTGCAATGTATGGCTGTGAAAGTTGGACCATAAGAAAGGCTGAGCGCAAAAGAATTGAGGCCTTTGAACTATGGTGCTGGAGAAGACTCCTGCGAGTCCCTTGGACTGCAAGGCGTTCAAACCGGTCAGTCCTAGAAGAGATCAACCCCGACTGCTCTTTAGAAGGCCAGATCCTGAAGTTGAAACTCAAGTACTTTGGCCACCTAATGAGAAGGAAGGACTCACTGGAGAAGGGCCTAATGCTGGGAAAGATTGAGGGCAATAGAAGAAGGGGACGACAGAGAATGAGATGGCTGGATGGAGTCACTGAAGCAGTAGGTGTGAATTTGAATGGACTCCAGAAGATGGTAGAGGACAGGAAGACCTGGAGGAACGTTGTCCATGGGGTCGCGATGGGTCGGACACGACTTCGCAAGTAACAACATAACAACAAGTGCACGTTTATGCTGCCTTAAAGCTTCAGAGCTCTGTATTGATTTTCTAGGACTACACAGTATTGTGTTTTTAATGTATGAAAATAGCTATAGGATTCAATTACTCCCTTATTTTTAAGCGTTTAATTTATTTCCATCTACTGCTGTGAATCTATTTTCCTTTTTCCATGTGCACATTTACTTTAATATTATCTTGTTCCCTCCAGATATATTCTGTGATAAGCAGTTTCTTTAATGCAACATACATTCATTGAAGAGTTGAAATGCTAGGTTTGTAGAGTCCTAACAGTTTACTTAAATGAATTTAGATAAACATATTATAACATTTCTTTACTTCTTATGTTTTTTAAAATAAAAAGTAGCACAGTTTGCATTTATACACTCAGTATTTTTTCATTTAAAAATTGTTCCTTAGTATGAACTCTGAATCCAGAACAGAGTGGACCAGTTCAAAGTGTGTTTCTGACAAGGCCATTTTAGACAATATTTTTATTGAAACCCCTCAATCCCCAGAGTGTTTCATGACTGCAGCAATAGAATTTGTTCCTGTTGCAGACTTGTCCATGGTTTCCTTAGTATAGTTTGGGAGGTTCTATTTGCCAAAATTAAAAACCAGTTTTGATTTTAATCTTTCATACTTCCTTGTTTCCAAAATGCTTTGGTGGAAGACAGCAGTATTGGTCCTAATGATGACTTGTCCAACCATCAGTCAAGAATGCCATGACCTTTGCAATCAGATTGCCATTAATTCTGCCTACCATAGCATTTTAGAGTGAATATGGTAGCAGAAGGAATTTGAAAGATGTTAAGCACCTGCTTACAGTTGGAAGTGCCAGTCTGGTGGCAGGGACTCTTCAGTACTTCATGACCTGTTGACCACAAGGGGCAATAAGGTGTAGTTAGCTAAGAATTTGTTCTGTGCTATCTTTTCTCTATCTATCACTCTGCCTACTCTTTGTCTAAGAGTTGTATAAATGGAGGTCACATCCTTCTGACTTTGTTCTCAGAAATGTACACACAGTGAGAACACATTCCTTTGATTCTCTTCCTGCTAATATATAGCTTGTTACTAGCCTTTGTTTATCTATAGTATGTATTTTCTGAAAATAGTTATTTCCAGTATAAGTTATAAAACCTGTTTCACTAATCAAATAGAGTCATAGGTTGGAAGGGACCTTTGAGGTCTTCTAATCCAATGCCCTAGTCAAAAAGAAGACCCTATACATTCCAGACAAATGGCTATCCAATCTTTTCTTTAAAACTTCCAGTTACGGAGCACCCACAACTTCTGAAGGCAAGCCGTTCCACTAGTTAATTGTTCTCACTGTTAGGAAATTTCTCTTACTTCTATGTTGGTTCTCTCTTGATTAGTTTCCATCCATTGCTTCCTGTTCTGCCTTGTTCTGCTTTGAAGAATAGGTTGTCTCTCTCTTCTTTGTGTCATCCCCTCAAATATTGGACTCCTGCTATCACCTGTCCTTCTTTTCATAAGACTAGACTTCATTAGAAGGCACCCTCCTTTTTGTTCTGCACACCAAAGTCTAAATACTAGAGGAAGACAAGGCAGGAATCTCCCCAATGTCAAGATCAGAGATGGGAGCTGATCCAAGACAAAGGGATGCTGGGACAAAAAAAATAGCATGGCAACAGAAAGGGAGTCAGATGAGAAGTTAACCAACAGCTGCCCTAATGAGTCCTGCTCAGGAAACTAGCCCAACAAAGCTTCTATAGGAAGTCTACACGCAAAGAGCTATGCCTTCAAATAAAAAAAATGAGGAACAGGCATCGTTAGTGATTAGTTTCATACCTTCCTAGAGACATTTGCCTGGTGTTAGTATATGTAGAAAAGATGGAGCAGGTGACCTTTGATAGGAGGATAAAGGGAGGCAGGTCATCTCCTTGGGAATTCTGATGGCTTTATGACTTCACACCTGCAGCTCAAGTGTCAGTTACTGTCAGTTATCAGTTATCAGAGTGAAGATGTCTCCCAAGAGGCAGGTTGGTCTTCAGAAGGGCTCCTGGACTCTGAGGAACCTTCCATTTTTTTGTAACCAGCTATTAGAGGGATAAGTGAGGGTGAGAGTTTGGGTTTGGTTAAGGATTAGGGTGAGGGTGAAAGTTAGGATGAGGGTGAGTTTGAGGATCAGGGTCAGGATAAGGGGGAGAGTCAGGGAAGTGAAGACAGGCAAAGAAGGACAAGGAGGGAAGTGGGAGAAGGAAAGGAAAAGATGTGGGGAGGGAGACAGTAAGGGGAAAGCAAGAGAGAAAGGGGAAAGAGGGAGAAGGGGTAGGAAGGGAGATATAGACCATGGGGGGATAGGGGAGAGGGAGAGGAAGGGAGGGAGGACAAAGGGAGAAGGAAAGGGGAGGGGAGGGAGAGAGAGAGGGAAGGAGGAGAGAGAGGGAGGAACAGGAAGGCAATCCTGGTCTTCCAATCCTACTTAAGCCTTTCAACCACTGGATCACACTAATACTTACTGGTTGTATGGGATTAGGCAAGACTCCCAGAGTTGCTGGGAGTTGGATGGCATACAATTTTAATATATTTTTGGTTGGTCACACAGTCAGCCAGATGTTTAGACTGGATTTTGCATTTTATCCAACCAATATCATTAATATGTAGAAGAATTTTTGGTTTTGGTAATGCTTGCTTCGCCTACTCTTTTCCCCTTCCATTTGTCTTTTTCCAAAAGAAATTGTTGCCTGAAAAATCACTATTTTAAAATCTCTTAAGGTAGTCTCTCTTTTTGGTCAGCAATATTTCTCTTTTGATTAAGTGGAATGTGCAGAATAACAGAACAGAATAACAGAGTTGGAAGGGACTTTGGGGGTCTTCTAGTCCAACCCCCTGCTCAGGCAGGAAGCCCTATATCACTTTAGACAAATGGTTGTCCAATCTCTTCTTAAAAACTTCCAATGTTGGAGCATTCATAACTTCTGAGGCAAGTTGTTCCACTGATTAATTATTCTAACTGTCAAGAAATTTCTTCCTAGCTCTAGGTTGTTTCTCTCCTTGATTAGTTTCCATCCATTGCTTCTTGTACTGCCTTCGGGTGCTTTGGAGAATAGCTTGACTCTCTCTTTAATCAATAGACTTGCACTCTAGGAATGCTCATCTACACAGAGAAAATGCTTCAATATTCAATACTCACTTCACTATTTCCTGTTCTTAACCTTAGAGGTTATCAGGAAAAGTGTTGTGATTCTGTTATCTAGTTTGACTGCCTTAAGGAACATACACACACACAAACATGATATACAATAGATAAAAATGGGTTAATCTCTTTTACTTTTGTTTGAACTCAATCCCAAACAAGTGATTCTAATATCTTCATGTAAGAATGCTATTATTCTTTGCCATTATCATTTCTGTTTTTCAGAAAAATCCTTAACCTGCCTGAAATTTTGCTACAAATATTCATTAGTGGAGGGTCCAAGTTCACTAAAAAAATTACTACATTCTATCAGTGCACTCTAATGTTCCTACTTTGAACTGCTCATTGTGAGGAACAGTATGGAAGGATATTTATGTCCAGGGATTTATGTCCCTGGTCCTACTTGTCTCCCAGGAGGAAATATCAAAATTATTAAGGTTGGTTTCATTCAATTTATCATGTTCCAGATAAGGAAAAGGAATTGGCCCTAAGTACTCCAGTGAACTCCAAAGAAGAACAGGAAAATGGGTCTGGAGACTCCAGCCCAGCCCAATATTTTAACTGTAGCTCTCAAGCATTCCAAAATTATTAAAAGTCTCCATCTTTTTATGTATGTGTGCTCCAGTTCATCTGGAATTTTAGGATCTGTGAATGGTGTAATATAATATAGTTTATTAATTGATTAATTTTACGAGCATATCAATAATGGTGATCAGTCAAAATTCAGCATTGTTATAGAAATTGCATCACTAGAAGCTTCATGGTGTACACATTTAGTGTTTTTTTGCTATATAAGCATCTGAAAGTGTAATGATGGGACAATGCTTTCTCAGAGGGACAGATTTCTAGAACTAACTCTTGAAAGAAAGTAACTATGCAACACACTGAATACTTCTATGTGTGGGCATTGCTCACCAGCAGGGTTTGTATACACAGTTCCTGATTTTCACAAACTATTTGTGAAATGTTTATGATTATTGCATGCTCTGAAAAACTTTCAAGAGGGAGATGGGAATATATTTGTGAGCAGATTCAACCTCTTCTTCCATGTGTCTTGATACTCTATGTGCTACTTTCTTCTATTACATTGACTTAAACATTTTAACCTAGAAATCTTTGTAGGCTTTTGTACTTATGTATGTTCACTGATGCATGTTATTTCTGTAGTATTGCATGTTACATGTTTTGATTCAAAATGAGGAACATGGAAAAGAAACACTGAAATGGATTGAAGAACTGCCTATCTTAATATTAAGTTCACTGTTGCCTTTGTTACATGAAATAAGCAAACTACTGTAAGTGCAATCCCATAAAAGAAACGAACTCTTGACAGATTGTATGCAATCAAAAGTGTAAAAAAGCCAGGGAAATAGCCATTTGGCAAGAAATAAATTATGCACTGTATAATGTGCAAATGTCCAAATGTAAAATATGTAAACAGCTGACTAGTGATGGATAATTAACATGATACAATAGTAATGGTTATAACAAATAATGGTATATATAATGTGAAGTAATACTTCAATGGATCTTTGAGTATCTGAAAATGTTGGATGTGTACAAAGTAATGAATATCCATACTATACTGCACCATTTACAGATAAAACTCCAGATGAACTGGAGCACATATGCAAAAAAAAAAAAGAGTCAGAATAAATAGAAAACAAAGCTTTTTAAATCCTCTCTTTGTTCCAATATACTTTTACAAGATTACTGCTTTTTCCAGCATTTTAAACATAGGTTTTAATTGATCTTTCAGTTAGATTTGTAATATTTTATTGTAATATTTCATGGAAAGCTATAAACATTTTGATCTTTTTAGATAATTCTCATGTGTGTTGTAAGATGCACCTTCCTACAATCCCTTTTTTTGTGTGTCTCAGTCTTTTCTATTCCAGTATAAAATGTACCTGATAGTGATTGGAATTGTTCTGATCGTTTGTGATATATTTTTTTCCCTGCAACTTTTCCTAGACATAAAATAACCCAGGGAAAATGAGCACAGATGTAATGAACCAGAAGTAATTACCTATAGACCAGCTGGAAATGTCTATTCTCTTCCCTATAGACTGAGGAAAAAATAAGCTTGCCAGTTTAAGACAGAACCACTATTTTGAAAAAAAAATTCTGCATCTATGAAAATAGTCATGATATATGGATATTTCATGAAATTTCAAGTCCTTTCTTATGATATGATTTGAACATTTGAAATAGTTGGAGGTGGGAGTGATCATATGCCAGAAGGAAGATTATTCCTGTAGGGTTTTTTTCATAGAAAGGTCATTATTTTTCTCATTTTTTAGGTTGTAAATATTATCTATGTGTTTTAATACCTTTCTAAATATATCCATGGCAATTAGAAACAAGATTTAATGCCAACATGAATCGAGACCAAATTAGTGATTGGAGCTAATATTACAACAAACACACTATGATTATGGCTTTAGTAGGTATGCAAAACATCCTCAGTTATTAGTTGTTCATAGTGATGATTCTGTGATATTTGGGTTGTTTCTGTGTCACTGCTGTTTGATTTTAATTGAATTCTGGAATGAGGTCAAAGGCCTACCTATGTCCCTAAGGACTGCAGTTAACCATTACAGTTTATCCTTCATATCCTACATTGAGAATAAATCTGATGTTGCTGAATCCAGGCCCTACCCTCTTGGAGCTATGAGAAAGAGGAAGACAAGGAAGAACAAAGAGAAAAAGATCTTGTCTTCAGCTCAATGCCCCTGTGAAGTCTTTGACCCAATAGCTGATGTGTATGTGAAAGTTAGGTTCTTTTTTCTGGATTTCGTCCTCCAAACTGGGCCATGGCAACAGGATCAAGAGAAAAAGATGGAAACCAATTGCTCCTGTTACTATTATTCCCCTTCCCCCCAGGAAAATTTTGTTTTGAGTATGGAATTAAATAGGCCTATTTGTTTATAGCAATTATTCAGGATCAAATTGGACACAAAGTTAATTACCTCACGAATGGATTGGTTGTTGTTGTTTTTACATTCTTTTAAATGTAACTAGCAGATTTAACAGTTAAGTATGAGCAATGCTTGCTATGGGGAAGAATAACAATTATTTATCTTTTGACATTGTATATGTGCTTTTAAGGAAGCCTCCAGTGCTCTGCTTCCTCATAATTAATGTAGAAGTTATATGGAAGAGTTTCTACCTCCTCTGCCTTATCTAACAGCATTTTTAAAATGCCAGCAATCCAATCCAAAATAGTATGAGAGAATTTGAAAGCCTGGAAATGAAAGAGAACTTTGACTTCATGCACATTACTGAAATCTGACAGTATGAGAGAGATGAATTGGCCACAACTCATATTCAGACAGGTTATAATTTACCTCTCACCATATGGCTTTGCACTTGATGGCATGTGTTCTCAGATGCTAAACGGGATATACAGGTTCAGCAGGGGAAGCCAGCCTTCAACCAATGAGAACTTGAATCAGTAGCCTTTGTGCATTATAAATGTCACAACAATAGATTAGGCTGGGAAAAAGGAAAACTTGGGTGTGCTATGATGCATCAAGGAGACAGTTTTTAGAGCAGTTTTAGGATAATCTAGCAGGAAATAAATAGCAAAGCAAATAAAATTAATGTATTTTTTTTTCTTCAAGAACAATGTTCAATTGAATCTCAGGAGCAATTGGAGAAACCATTTTAAAAAACAATAGGTATTTTTAAAAGCTTATGTAGACTTGTGCTCAAATTTCACTTCAAAAAAATATAAATGAATGAGTTATGATTGCATCATGTGCACATTGCTTTACAAGTACAGGAAAATTTTTAATAAATATATTATGCTTCTTCAGAATCTTGTCAAGCAATCAAACTGGACACAATATTATTTACATCGTAAGGCTTTGCACTTTTCTCCTGTTTATTACTAATACTCTTAGGTTACCTCTTTTACAGCTGCTACTATAAGTGGAACAGAAAGCTGCCATTGGGATCTTTCCTACCAAATCAAAAAGCAGCAACTGAGGGAAGAATGCAGATGGGAACTCTGAAGTAATGCAGAAACCTATCTTGGGATTTTTTTTTTGCCATACATAGTTTAAACCAGGGGTGTCCAACCTTGGCAACTTTAAGACCTGGGGTTGAATTTCCAGAAATCCCCAGCCAGCCAAGTCCACAGTCTTAAAATTGGCAAGATTGGACACCTCAGGTTTAGACTATAAATTCAATGCATAGAGGTCAATGAAGGAAGCAAACAATACCAAGCAGGAAAGTAACATAAATTCACACATACTAACTTTTCATTGGAACTAGTGTTAGAAATAATCCCTCCTAAAATTTATCTTTTCCTTCCTTACTCTCTCCATTAATTAAACTTGATTTCATCTAGAGACATATTCCTTTAATGCTTTGGTCAATGTGACATGTTTTTTAAAATGCATATAAAATGTATACATTAGGGAGAAAATACCAAAATCCACAAAATGGGGAGAAATGTTCAGAACATAAACTCTTTATTAAAGTAACATACAGCAATTAATTATACTGGGGGTTTGCCTTCAAAATTATGCATATTAGCATGCTGAGAAAAATGTATACAAAGATGCTTATAATTGAACTGTCTATACAAAAATGTTAATGCCTATTTTTTTAAAAAAAAAATCATACTGATGTGGCAGTGGGATGGAATGAAATTTGATTTGGGTTAAAATGAGAAACTCAATGAAATTATAAATAATTATAAATAATACATAAAAATGAGTCTGATCTGAATTGAATACTGAATGGAATTTTTACTCAAAGAATAGAGAAAATAACATTTCTAAAAAATATTTCAAACTGAAGTTGGATGACCTCTCCTCAACTCTCTGTGTGGATAAGCCAAGTAGGTAGACTGACGAGGGAGGGATATAGATACCTGTTATTTCAGAATGACCTATCAAATTCTTAGTTTGGTTGTCTTGCTGGATATTTAAACCTCAATGCTCAAAGTTTTTCATGACTGCATAGAATAATATTTGGGCTGTGAAAAAGATTAGACTAAAGATACAGTCAAGGACCACCTCTATGTTTAGTAGAAACAATGCTGGGTGAGATTATGGAAAGATAGAAAGAAAGATAGTGAAAATATGTATTTATGTTGCATTTATATATCCCTTTCGTCTCAACCCTGGGAGGTAGTGACGGTGACCAACTCAATCACCCCATGAATATTTGAAGCTTAATCTTGGTTTTTAATATTATAATCAATGCCATAGAATAATTTATAAAGTACATATTTTGAAACAACTGTGAAGCATGCAAACTATATTCAGACTCTGTCAGTGAGTCAGTGTCAGTCCGTTGAGACATCTTTAATAATTTAGGTAAGAAGCACTAACCATGTGTTCGAACACTACCTTTATTATAAGGTTCAAGTAGCAGAATCTTGTCTAAAGTCTGAAAGCATTTTCCCCTTCTTTAGAAGTAGTCCTTGACTTATGACCACAACTGAGCCCAAAATTTCTGTTGTTATGTGAGACAGTTAAGTGAGTTTTGTCTCATTTTATGACCTTTCTTGCCACAATTGTTAAGTGAATCACTGCAGTTGTTAATTTAGCAACATGGTTGTTACATGAATCTGACTTTCCCATTGATTTTGCTGGTCAGAAGGTCACAGAAGGTGATCACATGACCCCAGGACACTGCAGCTGTCATAAATATGAACCAGTTGCCAAGCATCTGAATTTTGATCATGTGATCATGGGGATCCTGCAATGGTTGTTAAGTGTGAAAACAATCATAAGTCACTTTTTCAGTGCTGTTATAATTTCAAAAACTTACTAAACAAATGGTTGTAAGTAAAGGACTACCTGCACTTTTACTTTCCCCAAAATTAGGAAGGTTCCTTTTTTATTCTATATGCTAAGTTACCTTTTTCATTATGCTTATCTACCCTGTGGACTTTCTTCCCATTCCCACCGGCTATTACAGGCAGTTAGAAACATGGTTTCCAATGGAAAGAAGACGATTTTGTGTTGGGGTGGCTGGAGAGAGAGATCCTAGTGGCATTTATAATATTTTATAGAAAATATCATTTGAAATTAAGCACACTTTACATCAAGAATTACATAAAATTATTACAGTGTTTGAAGATTGCCACTAGAAAGAGTGCTAAAGTAAAATCAGTTGTGGAAGCAAGGCAATTTTTTTTATTGAAAGTTTTTTAAATTTTACAAAACAAATCCCCTCCCCAAACCTCCCCACCCTCCCATACCCTCCCCCACCTCCCCAAACCTCCCAAACCCTCCCCCAAACCTCCTAGAGCTGAGTACAGGCTTAATTAAAATTTTTCAGAAAAAGAAAAGAAAAACTTAAAACACATATAAATCCTAAACAAATCTAAATACATTAAATTAAATAGGTTATCTTCTCTAAAAAAATAATAATTGCAATCATTAAACACATTATAATATACTCTAAACATTTTCTAGTATCATACTTATATTATTATCCATCATTCTGTATAAACTCCCTCCAAAACACAAATTTAAACATTACTTTCTTTGAATATCTATACCTACAATATAAAATCTAATCTCTCCCTCTTTCTTTATCCTAGAACACAAAAATAAACATATAAACCTTCATTATACCATTAAAACTAAATACTCTTTGAATACTTAAACTAAATACTTAAACTTAAACTTCTTATCTAAGATTTTCATTCAATCTCCATAATCTTCTCTCCTATCAAAAAAAAAACTTAAAAGACATATAAATCCTAAACAAATCTAGGTACATTTAATTAAACAAGTTATCTTCTCTTAAAAATAATAATAATAATAATAATAATAATAATAATAATAATAATAATAAACCCAATCATTAAACACATTATAATATACTCTGAACCTTTTCATATCATACTTATGTTATTATCCATCATTCTTTATAAACTCCCTCCAAAACACAAATTTGAACATTACTTAAAACATTAAAATTCCCTTATACACATTTAAATCTTTACCAATAACAAATTCCATCCACAATAAACACATTCCTTATCAGTCTCTCTTGTCCATAAACCATTAAAATTCCCTTATACACATTTAAATCTTTACCAATAACAAATTCCATCCACAATAAACACATTCCTTATCAGTCTCTCTTGTCCATAAACCTCAAAAGAAGTGCTTTGAAAACTGCCCTTAAAGCTAACTCCAAAAAGTTTGTAAATCTTGCTTCTCCCACAGACTCAGTACTCTTTTGAATACTTAAACTAAGTACTTAAACTTAAACTTCTTATCTAGAATTTTCATTCGATCTCCATCCTTGTCAGTCTCTCTTATCCATAAATCTCGAAAGAAGTGCTTTGAAATCTGCCCTTAAAGGTAGCTCCAAAAAGTTTTAAATCCTGCTTCTCCCACAGACTCAGGAGCCAATACTTGTGAGGCTTCCTTAAACTCCTTCTTCTGTTGCTCTTTTTCTTTACGATTGTATGTTGCACGAGTTGTCCTCTGCTCCTTCATCTCGACTTGTTGAGGCCTCTCGAACTGAGATTTCCCATTTTTCATTAATATAGGCTCTTCAGACTGCAGTTCTACCCTTAAAGGTTGCTCCAAAAAATTTATAAATCCTACTTCTCCCGCAGATTCAGAAACCAATAGTTGTGAGGCTTCCTTAACCTCCTTCTGTTGCTCCTTTTCTTTACAGTTATATGTTGCACAGGTTATCCTCTGCTCCTCCATATCAACTTGTTGAGGCCCCTCAAACTGAGGTTTCCCAATTTTCATAAGTATAGGCTCTTCAGACTGCAATTCTACCTTCTTTTCTTCCAAAACTTTAAACTTAATAGATGGTGATGAACATACCCCTAGGACCGAAGTATAAAAGTCTTTTGCTTGAGAAACAGTATTAAGTCTATAACATATCCCCAGGTAGTTCACCACCATTCCAATCGGAACATCCCATCTGAACAAGATTCGTCTCTTTTTAAGTTCATCTGCTAAAAAAGCAAACTCCTTTCTTCTTCTTAAAATTTTATATGGGATCTCCTTTAGAATTATAACATCTTGTGAAGCAATTTGAAATCTCTTCTTATAAAAAGCTTGTATAATTTCGTTGCGCAGGGATCTTTTCCCAAAGTAAATTACCACATCTCTTGGCAAATTCTTTTGCACTGCCACCACAGAGTTAACTCTAAATAATTTTTCAATTTCACTAAGTATTTCCTCTTTTTCTTTATTCAAAATCACAGCAAAGTCCTTTGCAACCATCTCTCTCAGATCTCCTTGCACAGACTCTCCCAAACCTCTGATTCTTAAAACATATTCCATTTGTCTATATTGAAGCATAAGAATCTCATTTTCCATTTCTTTTTCCATGCTTTCAAATTTTCCCTCCATCAATTCCACTTTTTTCTGGTACCTCTTCTACACGAGAGTTCAGCTTTTCAAGAACAGAGGCAACTCCTTTTAGAGCCAAAACTATCTCTTGCCTCAAAATCTTATTATTTTCCTCTAAAATCTCTTTCATTTCTGCCCTAATTTGAGATATAACATTTCCCATCATACCTTGCAAATCCTTCACAATTATTGGCTGTACCAAGGAAGAGGGTGAAGTTATTGATTTAGGTTGTTGCACTGATGATAACACCGAAGAAGAAACCACCTTAGGAGCTGTAGGAATTACTGGACGCTTTGGAGCCATCTTAAAAAAAATCTTTACTCCTTCTTAAAAATTACAAAAATTAAGCAAAAGAAAAAGAGAGATTAAGTCCCAAAAAATTCAAAAAGTCCTTCAAAAGGAGATCATTATAATAAAAAGAAAGGAGTTAAAAAAAGAAAAGGGAAGAAGAAAAAAAATAATTAAATAGAAAAAATCCATTCCATTTTTTTTAAAAGTACAAAAAGCAAAACAAAGAAGTTAAACAAAAATAATAATGGTTCTAAAATCCAAATCCAACATCAAAATCAAATCCACATTCTGTTCCAATCATTAAAAAAAAAAGGAAAAGGATAAAAAAAAAACACCAAAAAGCCTGCTGATCGCCATTCTACCTTCCCAAAAAAGAAAGAAAGAAAGAAAGGCTTGCCGATCACCATTTTACTTTCCCTTTCAACAAAAGAAAAAAAATAAAAAGAGGGAATATAAAAGTAAAAGTAAATCTTTAAACTTAAAATCCAAATAAAATCAAAGAAAGCAAAAGCTAAATCCTCTACTCAGCTCTGTCCGCCTCTAAAAAAAACTCACCAGATCACTTTAATCGCGGAGGTGGTTGCAGCGGCTTGTTTTGTCCCTAGGGACAAAAGCATTTGGGAAGCGGAGACAGTCTGAACTCTGTGGGAGCACTCCTCTCACCCCCCAAAAAAAGCCTTGGGGGTGCATGAGAGTGGCTCTACCACTATTCAGACAACCCTCTTCCCCCCCTTTGCCCGGGAGGGGGATTTTGAACCACTGAACAGCTGATGGCCGCTGTTCATAGAGATTCAAACACTTACCCAGGAGGACAGCTACAAAGTAGCCGCCATCGCGCGCGCAGATCCACCGGAAGACCGAAGCAAGGCAATTTTTTAACAGCTTTTGTAATGTTAATAATAGTGCAAGCGGATTAAAAAAATAGCTTACTTTTTTTTTCAAAAGTAACATATCCTGGCAAGCACACCCTGCTGAGTTTAACTTTAGAAGAAGAAAATGTATCTGAAACATTATATTAGAAGGAAACTATAAAGCAAGTGTGTAATTAGTATGTAATAGAGATAAACTGGTAGTAAAACAGGAATTAATTCTTAAAGTGCTAACAAGCTATTTGTCAATGCTGAAAATATTGTATATTCTTGCTTTTGACAATATGCAGAATTGTCTGGTAATTATGGGGTTAATACAGAGCAGAAGGGGGGTTGGGGGTAAAGCCCAGGAAAGAAAGAGGAAGAAAACATTTGACCTTCACACTAATTGGATAATGTGAGATATGAGGGCTAATTTAGGGAGGGAACATGCTGATAATTTAACTGCTCAGAGGAAGAGAACTTAAATCCTAGCATCCCTCTGTTGTGCCTGTGCCAACATTTTGATTCAATAAAAGACTTTTAGGAAAATAATGCCTGGAAGTTCTTTGAAGTGTTTCATTAGCCGGAACCATAACACTATTGGAAAGAGGCTAGTGAAAGCAGTAAAGGAAAGAAAAGTTTTATGTTAGGCATCCCTCCTAGATGCAAAATCTATCAATTACATAATGTGGGTATGAAATTCGCAAACTTTTCCCTATCCCCAGAACCGTTCTTATTGCTACAGTACCTCAATGCTTGAAGTACGGTGTCCTTCTGGATGTGAAGGCAGGTAGAGGATAGCTTAGAAATTCATATGCAGTGTTGTATGCCCCAAAATTCTCTTAGAAAAAACTAAATATCCTACCTACCTGTGATCTCATAAGACCTAGGGACACTGTTCAATGTTTATATCAATAGTTCCAAAATATTGAAACACACTATATAATAATAATAATAATAATAATAATAATAATAATAATAATAATAATAATAATAATAATAATAATAATAATAATAATAATTCGAATTGCAAACTATAGGCAGAACCTCCAATTTCAATCCAATCAGAAATGTTTCTACCAATCCATCAATGGAGAAACTACAAGGAATCAGTCAGTACCTGACAAGGAAGAAACAGTGCAGTTCTGGAAGCAGATATGGGATAACCCAAAGAAATACAACAAGGATGCGGCTTGGTTAAAAGAGGTGGATGCAAATAAAACAGAAGTTGAAATGAAAGAATAGTAATAACAACAAAAATGGTAGAAAAAAGAGCAAAGAAAATCAAAAATTGGTCAGCACCAGGTGAAGATGAACTGCATGGGTTTTGGTTGAAACATCTAACTGTTATACACCCACTCATTGCCAAGCAGTTCAACAATATACTACAAGGAGGAGAAATTGAAAAGTGGCTAACAACTGGGAAAACCTACCTAATAATGAAAAATCCAGCAAAAGGGCAACACCAGGCAACTACAGGCCAATTACCTGCTTACCAACAACTTTCAAATTACTAACTGGTGTGGTAGCTGATGCAGTACAACAGCATCTAGTTGAAAACAATCTCTTTCCACCTGAGCAGAAAGGAAACCGCCCCAATAGCAGAGGAACAAAAGATCAACTCCTAATAGACAAAATGATCTTGGAAAACTGCAAGAAAAGGAAGACCAACCTGAATGTGGCATGGAGTGACTACAAAAAGGCATTTGACTCTCTGCCACATGATTGGATAATCAAGTGCCTAGAAATAACAGGAGTCAGTAGAAACATCAGAAAATTTGTGCAAAGATCGATGGCACAATGGAAGACACAGGTGCAGATCAATGGTGAGAGGCTGGGAGAGGTTAATACCAAGAGAGGAATATTTCAAGGAGATTCATTATCACCATTACTATTTGTTATTGCACTATTTCCTCTGTCAACAATACTGAATAACTCAGGACATGGCTAGCAAACATCAAAAACATCTGCCAGGCTATCCCACCTCCTTTACATGGATGATCTGAAGCTGTATGGAAAAACATCATCTGAAATAGAATCGCTGCTCAACACTATCCATATATATAGCCAAGATATTGTTATGGAGTTTGGCTTGGACAAATGTGCCACACTTACTATCAAACAAGGAAAAATAGTGAAAACTGAAGGAATCAAGATGCCCCACGAAAATAACATTAAGAGTCTGGATGAGGAAAAGTACTACAAATACTTGGGTATCCTTCAAGCTGACAACATCAAGCACACTGAAGTCAAGAAAAAGATTAGAGGTGAATACATCAAGAGAGTGAAGAAAATCTTAAAGTCCAAACTCAATGGAGCAAATACCATAAAGGCAATCAACACCTGGGCAATCCCAGTAATTAGGTACACAGCTGGAATAGTGGACTGGACTCAAGCAGAACTAAAAGCAATGGATAGGAAGACCAGAAAAATAATGACAATGAATCATGCCCTTCATCCACACAGTGAAATTGACAGACTTTATCTACCAAGGCAAATAGGTGGGCGTGGAATGCTACAAGTACATCAGATGGTTGAAGAAGAAAAAATGGCTTTGGAAGAATATTTGAAGAACAGTGATGAAGATGCACTGAAATTAGTATATCAGGAAGGCTTACTGACTACTGGAGAGACCAAACTGGCCTACAAGAAAGACCAAATGAAGAACAGAATAGAGGCATGGGAAGACAAAGCAATACATGGCCAATACATTAAAAAAATAGCTGGGAAAGCAGATAATAATAAAACCTGGCAATGGCTAAGAGCAGGAAAATTGAAGAAAGAGACCGAGGGACTAATTCTGGCTGCACAAGACCAAGCCTTAAGGACAAATGCATACAAAGTCAAAATCGAGAAGACAGCAACAGACAGTAAGTGCCGCCTATGCAAAGAAGCTGAAGAAACAGTGGACCACTTGGTAAGCTGTTGCAAGAAGATTGCACAGACTGATTACAAGCAGCGGCATGACAAAGTAGCAACAATGGTGCATTGGAAGATCTGCAAAAAATATCATTTGCCTGTAAGCAAAAACTGGTGGGATCATAAATAGAGAAAGTCATAGAAAATGATAAAATTAAACTGCTCTGGGACTTCAGAATTCAAACAGACAAGCACCTGCAACATAACACCACAGACTTAACACTTGTCGATAAGAAAGACAAAAAAGTCTGGATAGTGGACGTGGCAGTGCCTGGAGACAGCAGAATAGAAGAGAAAGAACTGGAGAAGATAACAAAATACAAAGACCTACAAATAGAAATAGAAAGACTGTGGCAAAAGCAAGCAAGGGTAGTACCAATAGTAAGAGGCTCCTTGGGTGCAATCCCAAAACAACTGGAGCACCACTTGAACACCATTGGCATTGACAAATTCGCTATTAGTCAATTGCAAAAGGCGGCCTTATTAGGAACTGCTTCCATCCTGCGACGATATCTGTAATACCATCAAACATCCACATCTGCCTATCCCAGGTCCTGGGTAAGGACTCGATAGGTAGACAAAATGCCAAATCCAGTCTGAACATCTGGCTGACTGTGCGATGTTCCATAATGATAATAATAATAAAGTTGGAAGATATCTTGAAGGTCATCTAGTCCAACCCCCAGCTCATGCAGGAAACCCTATACCATTTTAGACAAATGACTGTCCAGTCTCTTCTTAAAAACTTCCAGTGTTGGAGCAGTCACTGCTTCTGGAGGCAGGTTGTTCCACTGGTTAATTGTTCTAACTGTCAGGAAATTTCTCCTTAGTTCTAGGTTGCTTCTCTCCTTGACTGGTTTCCATCCGTTGCTTCTTGTCCTGCCTTCAGGCAGCAGAATTGTTATCCACAAATTAGCACTGTGTGATCAGAGATGATGGCAATCTGCTATTCTTCAGCTATCATCCTGTTATTATTTTTTACATAATGTGAAGAAAGGAGCAAAAAAAAAATAACCAGTCTCTCTGAGATTGAAATAGTGGCCCAACAAAATGATGGTCTAAGTTTGCCACTTTTGAATAAAATAGAGAGTTGGTTTGCTGGTCCAGCTAGATGTAACAATTTGGGATTATTAGATTTATTTATATTTTAAAATGGTTCACAGTGGATTTGCAAAAAAACATTTTTTTATGATGGAATAAAATTTTTTGATAGTTTTAAGTTTCTCCAGAAATAGATTCTACAACTGACATAATAAATTGTGTGCCTAAAGGAAAGCAGTACATGCTCAAGGTTGAATTTTTACAGAAATTTATAATATAAAATATAATCTAAAAATGTAAATATAAATTTAGAAATATAAAATTAGAATGCTTTTCTCTTCAGTGTGTAGATTTATATGGACATAATCCTATATAAGGATAATTAGTGTTTTATATTTATTATTCAGTATTTTGTAGTTTTTTTTATCCAAATGAGCTTTTCAGAACTTACTATCAAGTGTTCTTTTGTTGATATGTTTTCCACACATTAACTGCTGCTTTTCTGCGTATGAAGAATTTGGCTGCACTTTGGAAAGTGAGTGGGTGGAAAGTCACCCCAGAAATTATCTGTTCATGTGTAAATGATTCTTCACCCTTGCATTTAATAAGTAGTTTTCTGAGCTCTAATTGTATCGGCTTATACTGTAAAATAAATATTAATTGGCAAAGGCTGGTTTTAGAAGATAATATGACAAGCCTTATGCCATCCCAGATGATTTCTCATGATAATATACAATTTGATTGTTAGTTTAGAGCAAATTATTTTTCTTCCACAGCCAAGGAAAAATAACTTGTAATTCTGACTTCTTTTTGCTCTTTGGAGGTGAGAGAATAAAAGATTACAGTGTAGTAGGATTAATACACCTACTGTCTTTAATTTAGGATACTTAATGGGCACACAAATGAATTTGGTGACTGCTGGCCTGAAAGCTGCCTTTCCTTATTTTTAGGTCATTTAAACTCAGCAGGTAATGTGTAGCTTATTACTAGTTAATGTATTACAGTTTTCTTAATCCATCACAACTGTCCACAATGGTCAATTTGAATTCAAAAGTATCTGGAATGCCTTATGTTTTACCTGTTTCAGTTATAATTTCCAGAGACAACATTTTAACTTTACTGTATGAAAATCCTATGTTCTACCACTGAGCTATAATCTCTGTTAATTTCATTTCCAGTAGCACTTATTTCAAGAAAAAAAATTCTTTAAAAAAACAATATACTTTTTCAGGTATGTTGCAATACCCTTTCATTCATTTTTCCCTAATGGCTCCCATAGCAACATTCAGATGCTTTTCTAACACGTATTTTGATGCAGTTTATGGAATAGATCAGGGGTGTCAAACTGCCAGCCCGCAGGCCGGATACGTCATGCTGAAACCACGCCTACCCCATTGCCGGCAATGGGAAAAAAGTCACGATACATCATGACACATCACGTGACTTGCAAGTTTGACACCCCTGGAATAGATGATTCAGAAAAGGTGGTGGGAGGGGGAGACCATTTTCAGTGCTGCTTTCCTTGCTTTTATAAGAGATTCACATGAGGGATATTAGCTTAGTTGTAAAATATATGCAACCCAAGTGACTACAGTGAAGTTGATACTGGCTAGGAAAGATACATTTCTTAAGCTAAATAGCTAAAATTTCAGGATGCAGAAATAAGGAAATAAAAACAAGAAGTGGATTGCATTGCTAGACATCCTGCTGTAATAACATTATGACCCACAGTCTTGCTCTTTCATTCCATACAAACCATATACAGTGTAGACAGAGAGAGAAGCTGGAAAGAAATTGCTATGTTATTTGGCTGAGGAAGGCACCTGACTTGAATATCTGAAAGGAGGCAAATAGATTGGATTTAGGGGTGCCAGATAAAGGGTTGTTTAACTCAATACAAAGGATTTAGCAGCCAAGAAGAAAATGAATGAGGACAATCATTATAGGCTTTGTAGAGACACAACTCTTGGCATTGATAATGGTTGATGAGGGAGAGACGAGATTGGTCTAAGTAAGTACTGTACTTTAGAAATACGCCAATAATAGAGAGAGATGCTCAGTCTATTTCATGATGGATGGAATAGCTAAGAAGAAGTTCAGTAGCTTGAGATAGTTTGATATTACTACTGGATCTGTAATATATTGTATTACAGCATTCTGCTTCTTTACTGATATAAGAAATGATGTAAAAAGTTCACAGATTGACTGCAATATTTGTTTAATATTTCCTGTACTTGAAGGAAGAGAAGAACTAGCTTTGGAGACTTCTTGCAGATAGATTTGACAGCAAACCTGTTTAAAATAAGAGCTATTAGGGACAATCTCTGAGGAGATTTGGAGCAGATTCTGTGTGGTAGCAGAAGTTACATATAAAAGCAACAAATAAATCAACCAATGAGAAAAACTCCATGAAAAAAAGTAAGAATAACTAAGTGGTGAAACATACACAGATGTATTCTTTAATTTCATGTAACTTTTAACTTGTGTTTCATATTCTCCCAGCAAAGCCTTTTTTTTCCCCAACATAAATTATTTTCTTGTCTATTTCCCTTTAATACCATCAAGAAGAGAAACCACTACAAATAAATCTTAGACATCAACAGCATATCTAAAAACAGATCTTAAAGTAAAGCATTTATTTTGTCATGCATTTGGATTTTAGCTTCCTCAAGAATGTTCTTTCAGATAGCAAGTTGTCCTATCCTCTTGTTTGATCTTGTTTTACATTATCTTTTGAGGTCAAATCATCGTTATTTATCCAGAACTGATATAATCTTTCCTAATTCATTTTGGGGATAGGTACACATATCTCCAAATCTCTCTGCCACCAAATGAATAAGCTTATTTACATTGAGATTTCTTCTCCTAATAGTTCTTTATTTGGTAGAGTGTAGTATCTTGGGCTGGAAGTGATTACAGTATTCTAATTTATTCAGAGAGCCAGATGTTTATAAAATTTTAATTGTTTAACAATATTGTTTAACTGGCAAAGTAGAAAGAATGAATCAGATGGAAGTTGTTTCTATTTAGTGGTACACCAACAAAACTCTAGAGACTTCCTTTCCTTTTTCATTCCCCTTTCCTATTTTTTTCTTTCTGTATTAACTGAACGTGTTTGTGTTTACTCACACAGCTCCATTCAAGGAGGTTATATCAATTATACACATGGTGGGCCAAGTCATCAGGAGAGGACTCATGAGCAAATTTAAGGGGAAGGATACATTCACTACCATTCCAAGGCAGGCTTCCTTTACCATTCTTTTGGCACTGCATTTAGGCAGCATTCAGGATCCAAACTGTATGAGAATCTTCTTTAATAGCTTTCAGGTTTGCAACTTGGTCTTGAATGCAAATCTAGATTGTCCACCCATATGAACTTATTCTAGACAACTCTCGTCTTCCCTCTCTCCTTAAATAATTTCTTCCTGTTTGCTTTGCATTGGATCCTGACATTGAGGATCTAGACCTGCTTTATGCATCAGACCTATTTTACATCTTGTACAAGAATCATGAAGAGGTATTTTGTATTTCCTCTATTTTTCAATGTGTATATCAACTCAGTAATCCATGCCTCTCTGTCCCACTTTAGCAGTATTAACAGTCAAGCAGTTCTACGTTTTTTATAGACAGATGACATTGTGATTATGAAAAAAGTGCTAAGGACTTTAGTCTCTTTCTGCTCAGGAGAAAAGCTAGTAATAAACTATCAAGAAACTAAAGTCATAATATTTGCCCAAAAGCATAAAATTCATAAATGGCAAATTAATGGGAATTCTCTCAAGCAAGTGCACACTTATAAATACCTTGGAGGACTTTTCCAAGTCCCTCTATACAGGAGAGCACATTTTGTATCTATCTGACACATATTGTTGAGCATAGCTCTTCAGCTATCCTGTGATTTAGCTATTTAAAGGGAATTCACTTTATCCTTGCAAGGTCTTCATAGCTAAGGTCCTCTCCCAGCTTCTTGGTTTCCAAGTCTGTACTTTCAGAAATTTTAACATTCTTGAAACCATTTGTTCTGAGTTTATTACAGCTATCTTTGAAGTCCCAAGATACCTTAAGAACACTTTGAAAAGGACTTGGTCTTAATAGATCTTGTATGCTTTTTAACTTTGGGTAAAGTTAACTGATTCCCATTGATCCTTAGAGACCACTTTAAGTCAACTTAGTTAAAAAATACTATAGGCAAGCTTCACTCAGTGTCCTCACTCTGTAGGACACTCATTGGAGAACCTTTGTCCAGAAATATCCATAAAAATCATATCTGACATACTGATCTTCAAACTAATCTAAGTAAGCTCCCCAATCCTTCAGGACATGAGGCCTTTTCAATTACATACAGCATGTGTCAGCTTCCTACTCTTATCACAATCCTGAAATTTTTCTGGGTCTTGACACTGATCAAAGGGATGCTTTGCCTTCTTCTGTTTTGTTGGGCTGGTACTCCCTCATCAATATATACAGTCCTGGTGAAAAGGTACAGTAGAGTCCTTGAAACATATATTCCTTTATTTTTCCCTCTGCAGGGAATCCCCAGCCTGTTTTATCCACCTGTGTTATTCTGGTATATATGGATGCAATATACATGTTAGACTGACAATCTACTCATAACCTTTAAAGCAGGTTTTTTAAAGAAAATAATTTTCTATTATATTAACTGGAAATATATAATTAATAAAACATAACAGTTTTCTGTTATGCTCTGAGTGAATTTAATATTATTCTTCCATCAAAATCCCACTTTTGCTTTTTTTTGCTACTGTCAAATTCATTTAATCTTACAGTCTTTGACCTATTTGAGTTCTGAATCATGCTTCACCAGCAATCTATAAGTAACTATCATCAAATGTTCTAAGATTTTGTTGCAATTTTTGTAGAGTATATACAGTGCTTTTTTTGTAAAAAAAAAAAAAAGGTGCCGGAACTCACACACATCATACAACCCACATTGCCTACCCTACAAGGTTCCATCCAAAAAAGGTGCCGGAACTCCGTTTTGGGCATTCTATGAGAAAAAAAGCCCTAAGTATATATAAGGAACAAAAAATCAAGATAATAATTACAACAATGCACATTACTGAAAGAGAAGACAGAGTTGACTCCTTTCTCTTCTTAAATTTAAAAATTTTAAATTTAATCTAGCAATTATAAAAGTGCCAGGCTAGAAAGAAGGAGACTGTGAGTTTCATCTAAATTCCTCCCTAGTCATGAAAGCCACTGGGCAAGTCACTCTCTTTTCAGCCCCCACTCGTAGTGGTTGCTCTGGGGAAAATAGGAGAAAGCTGTGTTGGATATATTCACTGCCTTAAGCTATTTGTAAAAGTAATAAAGGTTGGATAGAAATAAATAAATAAATTGAAACATCATCAATGAAAACATATGAAGAAAATATTTCAGGACTTTTTTTCTTGAAGATGTTCCACTTCTCATCCAAGAAGCTTCTTCAGTTCTGAATGAATGGTGGGGGATGGAAGGATTTATATTCCTTGCGGTCATTTGGTCATTAGCACTCTTTCTGAGAGTCATTGAGGCCGCTTGGAGGTTTATCTCTGCCCTCAGGGTCACCTGAGTAATGCAAATGGGTGTGGAATCTTTTGGGAACTGCTAAAAGGACTGTGTTGTAAACAGGAAATAGGTGGTGTCATATCCCCCCCTTCTGTTGAGGGCTGTTCAATCTTAATGTAGATGACCTTTTTGACCCCTCTTTCAAACCAGCAGTCCTCTCTGTCCAGAACATGGACTTTGCTGTCTTCAAAACAGTGGCTTTTTTTTTTCTCTTTCAAATAAAGATGGACTGCTGAATCTTGTCCTGATGGGTTTGTTCTGCTATTTGGTGCTATGCAATCGCGAAGTGGTTGTTTTGTTTCTCCAATGTATAGATTTGTATATGTCTCACTGCATTGTACTGCATACAGTGATGTGATTCAAATATGTGAACACCCAGTACTGGATGCTGCTTCCGGAAGTCCATTCTGGGCCTGGGCAACAAAAAATTAGCTACCGGTTCTGCCAAAGTGGTGCAAACCAGCTGAATCTCACCACTGACTGCATATATCACACTGCTCAGTTTGTGTCTCAGTATTTTGGGGTGGACAAGCTTCTACTTTAAAGCTTCTATTAAAATGTGTATCTATATTATGTGATTGAAAATCCTCCTGAGCTTGACTCCTGAGGAGTCAAATTAACAAGCAAAAATAAAAACTAAAATTACATGTTGCTGATGCTATACTACAATTTCCCAAACAAAATGATTCCTTCACATTGTTAATGGAATGTACACAGAAATATGGTCATGTGTCAGATTGTCAGATTAATTTAAAAAAAAAAAACCTCAGATGTTGACATGGAATAAACTTCCTGGTTGTGATAATATAAGGTTTGGCAGTACTGTCAATTGTAACTTAACTTTTGTGCAACGTACAGTTAACTTTGGATTGAAAACACCACTTTAGATGGATATAATCTGTAATTTAATTAAGGATTAGAAAGAAACAGCTAGAAAGCTAAGAGTTTCATTAGCACCAGTATTTTGGAACTGTTGCAAGTTGTGCTGCAATTGTATAATAAACAAATATTTCAAGTCTACAGTATCTGCACCATTCAGTTTACTAAAAATGTTTACAAATGTTTGTTTCATAATAAAATCTATTTTTTGCACTTTTAGAAAAAGTAACTTCTAAGCTATTTCTTTAATATAATGAATTAATGCAATTATTTATATTAATTATATCAACACATAAATACATAAGACATACATCCCTACCCTCCCCCCTCCCTCTCTCCCTCTCTCTCTCTCTTTCTCTCTCTTTTTAGGTTGAATTTTTTAATTAATTTATCTGTTCTCTGGAACTGACTTTGGCTTCTCAAAAGTGGTAGCTTTGATGCTAATACAGCCTTTGAAAGCTTAAGATTTTCTATAACACTTCATCAAGAAAGAAAAGAAAAACTCCAGGTATTGAGTGTAATGATCTTAGGATCTTTATTCTCATTCTGTCCTATAAGAATGCTGAAGCAATTTCAGAGGAAAGAGTACTCAGAAGCATTATTTCTCTTTCTTTCTTGTTTCTCTGTCATCAGCTGCAATATAGTGCATTAACATTATAATGGAACTTGTCAATCATTACCCTGATAAAGTGTGATTCATCTAAAACCCAGGGGAGGAAAAAAGGAAAAAACTGGCATGCAAGCTCACCATTATATTACAGACATCCATATGTATCAAAAAAGTATAAGTGGAGCATTATAATATATATTATTGAAGTTTCTTCCAGAATATTGATATTTGTCACTTTCTTGCTGTGTGCAGATTTTTTTTGTTAACATATTTACAATTCTTTTGTGAAGGTGAATACATAAGTATAATTCTTATAACAGGCATGATGTTTTGCTCAAAAGTAGAGTAACAGTTACAAAGAACTCTGAATAAAATTGCAGCACCCAGGTGAATGTATTGAGCTACATTATACATTGAAGATGAAACATCCTTATTCAACTTTTGGTTGAAACTCAGTACAATCAAATTCCAGGTAGTAAGATAGAAAGCCAAGCAAATAGAATTTGAAATGAAGTCTGTGTGAAACTACGACAGCCTCTTAATGTTATCCACTAGAGTTTGTTTCTCCTCTGTGTTTCTGATATCCTAGTACTGGTAAGAGTTTGTTATATTCCTTTACTTGCTCTTCTATCATAACTATTACTACATATTGAATACTGACCTTAAATACCTTATGTAACGTTCTGGTTCTCAAATAGATGTATATTTTTTTATTTGAAGCCAAAGAAGCATTTATAAAAATAGATCACCCTTCAATAATTTCAGGAATGTAAAATACTTGTTTAACTATGGGGATGGAAACTAAAATATCCATCTTTGGAACTGGATAGAGGGAAAGACTTGGAAATAGGATTGCATGGAAAATAAATCCATTTTTCTTCCTTGGGCTTTTAAAAGAGTAACTCGAAAAATACCAATGCGCAATTATGTTTACCATCTGAATAAGGTTTTCTTGTTCCACTTTGGAAGAAAACAGCAGGACAGGTGTAAGGCTGAGCAAAATCTCCTGAAATACTTACACATTGCGAGAAATGTGTAAGAGCAGATTCATCACCTTCAAAATGTGAGATCTGGGAACAAGGACTGGAATCACATTGCATTGTTATCTAGAATTTCCAATATATGTTCAGAGATATGATAAAGGAGAACAGAAAGCCCACCCAATGAGAAAAAAACATGTTACTTTATTATTTATTTATTAAATTTCTATACTACCCATCACACTTGTGTGCCTCTTTATAATGCAGAAGAATCCCTCTTTAAGACCACTGTTGAAACAAATTGCAAAAACCACAGCCTGCTTGCCTGTTTCACCTCCTTTAAAGGGACAGAAGGAGTACCTTAAGACTTGCAAAAAGTACAAGTCTAGTGTATTTCTCAACTCTCCAAAACCTTGAAATAAATGGTTATTATTTTACATTTGGTATTGTTGTTGTTGTTAATTGCGAAGTCGTGTCCGACCCATCGCGACCCCATGGACAATGTTCCTCCAGGTCTTCCTGTCCTCTACCATCTTCTGGAGTCCATTTAAGTTCACACCTACTGCTTCAGTGACTCCATCCAGCCATCTCATTCTCTGTCGTCCCCTTCTTCTATTGCCCTCAATCTTTCCCAGCATTAGGCCCTTCTCCAGTGAGTCCTTCCTTCTCATTAGGTGGCCAAAGTATTTGAGTTTCAACTTCAGGATCTGGCCTTCTAAAGAGCAGTCAGGGTTGATCTCTTCTAGGACTGACCGGTTTGAACGACTTGCAGTCCAAGGGACTCGCAGGAGTCTTCTCCAGCACCATAGTTCAAAGGCCTCAATTCTTTGGCGCTCAGCCTTTCTTATGGTCCAACTTTCAGAGCCATACATTGCAACTGGGAAAACCATGGCCTGGACTATACGCACTTTTGTTGGCAGGGTGATGTCTCTGCTTTTTAGTATGCTGTCTAGATTTGCCATAGCTTTCCTCCCCAGGAGCAAGCGTCTTTTAATTTCTTGGCTGCAGTCCCCATCTGAGGTGATCTTGGAGCCCAGAAAAATAAAATCTGTGACTACCTCCATTTCTTCCCCATCTATTTATTTTACATTTAGGGAGATTAAAAGGCATCATTTTGCCCTCCACTCTAAACAAAAACTTCTATGGGTCTTAAAATTTCAAATCTGCTATTTCCAATGACAGCTTCACCAATTTTGGCCCTCAGGCAGGGCAATAAGTTGTATTGTGATGCCAGCCCCCCTCCCAAAAAAGCCCCTTCACAACCTAGAAAATATCCACTCAGACAGATAGAATTATCCTTTCTCCTTAATACCATTTGTGTTGATTTTGTTGCCACTGTATTACACTATTTAACACCTGAAGGAAGTAATTTCAGTGGGGAAATGATGTCTTCACTACAATAATTTTTAAAATGTAGAAAGAAATACAAACATTTCTAAATATTAAAATACTGGTAAAAGATTTATTTTACCAAGTATCTTCACTTGGTTTCAGTAACACTATTATTTTAGAGTTGA
The DNA here is from genome assembly GCF_016545835.1 of Crotalus tigris. Taxonomy (NCBI): domain Eukaryota; kingdom Metazoa; phylum Chordata; class Lepidosauria; order Squamata; family Viperidae; genus Crotalus; species Crotalus tigris. The sequence goes on from NW_024096914.1 coordinate 1,851,579, forward strand.
TAGAATTATATTTTCTAGAAATATGGTAGCATTTCTTCATCTAAATTTGAAAACAAAAGGAAAATGTTTTATTCATTTCTTTTTCTGAAATCTAGATTTCTCTTGAAATTCTTTGGCCTGTGTATGCCTAATCTGAATTACTAAATCTCAGACTTTGAATTGATGTAAGATTTGGTGGTATTATATAAGATTATTATTGGTGCTCAACCTTGATGACAAATTAACTGTCTCTAAAGGCAAGCGGAGTTTTTAATTTTTCTTTTTTTCTTCCTTTCTTTCTCAGCGCACTAACAAATTTTAGAATTTTTTTAGTACTGAGCACCCCATTTTAAGTAGAGTTTCTTCGCTGCATTAAATAGAGTTTTCCATGGAAGCAAACTGACAGCTTCATAAATCTGAATTAAGGTGCCAGTTCTACCTTCCTAATCCAGTACACTATACAATTTATGGGTCATCTCACAGATTTATAGAGAAATGGTTAAAGAATGGTGATGAAGGCCAGACATTTTGTTTTCTTAACTCTAGAAACACCCAGTAGATCTTAGTCATTTTAAAACTACTGCTCTTATGGCACTTATGTCAACAATTATTTAGAATACCAAAATGATTTCAGAGTTCTAGTCCTTTAGAATTAAAATTGCCAAATCTTTTTTTTATTCTTTTTATTCTACATTATAATTCTGTAGCTCATTTGTTAACTATCTCCATTTTTTCTAAGTTGTCCTTGACCATTGAATACAATTTGCTTGGAAGGTTGTTGTGTGTGAGGTTTTTTTAGTAGCTATCAGCTGCTTTGTGTTGGTTTAATTTACTCATATAAAATTACTTACTTGAGCTGTTTAATTTGTCTAAGAAAAGCTCCATCAGGAATTCATATCAGATTCATCTTTTCATAGCAGTACTGATTATAAAGTTGGGTTTCTCTTATGGAGGGTTTTTGGTAGATGATGGTTGATAAATGTTGATAAAATAGACTTATAGTTCTGGGATATGCAGTTCTTCTGGAGGTCTATCTTTTCTCATATTGAAAGAATAAAGTTGATTTATACACAAGAGGATGCATTATATTGCAATGCACTATGAGAATAACCTTGATCAGCAGTGGGAAGAGCCAGAATGAAGGCAACAGTCAAGTATTTGAGAAAACCTCAGATGATCTTTTCTCAGATATCTTAGATTCTCAGATCTGTCCCTAGTTTTCTTGTATATAAAAGTGGGGAGTGGGGGAGGCACTTTTGGACTTACAAGGTCCTATTAATGTAACCTATAATAAAAGTAGTTTTGGTATTCATAACTTTGGTTTACAAGTCTGGTCTATCTGAAAGAGCTGACATAATAAGAGTGTTAGTTTACAATCCTTCTACCAAGAAGGAGAGAGAAAAGCAACAGAGTTAGCAGAGAATGGAAATCTGACAATAGCATAGAACCTTTCTTATCACAGTACAGTCATTGGGATAAAGAAAGTTGAATTAAATCTACTGTGAGAAGAAAAATGCTACTTTGCCCTAACAGGAGAACCTGGGATAAGTGATATTGGGGAAAGAAAGCCCTTTAAAGGGAGCTCTTTCTTTCAAAGTATGACCATTGCAATTTTTGTAGTTCTTTAGATAATCCTAGATTCAGAGTTTAGACTACTTGATGCTAGATCAGTGGTTCTCAACCTTTTTAATGCCGCGACCCCCAACCGGTCGTAAGTCAAGGACTACTCAACCGGTCGTAAGTCGAGGACTACTCAACTGGTGCAGCACCGTTTGCAGAATGGGACTTTTGGCGGGCTCAGCAGGGCAGAGACAGCCTGGACAATTCCTATTGGCTTTTGAAAGCCAATAGAATTAGACTCTATTCAAGAGAGTCTATTCTATGGCTTTCAAAAGCCAATAGAATAAAAGGGAGTAGCACAGCTAAGGAAAAGGGGGAAAAAATGGTGGACTGCATTGTTTGGCGACCCCCATGAAATGGTCGTTCGACCCCAAATGGGGTCCCGACCCACAGGTTGAGAACCACTGTGCTAGATTATACTGAATAAGTTTTCAGAATAGCAGCTCATGTACTCCAGTGAAATCTGGGTTACTTGCACAGCTTGCTCTTTCCGGTGGGTTTTGCTGATTCAAATACATGCCTGTTTTGTGGATTGATTGATTGATTTAGCATATGTCATATCATACATGAACATGTTAATATATATATATTGGATATTGGACCGATATATGCCGGTCATGATGTGATCTATAGTTTGACAGAGGATTCTGCAGTCACACTGAAGGGAGGATACTATGCCTCATTTCTGCCATGATCCTGGCAGACTTCATATGAGGATTTCTGAATGGGTATGGAAAGGAGCTAGAATATATCTGGACTAATTCTCATAGAGTGGTACATTTTCTCCAGTTCGTCTATGTTTTATGAGTGCTTCTTGAAAATGGATTTCTAAAGAGCCCCTGAGTGCAAATCCTGGAATCTATTTCAGAAATATATGAAAAAAACCACCCTTGATTTTCAGTACTACTTTAACTTAGGAAAGCAAAGACAGAGCTACTGAAATCAGCACATGCTGAGATTTCATTATTTCTAATTATGGTTAATTTATTTAGATTCATGTGAAAATAGTTTATTAGAGTGAGGTATTATAGTGTTCTTAATTAATTATTTTCTTCTTTTCTGAAAGTAAAAATGAGCAACTTGGGAGTTGAATAATGAGTCTATACAAAATAAATTTGTCATCTTGATTTACTATGGTGAAATACAGCTAGTTGTGGCTATATATCAGAATAGCTGGCCCCAGTCTAAATTCTTCACTGATTCTTATTCCTTGAAAAATCAGAGCACAACTTGATATCTCAAGGGTCCTCTTGATTCCTGAATAAGAAACAATACTTTTATTTAATTATTGATAAATATTTGAAATCCAAAATATTTGGATAACTGCTGTTTTGAAAGTACATGGAATGCTTCATCCAATGTTAATGTATTCTATCAGAATACTAGTGTCATACTGTGGTAAATTTTTTACTTTCCTTATCCCAGTTACATTTCAGAAAGTGACAGGTATCTCTTTTATCAAGAGAAATGGAAGATTTTTTGATCCACAGAAATCATGTAATGTACATTTTAATATATACTAATTTGAGTCCCAAAGATGCTTTTTCATGAGGCAACTGGACTTTCTTATTTTTCTTTGAAGATGTTTCACTTCTCATCCAAGAAGCTTCTTCAGCTCTGACTGGATGGTGGGGAATGGAAGGATTTGTACTCCTTGCAGGCAGCTGGTCATTTGCATTCTTTTAGATTCATTGAGGCCACTTGGAGGTTTATCTGTGTCCTCAGAGCCACCTGAATAGTGCAAATGGGTGTGGAGACTTCTTGGCTGCAGGATATTTTCTGCTCTGTGTCTCTTCACTGTTGAAGATAGGCACAGGCTGTTGGGGATGAGTCTGTGTTGTCTGCATCTCAAATTGAAGCGCAAATGGTTCCTATAGTCTGCAATGTTTTCTGGAAATCTGTTTATACTCCCACACCATTCAAAGGGTGTTCATCCCAAAGTGCATAGCTAAATGTCTATGGGACAGCCATGATCTGGATGACTGAGAATCTCCATAGACGTACTTCTGAGTATGCTTCTTGTCTGCACTACCTCACAAGGCTGAAAAAAGGTGCATAACAAGATTGCAACCTGACCATAGTTATCTAGAATGATGTAACCAATTGCAAGCACAGGCCATGTAGATCTCAGGAAAAAAAGTGTTTCTTTTAAGTATGAAATAGTGTTTCAAACCATTGCTTATGCCCATTTCCTCTTTATAATCAGATAACCATCAAGAGAAAACAAATGCATTCAGTCTGCAGCTTTGCAAATTTCTAGCTCTGCCAGTTAAAATTCTGCCTTCCTTGACTTCTCCAAAAGTGGCTATAGAATACAGTAGTTAGCCATAAATCCAAACCCTACAGCCATATAACTAGGAAAAGGGTAAAGATCTAATAATGAGTATCTGAATGTAAAGTTAAAACCATAAAATTTTCTTTTGAGTTTCATGGAAAAAGGCTTGGAAAAAATGGAACTTTGATGTTATATTTGTTGATGGCAGCAAGATTGTTTTATGCACAAAAATGGAAGGGCACTTCAATCCCCACAATGGACGAATGGTTGCAAAAGTTGATGGAGTTAGCAAAGATGGTTAAATTGACTGCTTTGATAAAAGGAAAAAGAAGTACTTTTGTTTCTGCTGGGAACCATTTCTGGACTTCATGCTTGAGGTAAAAAAAAATGAAATTTTGATTTTGGGTTTTACCGATTAGATAGATTTGTTGATATAGAAAAGTCTAGTTTATATTTTATGCTTGTTATGCAAAGAATAATTCCATCAAAAGTCTCCTTGCTGCTTATTTTACATGGCTGTTCAGGAACTCCCAAAGTCCAATTATTTTGATTATTAAGATAGATAATCACCCTATAAAGATCTGATAAAAATCCTAAATATTAAATTGCATGACAAAAACAAAAAAGCAACATTAAGCAGATTTAGAATTGAATTTTCTTTTGAAATTTGATTGAATAACTCTATGTTAAAAACAAACTGGTCACGTCCCAGGTGATAACATTAAGAATCTATTTGTCACATCCCATATCTTTAGTTTTATCTAATACTGATCATCAAATATAATTGTCAGTTGGGAGGGAAATAATAACACCTTTTTAAATATGTGCAAAAGTGGGAGATTGGTTCTGCCTTTTTGATACAAAGCTAGACAGATAACTTTGGTTCAGTCCCTGCCTCTGCGTTGTAATAAGTCAAAGTAAACTGCATGGGCATGGGCATGTAATGTTAAAGAATCAAGACTGCACTGAAAGTACATAACAAACAAATTGGAGAATCAGCTTTAGTTCGACCCAAAATTTTGTTTTAGGAAGGCAGGAGGGAAATGCCTGGATAAAAGACAATACCAATTTTAAGCCAAAATAGCATTGGGTCTAAGTAGCTTAAAGGAGGTAGCAGGCAAATCATAACAGACACACATAGACAAATGGGCTGAGGGTGATGAAAAATAATTGGTCCTACCAGTGTCATCATGCTGACTTGCCAAAGAACTTGACTTCCTGCATCTCTAAATCATTTAATGAAGGAAGGCATGGAAAGGTCAGGATATGCTATTCCAATTACTGTCTCTACTCTTCACAGTGATTTGTGTAGAAGTAGCAGTAAATATTTTCATAGAATCACTGTATTTTATAGTGAAGCTTTCCAGCATAATAATAATGAGGCTTTACTTCCAGCAGAACTTTCTCTGTGTAAATGTATATACTAACATGTGTCTGATCAAGTGGCACCTATGAGACACAGTTTAGTAGTGATTGTTAATTGGTAATAGCTCTGATTGCTGAGTATCAAGGATATTCCATCATCTTATACCAAGAGGGTTGTTCAAATGTGTATCAGATTATTAATATTTATTTTTATTTTATTTATCAAAGTTTTAAACATCCATCTCCCCCACAGAGAGACTCTGGATCATGTACAAATAATATATTAAAAGATAAAAACAGCATATGAAATTTAAAAAGAGGCAACAATGGTTAAAATTCAATGTTAACAGTTAATTAAAAAGGAAGGAGAGGGCTTTCAGGACTCTAACCACCCACAAAACTGCATCCTTCTCTGTGAGTTCCAAGTTAGGCAGCAGTATTGCTTCTACCATGTTCCTAAACCTGTTACTGTAGTTCTAATACATTTCAAGACTAAAATAAGGTCACCTGAAGGCTTTGAAATCCATACCAGGAACAATCTTTTTATCTGTTAGCAATCTCTGTATCTTTTCAAGAAAAGTACAGATCTGTGATGAAAGATCCAACACAGTTGGAAGAATCTTTGTTTATTCTTAATTTAAAGCTCATTTATTCTTCTGGTTGTCTAAAAGCTAATTGTGTTAGGGTTAAAGCATTGTATTATGGTTGCATTTTCAAAAAAATCTTGCCAAGTAATTTTATGTAAGTATGGGTAAAAACCTAATTGTTTATAATCGACTGACATGCAGATAGGCAAGCAGGCAGGCAGGTGAGAAGGAAGGCAAACATTTTACAAACTGGAGGGTCAGATCTGCTTTTTTAGATCTGAAATCAAGAGCAACACATCATCTAACTTAGAAGATGATATGGCATTATTCAAAAGGGTAAAATGTGTAATGAAGTGTCTGGCTAAGCGCCAATATAATATATGAAATTAAATATAAAGGGGAACATTTTACTATTTATTTGACTACTTATTTATTAATTAAATGTGTAAGGTTGCCCATTTATCTGATAAAATTCTGGATGGCAAACATTCCATATAAAATATCAGCAATAATAAAAGAAACAGAAAAATCTGAACTGAGGCCCTCTCCTTAAAAACATAAGACATGTCATCAATGTCAGCCCTACAAAGTACATGAGACTAGGAATCTAATGTCATGTAGGTCATTAGTATGTTTATTATAGAATTACAGTAACAGAATTTTGCAAGTCTGAATTCTATTTCCCAGTCTGTCCCTTTATCTTCTCAAGAAACTCATGCCTAGAAAAATAGGTCTCCACAGTCTCTTGAAAAAACAGTAAGGTTGAGGTTGACCATATCTCTGACTAATAATAATGAATATAAAACCCCTAACATTCTAAAGTGAGTCTAAACCTTGAGAATTTTCTAAACTACCTACTACTGCTGTTTGCGGGTTGGGCGGGAGAGTGAGTCAAGATCACTCAACCCCTTATGATTTCACAGACAAATGCAGGTTTCTTGAAAATAATGCACAAGTGATTTGCTATTATTTTAATAGTAGTAGTAGTAGTAGTAGTAGTAGTAGTAGTAGTAGTAGTAGTAATAATAATAATAATAATAATAATAATGTTGGAAGGGACCCCCTGCTCAGGCAGGAAACCCTATACCATTTCAGACAGATGGCCGTCCAGTGTCTTCTTAAAAACCTCCAGTGTTGGAGCATTCACCGCTTCTGGAGGCAGGTTGTTCCACTGGTTAATTGTTCTAACTGTCAGGAAGTTTCTCCTTAGTTCTAGGTTGCTTCTCTCTTTGGTTAGTTTCCATCCGTTGCTTCTTGTGATGTTTTTCAATTTCCTGATCTATGGTTGACAGAAAGTGAATAGCCAAAAGTTCCTTAATTCTTATTATAGTAAACATGTATTATTGGTGCATATATAAGAAATACTGCACTAGAAACATATAGCTAAGGAAAGGCATATCCTTTTCTTGCCCAGACATTTCTACTGCAAAACTAAATGCTATTATCATGTCAAAAAAGCTATTTTCTGTTGTGTAGTTGCTTTAACCAGCGTTTCTAACAACTGCGTGCTTTTTTCCTGTTTTCATCATTCTTTAACAAGTCAAGACCATTTTTTTCATAAAATCTTTTAAATATCTGCTATTTCAGTAACATATGATTCCCTTATGTATCCTTTCTCTGAACTTATTATTACTATTATTATTATTATTATTATCTGTTAGTGAAATTGTTCAGTTTAGAGATTTCTTAGATTAAACATGAATTCATATGTTATAAAAGGTGTTAAAAAAACCACAATCTATGTCAAGCAAGACCAATGGAAGAACCAATTAAATCAATCCAATGTGAAAACAGAAGTTGCTATCTATGCCTATGAAGGTTCTCAGAAGTCTTTTCAGTAACCCAGATCACAATTTAGAGACCAATAGCCCATCGATATAGTAATAAAATAATACCTTCTGAAGATGTCTCCCTTCCTGTGAGCTGTGCAGGAATAGTATGAACTTAGAGGCATAGAATGTTGTGGAATTATCTAATAGAATGCCACAGAGGAGATAAGAATTCTATTTTCACTGGAATTTGGGTAGTCAGTTATCCAAATTATTTTATCTGATTTCACTGCTGATAAAATTCGGTCTTTGTTTTAAATAGAATTCTGGATAATATAAATTATGGACAAATTCATATAAAAAATAGTTGGCCCATACCAAATAGTCTTTTTATGCAACTTGAAGAGCATGAAAGAAATGTGTGTGTGTGTGTGTGTGTGTGTGCATGTGTTTGTGTGTTTGGTATGAACTTGCTATTGGCAGAAAGCTATTATGAAGTCTTGTAGGCTTTTATTATTGGACTAAACATTATCTGCACCATACAGAAGTTTTATGTGTGAAATAATTGTTATAATAAAGTTTGCCTAAAGGCAGATATAAAGCAGGGTCACTACATTTTAAAGAGCAGTTTGTCATTGATTAGTGTGAATTGACTACATTGAAGCTATATGTAGTAATGACTGAGAGATTCTCTTAAAAAGGCCAAAGTTTTGATCTCCTCTCTTTCTTCTCCTCTGCACCCTTCTTGTGTACCAAAGCACTCAATTTCAATAACGGTGAGCAAAATAGGGAGAGAAATACTTTTTTCACTATCTATAGATGGCTGACCATCCGTAGATAGGTCTTGTAACAGATATTCAGAAACAGTTACATGAAGAAAAAGGACAGAAGTATTCCTAAAGTCCTGAAAAAGGAAATAGTATAAGAATAAACTTAGACTGACTCCTTCCTGAGTCTATATCAGGGGTATCCAGTCTTGACCACTTCAAGACCTGTGGACTTCAACCTCCCAGAATTCTCCAGTCAACCTGGGAGTTGAAGTCTTAAAGTTGCCATGGTTGGATATTGCTGCTCTACACCATCAGATAGTGTGGGGGAAATGGGCAGGGTTTCCTAAAGCTTATTAAGCTAATGGAGCCACATTGTTGGTTGCTCATTTCAAGCACTGGCAAAGGAAATTTTCACTTCCTTCCCCGTGCCAATTTTTTGTGTTTATTTATCTAAAGGAATTAAGACAACAATCAATAGTTTCATTGGCATCAGACCTACAGGAAGCAAATGTTGAACAGAGAGTTTTACCCATCTCTATATATTTTTCATAGATAGCTCCAATGTGATTCATGGAAATGTGTGCAAACAGAAACATTTATAATGATAGAGTGCTTAGAGAGGTTATGTTTTCAGTCTTAGAGATAAACATGGAATTTGTTTTTTTTAGTCCTCAAACAACATAGTGTATTGGGGAAACAGTGCTGAAGAATATGTTTTAAAGTCCTGTAATTGTTCTCTTTTGGATTATCACATTTTCCATTTCATGTTCCATTTGCAGCAGAAACTCAGCATGAAAAAAAGTTCCTTGCATACCAGTCCTATCATGTCTGAGTAAATGTATACTGCATAGAAATATGCATTGACAGACAACAAAGAAACACATGACAGGGAGCTGGTTTAGGAAAAATTGCAGTTCCTTCCATGCTTAGTTGGAAGTACATCTGGCTGAATTCACTGTGATGTGTTAGAAAGTGATGATCACAGAATGACAGGCTTCGATTCATTTTTTTATTTTATGCTATCTTGTAAATGTAGTTCTACATTTTCCAATCAAAAGACTTGCCATCTTTTGTGGCATCTGTTGGTTCTCAAAGTAACCTGCTTCCATGAACATAAAAATAGAAATCATCATTACATTTAGTATTTGTGTACTCTAGTACAAGCGGAGATGATTTACATTTCCCAGACAAATGTGTGGAATGGAGTTAATATTTCAGAACTTTCACACTTACCAGATGTTCAGGTGCAATTTTCAAATTAATGATCAAGATGTGTTTAAAAATAGATATTGTAGGAGGAAATAAATGTAAGAATATATATTTTAAGTCTATATTTAAAATATTTTTTCATGCTATTTTAAAAACACAAAAAACTAAAAGGCAGAAAGAGAATGAAAGAAACTGATTTGCAGGGAAATAATTTACTAGTCCTCTGCAAAATTGTTTTTGTATTGTTTCCATAACATTTTGGAATATAATGTTATAGAGATAACACATTAAGATATCAATAAATGGTCTTGTTTCCAAAATATCTTTGTCTCTGTTATTAGTAATAACTTTCCAAGAATGCCCGTTCCTCCCTCCCTTTCTTCTTTCCTTCCTTCCTTCCTTCCTTCCTTCCTTCCTTCCTTCCTTCCTTCCTTCCTTCCTTCCTTCCTTCCTTCCCAATTAAAATAATCATATACTACATTCCTTCCTACTCATTTCATCAGCTTTCATTCTAGGATATATCCAAACCCTATCATTAAATCTTCAAAAACCCTGTAAATTTCTCTTTCCACAAAATGTAATAATTCTTATCTAAAGTGCATATAAGTTAGAGAAGTTGAAGATTCTGAAACTTCTGAATAAAATAATCAAAAGGTTTAACTCAAGACTATTTATGTAAAAAAGTTAAATTACAACTTTTTGTGATCCTAGGGCATTTATCTCCACCAACGTCACCCCCAGCTCTGCCAAGAAATAAGTCAGATTTCAGCTTACCTCTGAAATACAGAATCTGCTGTAAAAGTGGCAACTGATTTACAATTCATTTGTTTGTTAGTTTTAATTGTAACTCTGGTTATTACTGAGGTCACAGGAAATCATAATTTATCTATAGCTCTCATTTGCAGTTATATTCAATAGCACATACTGTACATGTCTATAAAATAAATTATAAAACACTCTTGATTTGTAAAAATACCAAATTTGATCTCAATTGTCTAAATAAATAAGATCATAGACTTCCTGTTGCTATGAGTAGAGTTGCTGATTTAATTGACACAACCTTCCAGCAAACAATTCTTATTTCCAAATTTTCAATATCTACTTTTTTCTAATTAAAGCTACTTTCAAAGGAGCTGTTACTTTAAAAATGAAATAGATGAATGTCTTGTCTCTGGAGTGCAACTGCCTTCCTACAATTATTTCTGAATGTGTGGTAGTGAGTGTACTACCAGTTACTCTCCATCCTTTGGGTTTCATTTTTTTAAGTATGGATAGAATATTCTTAATTGAGGAAACTTTAAAGGTATAAGATAAGAACATATAACAAAGCTAAGAGCCATGGTAGTGCAGTGGTTAGAATGCAATATTGCAGGCTAATTCTGCCAACTGCCAGCAGTTCAATTTTCACTGGCTCAAAGTTGACTCAGCCTTCCATCCTTCCAAGATCGGTAAAATGAGCACCCAGATTGTTGGGGGTAATATGATGACTCTGTAAACTGCTTATAGAGTGCTGTAAAGTGGTATATAAGTCTAAGTGCTATTGCTATTGCTATTAAGATCGTTGGTTGGCAAGTTGTAAAAAAATGAGCAAGTTCTCCTTTACACATCAATTTCCATGTCTCTAATTAACAAGAAGGCCCAGCTCTGCACAATTACTTCATTCAGTGGTGAGCAATATTATTTAGTGATCTATTTTTAATACCAACATTTTGTTATAACTGTATGTATATATTCTGGCTATATTTATTTCTGTAGTTGTTTGAGTGAAATTATTGTGCTTCCATGCATATAAGTAAGGCCACATAGAATATTTTATACATGAATAACATGAAATGCAAATTGCAGACTGGTTAATCAGTTTCACAAATTCATGAACCTGATTAATTTTGTCCTTCAGTTTGTATTTGGAGATATTTCATTCACTATCTTTTACAAAAACATTTAATCATAAAAAAGTTGTAAAAGAAATCAAATGTTAGCAATACAAATTTCATTTTCTTTTATTTCTGTTAAACAGAATTAAATATCCACAGATGTGTGCATGTATTTCATTCACCTACCTTTAGCAAAAAAAATAATCATAAAAATAAAGTCGTAAAACAAATGATATGTTATCAAAAATCAATTTTTGCTTTCTTTCTGCTTAAAAATATTAATAGGAAAGCCACCTTTCTAATGCTGCCTGACTAGGATTGATTATACATTATAAAACTGAGATGTATCATTCATTTTTGAGATCTGAGAAGTAGTGATGCAATAAAACTGCCTACCAGTCACTAGCAGTGAGATAGATATTGCTCATAAAATCCTATTGATTGTGAATACATTGTTATTTTTACTTTGTCAGCTGGCTGTATTCTCTATTTTATGCCTGCCTTCCTCATAAGGATAAATTGTACAGGTCTTTTCTTATAACAACCGTACTGTTACATATTTGGTGTAAATGGGAGAGGGGAGGTTCAACAATATGAAAAATGTATAAGAAAAGCCATCAAATATACATTCCTAGAGGGATTAATGAGTAGTGGAAATAGAAGAGAATTCATTCTGCAAACGTAGTCAAACTATTAAAATCCAGCAGGTAAGCACAATGTAAGCACAGGCCATTACACATTTATAGAGAACTTACATTGTCTTTTTATTGCCTGACATTGCAAAGAGGCTCAACAGAGCCATATTTCAATACTGTCATTACTACCACTTTTTATACTGAAGCAGCTAAGTTGGGGAAAGGTGGCAAATTGTTGCCAACCCCCAATAAGGTTCTCCCAATCTATTCTTCCAGAATAGTTGCTTCACTAAAACTAAGCATATTGCACCATTATTTTTAGTGGAAAGGAAGGACATAATATTTAACTTTAATCTTTTTAATGCCACATTTAGAAATGATGTTTAATGTCTTTTATTACATTTATTTGATTAAAAAAATGTTCATGAGGGCCCTGTAGCTAAACATGCAAGCTTGAAGTAGATTATTAAATGAGGACTGGATTTCATCCATATTAAGATGAAAATAGACATTTCTAGAGATGAACAAACAGAACAATTTTAAACCTGGTGAGCTGGAACACCCTCTTGATTTCTATACCTCTCTTTAAAAATATTGAAACATGTCATAGCAATCTCCTGGAGCTATATTTTTTTGATACCTATAACAACCTGATTGGTAGAACAATATTAGGTGAATCTTGGACTTCTGGTTTGATGATGCAGTGTAGCGGGTGTGGGAAGATGGGGCTCCATCTTCCACATTCTATTTCACCCCGCTGGGGACCCTATAAAAGGCCGAAAGTCACCCTGAAGAGGCGACAAAGAAGGACGGGACCATCACCAATCAAAGAGGGGTGGCAGCCCTTCCTCTGGATCTGAGGAAGCCCTCCAAACTGATGGTGGAAAGACTAGCTACATTCATGTGGCCAGTCAGAAGTTGCTGACAATTGAAGACAAGCACTAACTAGCAATTTCTGAACAATGTGGAAGGAACTGGGTGAGACTTTATCCTCTTTTTATGGCCTTAACACTAGTTTCCTAGAAAAAAGAATGTCCAAAGCAAAGAATGCTCCCCACTGAGAGGAAAAGAAAATACTCCTCAGGAAAAGAAAAGCAGCAAATTAATTGTTTTGGGGAAAAATAGAGGAAACTACAAAATCAATTTGGAACTAATACAGATCTATAGCTTTGAAATCTGGGGACTAAAAGTACCTTTGAGTCTTCTTTTTAGAAAAAACATTTGACAGTTTGCAAAATAAGCTTGGATTTGGAAAGCTGGAAGACGATATCAATAACATCTAATGGCGAATTATGGCACTACAATTTATTATGCTTAAGGGAAACTTGGATTGAAGCCCAGACTCAGATAAGACTCTTTGTTATTCCTGGAAACTTTCACTTTTGCAGACTGCAGTTGGGAAAAGGGAAAAACAAAAACTATTGGGCTGCTTATTTGGATTGGGGACCATATTGGACTATACAGACTATATACAAAAACAAAATGCATGTTCCATACTCAGCCTTAAATGGTAAAAAATCATCTTTAACACCTGTCTCCAAAGCTCCCAACTTAATATATCAACAAGAAAATGTTAATGAATCTCAGAAAGAAATTCTTTCTATCTTGAAATCAATCCAAGAGACAATTGTTTTATTTCAGGATGAGACTAAAAATAACGCAAATGAGATAGAAGAACAATTTTCTAACCTAAACATACAAATTCAGACAATGACTGCAAAAAAGGAACTAATAACCCAGAAAACAGAAGGAAAATTAGAAGAAATGGATCCAAATATAGAAGACCTAAAGGAAGGAATTAACAGACAGATACAGACAAATGAAAAATTAGAAGATGCAGTAATAACACTGGAAATAGAAAAGATATTGTACTTGTCAAGATCTCAGAACACATTTGAGGATAGGAAGATAAGCTGATCAAATGGATGATAAAGCTGTTAGGGGAAATGTTGAATATTGACAAACAAGAAATGAAAAGAAAAACTGAAGGAGAAGGATGGAGGCTGTTTAATGAATATAAATGGGTTGAGCGTTCTTCCAAAAACACTTCAATCAAATTATTTTCCTCATTCCAAACAATATGTACAAAAAAAGAGGAAGGATTACTTGATGATTTAAATGTACTGACTTGGAAAGTCATTTGGCAAAGGAAGAAAGCTAGAGTAAGACTGAAGAAAATAGAGGTTTTGACCTATTAGATGGGATATTATTACTACTAAACAGATGTTTGAATATGGCTTAGAAAATAGATAACTGTTAAAAATAAAAGTATTATAATTAAAAGGATAAGATTTGTAACTAGAATATTATACTTTGTTATGAGATGGGAAATATGAAAATTCTAAAAGGGTTTGAATAAGGGAAGCTTTTGGTTACCCAAATATAATTTATTATGAGAAAATTATAAGCAATAGAGATATTTTGAACATAGATGGGAAATTAAAATTTTTAAAAAGCAGGAAAAACAGAATATTGATTGAATAAATCAGTTTTAAGTGCAAATGCAATTGAGATATGTTTGAGGTAGAAAAGATACTATAAATTGATATGTATAATACCAGAAAAATGTGATGAAGATGTCTATATTTAATTGTATATGCATTAACAGTAACAAGAATTATATTTGCCCAATATGGAAAAATGCATACTACTGGAAGAAGAGAGGACCAAGGAAGCACTGCATGGTGCAGTATTGGACTTGATTGAGAAAGTTAATATGTACCACTGAATTACCAATGGACTCAGACCACACGTACTTATGATTGTAAAATTAGAAAATTAATAAAATATTTATAATAAAAAAATATTAGGTGAATCTTGATGTTCTGAATTCTCCATACACAGAAAATAAGGGAGTTGACTTTGACAGAATATGCAAGAATTGGCATTTTATATCCCAGATTCACTGGGTTATAAGAAGGAAGGAAAGGATAGCACAAACACACTTGCAACATTCTGCTATTTCAATAAAGCGTAGTTCTGCTCTTCTTCTGGAATATATTTTCTGGCCTGATCTGCTAGAGGAGCTGACTCCATAATAGATCAATGAGTTTGAAGAGTTATTTCTGCACATGATTGCACCTATATTTTTTCAAATGCATTGAGACAAACTGCCTGGGCATACTTTTCATATTTTAATCCTTTAATGAATCAGTTGTCCACATGGATTATGTTTTGTACTGATTTGATCTGCCATAGTTTGACCTAAGTATAATTTATGACTGCAGGTAGTGTGAAGGGGTAACCTTTCTTGGATAAGGTTTACACGCATGATTATTTTTAAGCTGAAAAATCAAAAGCACCTTTCTTGCTGCCATTTGCAAATCTTGTCTCTATTTCTCCTTGGAATTTTTGGATAATTCAGCAGGTGGGATTCTATTTAATTATGCTTCTGTTGTATAAGTGGGCTGAATTTGCAAGAACTGTCAGTGATTGCAAAGTCTAATGTAACAAATGAGAGCAGGTGCAATTGTAAATAGTCCCTGATTAACAATTTTATTTAAATAATATAACAGGTTTCTGAAGGGCAAATTATTCCCACTGCTAAGGGGGTGTAGTTACCTTTTATTATTATATTAATTTAGTAAACCTAGAGTATAATCATGTTAGCAATAACAAAGATACTTCCTGAGGCAAAAATGTCAAAATCATTGCACCTATTCCATCTCTATTAAAACAAGTACAATGAAACAAGTAAATTATTGTTAAAAATGTTCCTGAAGGACTTCATGGGAAATCATTCAATTTGAAGATATACTCTGGATAAATTGATCTGTATCCCAGAAGAAAAACTGAACAAGGGAAAGCAATTAAACTGGCTAAGTAGTAAAGCAATCAGCATCTACTAAGCGTGGAGCTAATACTGTCCCTGGCAGTAGAGGTCTCACTAGGAGTTGCTAAGTAACAACTGCAGGAGGATGCTATATTAACTTCTTGTAAGCATCCAGTTGCCACTAAGGAAGTCTATGCTGGACTAGAGGGGTTTGTTGCCCAATTTAGCATGGTTCTTTCTGTGTTAATGCAACATTTTATTTACTCTAGCCAGAATCTATCCATTTATTCTTACAGAGCTGTTAATTTCTTTGATAATCACTTGGCCTTATTTATCACTAAACAGCAAATTTCCAACTCCTAAGAACTTTGATTCTAATTCACTTATTTGGAATAATCCCAATCCAGGGAACAATTTATCCAACAGAAACAAGGATTTTAAAAAAGAGAGAGGAAAAGATACAAAAGATATTAGCTGAGACACAAAGGAAAGAAAATAAACTTAAAAATAGCTGGGAAATAAAAGTATTTTGAAATAAAACTTTACAATGACAATGTTCTAGGTTGATTGTTAAAAAAATACAAAATGAGGAAAGGAAAGGAAAGGGAAAATAAATCAGGGAAATAGTTATAAACTAAGAAAGAGGAAAAAAATCAGGAAACTTTCTAAATCCACATAAAACAAGATGGGCCAGCCTGTCTTTCCTTGCAATTATATAATTATTCTTGAGAATTTTTGCTGTTTTTTAATCTTTAAAATATTTTATCTATTTTCAAATAAATGAAATAAGGCAAAACATTTTAAAAAAACTCAAGAACCACCAAACACATTACCCTCATAATTAAACCAAGCAGAAAAAGCTAGGTCAGCATGTGAAAGGGAAAAAAACTATAATACTTATTAAAATCCCATGGGAAGAAGACTTTAAATTGGGGGTCAGCTTTTCCAATGCCTTTTCATTATACTTCCTCAAAATTGATTGGGGAAATTTCTTTTCCTCTTTTTAAAATGAGACTCCAAGCTATTATTGCAAGAGCACTTTCACTGATGTAGTGAACTTAATTCAATATTTTTCATTTAGAACAAAAAAAATTGACTGTAAAAATAGCAATAGCAATAGAACTTAGACTTATATACTGCTTCAAAATGCCTTTACAGCATTCTCTAAGTGGTTTATAGAGTCAGCTTATTGTCCCCAACCATCTGGTCCTCATTTTACCAACCTTGGAATAATGGAAGGCTGTGTCAACCTTGAGTTGGTTAGGATTGAATGCCAGACTGTGAGCAGAGTTAGTCTGCAATACTGCATTCAAACCACTGCTCCACCGGGATTCCTTCAGGATTAAATAATAAACTCATGGATTCTTTTTAAATTTATTTCCAACAACCACTTGCATGGTCTTAAGTGAAAAAAGTTTCCATGAAGGGACTAATTGATGATTCAATTCACTGATTTCCACTGCTTTTTTTGTCATAGAACTCACCAGAACGGAGTTCCGGCACCCTTTTTTGATGGATTTTCCAAGTTTTAAAAGTAACTTTTGGAAATTTGATGTTTGGTCCATGTGGATTTTAATTGCTGTGTCGAGCGTAACAGCTTGGCAGCAAAATCATTAAAATGGTGCATGTGGGCTGCTTGTGTATTGAGTCTGATGCATGCATACTTTGTCTAGCTGCTCGGCTTGTGGCACTGCTCAGCTTGTGATTGGTCATGTGGTCGTATACTGGGTGCTTATTGTGGGCAGCAACCATTATGTTTCATTACACAACTGACGTGTGGGTGTGTGTACAGTGATTGACTATGTGTGAAAGGTAAATAAAAGATTAACAAGATGTGAGTTCCAGCACCTTTTTTCTTACAAAAAAAGCACTGCTGATTTCTAAATAAAGTGACCCTTCAAATGCATCTATTATTTTTTCTTTATATGATAATATTATTTTATAGAACTCTAAGCTATAGTAACAATCATTGTAATATTAAATATTTTGCCTTTATGGATAATGCATGTACTGTATTGGGACAGAATTTTTGGCCATTATCCTTCTCTGTTCCCTTCCCATTGCCCGAGCTAGTACAGTGGAACATGAATAGGGAGAATATGGTTCTCTGTCCTCTTGGTGATCTTCAGTACCATTGACCATGACATCAGTGGAAGCACTGGCTTACAATGATTCCAGCTATTTCTGAGTATATGTTTTCTGTCAGTAGTGATGGACAAAGATAGTTCAAAGCTTTAGCTTCTTTACCTTGGGGTAATCCAGGCCATCTTTCCCCATTATATTAAACATCTCTATGAAGCTACTACGAGAAGTCATCCATAAATACAGGATGCAGTATCTTCCGTATAAAAAAATTTGTAGGTTTCTACCTTGGACAAAGTAAGAGATATTATAAATCTTCTCCTGGTGTGAATACTAGATCAAAAAATCAATAAACAAAGTGAGTAAGATGGAATGTCTATTCATCTAAAAGTCATCCAATTCCAGTACAGTTCCATAATTGACTCTGGCTGTCACTCTTTCTGAAAGATTATATTTGCATTCCAAGCATACAGTTTGGGCTCAAGAATCATGTTGTAACACGTATGGAAACACTGGTCAGCTTTGACTTGTGTTCCAAATGTAGTTGCTCATGGAAAAGAATGCTTCTTCTTGAACAAGTGTGACTCAGACTACATGATGCTACCCTGAAAATCACTGGGAAATTTCATTTGATACAGAATATAGCTGCCTTCCTGCTGATAGAAGTAAATCAGTCATACCTTTGTTATGTGAGTTGCACTGGCAAAAATCAAGTTGCTGATTATTACCTATAAAGCCCTACATGGCTTGGGTCCTAGATATTTCTAAAACAAACTACTTCAAGTAGAATCTTTCTACTTGCTTTGGACCAGCAGAGACAATATGTCAAGCATTCCTATCCTCTGAAAGATAGGAATAATGGGCATCTAGAAAGGATCCATTTCTGGTATGAACTCTCTGTCTTGTAGTTTGGCTAAGAGCCTGCTTTGTTCTGTTTTTGACAAAAAGATGTATGTTTCACTCATAGTGTCAAGATTCTCAAAGCCTAAATAATCTGATGACAGGACACCTAACAAAATTTTGTGAGTTAACAGATATTAAACAGATAGGAAAATAAGTAGCCCAGAGTTTTTGTTCTTCATTTTTGGAAATATCCAGAATAGGCATGGTGAACATCTTTGGTCCAATTACAGTAATTACAAGTTCCGTTTGAACAGCAGTTCAGGAAATAGAATGCACAGTTTCAATGTGCTCCTTCTTCTCAAAATTCAGTATATGTCCATAGCTTCTCTATTTCCCATGGATTCATACCACCGTGAATAAAACACTGTACAACATTGAATAATGTTATTTTGAACGAAAATAGCACTACATATTTCCAGCCATTACATTTGCTGTTTTAAACAATGCCAAATCCAAATTTCATAGCCAGGACCAACAGAGATAAGTGAAATAATCAGCAGAACAATGAGATAATTTGGCAGGGATATTCTGGCTTTTATATTGTAAATATTGGTGATTTTGCACTATGACATATCATTGCCTTGTAGTTAGCCCAAATGATAGGCTGAACAGAGAGGTGTCCTTGCCATTAAACTCTTGAGCTGAATTCAGTGAAGAATTTGGAGGATATTTCACTCCACAGTTAATGATTATCTGCTTGAAATCTGAAATTTTCACTGAAATCAGATTTATTTTCTATCACCTTCACTCACGTTACTAGTCACCTTGGCAAAAAAATGCACAGAAGATATCTGCTTAATATACAATGATCTGAGTAGTAGCCTTACCATTTCTGCTATAGTAGCAATCATTTAGAAAGTAAATAGGAATTATTTTGATATAAATTATTATCTATGAACCCCATTTTTATTTTAGTTTTATTTTAGTCTTTGCTTTTTCTCATTTGTATTTTTATGTTTATGTGGGGACTTATGTAGTTATCATTGTTATTGTTATTTTTGGTTTTAATGTCACATGGATGCTTTAATTCTTGTTTTATATAATCTGCTACTGTGATGGTGACTGGTTCCTATTCTGGGAGAGTATTGTGGTCTGCTCTCAAGTCTTCAGATATTTTGCACTAGTGTTGTATGTCTTCTCCTTCTCCTACATTCTCTACTACCATATATTCCGGCATATAAGACGACTTTCTAAACCCTGAAAATCTTCTCAAAAGTTGGGGGTCGTCTTATACGCCCAGTCGTCTTATACGCCGGAAAATATTACTCATCAAGTTTTCTCCCCCCCCTTCTCTCTCGCTCAAAAAGAGTCCTAGGGTTATTATTATTAAAACCAGCCAATCAACTAAAGATATCTCTTTCCAGCCTCTATACTGGGAGTACGATAGGCATTATCTGGCTGTCGTGACGGTAAGATTTCCTGGAGGTTTATTCCCCATTCTATAATGCTACATTGCATACTGTCTCCTCTCTTCTTCCCTCTCTTTTGCCATCCCAATTCCTTGCCCACCCCTCCAGAACTGCAGATTGGTAGTGGTCGTCCCATGATTAATTCATTCGAAGGAAGTAGAAAGGGATGGCCTTTTTTATATATAATGAAAACAAACCTAAGCATCTGCATCCATTCGAGGCACTTCTCAGTGCTTCTTCATGCAGGCTTTTCAGCGTTTACCTCTCACTGCCAGTGAGAGTAGCTTGGGTGAGGCGGAGCTTATGGGTCTGGAAGGGAAGGGGTGTCAGCTAAATTCCTCTCGAATTTACGAAGCAGGAATGGAGTGGGGACCGAAAACAGCTACACAATCCTTTCACCTGTCGACTTCCACTGAGCTTATGCCAGCGGTTTCCCCCCGCCTAAATAAACTTGCATGGTGCATTTGTGGTGTTATTTATGACAGATCCTGGCTGGTCAATCTGGCTCCCATCAATAAGTACTGTAGTGCACTGAGTTTTAATAACAAATTAAAAGGAAAGCATTTACTCCCCCCCATTACCTGAAAAGGGGGCAACTTATCACATTTGTGGAAATGCAAGTTTTCGAAGGGCGAATGCCTTTCTTACTCGGTTTATTAACTGCTTCCTTTCCTTCTTCCCTAAACATTCTGGCTGTCGCTCATTTCATTCTTGGTAGTGTTGCTTTAAAAAACTGCTGAGAAGTCCTTTTGCAGGCAGGGCAATTTTCATCAAGGTGTGTGTGCGATTGACAAGGCAGAGCCTTTGACAAACAGGCAGGCTTTCCACTCACTCAGCTCGGGGAGGCTGTGGAGGATTCGCCGGGTGGAAGACTGAGAGGAGGAGATCCCTGTGTGCGGTCTGCTTGCTCCAAGCCAAAGCTTGCTACTGGGGGGGGGGCAATGGAAGGGACCCGGGGAGTCGCATGCATGCCTACACGCGCATGCACACACCCTGAGCTACTCATTTGGGCTTACAGGTGGCCAATGAGAACTCAGAAACTGCGCTCCCTTTCACCCCTCCCTCATGGAATTAGCTTGTCCATTTTTTCCCTAGGGCCTATAAGGGGTAGGCAACCATGGCTCTTTTATGACTCATGGACTTCAACTCCCAGAATTCCTGAGCCAACATAGCTGGCCCAGGAATTCTGGGAGTTGAAGTCCATGAGTCATAAAAGAGCCAAGTTTGCCTACCCCTGGCCTATAAGATGACAGGAAAGGTTGGGCAGGCAGGGAGAGCTGACCCACCCAATCCAAGCAGGCTTTGTATACAACAACCAGCCAATCACCAGTAAGGTTCATCGTTTGCCGTGATTGGCTGGTTGTTGTATACTGGGTACATACAGTACAGCACCAGTATCTGTACCAGTTCATACAGTACAGCACCAATACATACAGTACAGTATACAAATGTCCAATAGTCAAGACCCCATCATGGCTCCACCAGCAAGAAGAAAGAAATATGAAGCCAGTTTCAAACTTAAAGTTGTAAACTTTGCCATGGAGCATAATAACTGTGCTGATGCAAGACAATATGGAGTAACAGAAAAGATGGTTCAGGACTGGAAAGCAAATGAAAAAGCATTAAAGAGTATGCCAAGGGGTAAGTGTGCATTAAGAAGAGGCACCCCACATTGGCCAGAACTCAAAAAACATGTAGCAGACATGGTGAATGAGCATCGCCAAAACGGTTATGTAGTGACACAAAATAAAATATGTTTGTTTGCACTTCAGTGGGCCAAATCTAACCCAGATCACAGCAACAGATTTAAGCCCACTGCATCCTGGTGTACTAGATTCTTGGAAAGGCATAATATGGTACTGAGGCAAAAGACGAAAATTGCACAAAAATTACCTGCAGATCTTAATAGCAAAGTAATTAGTTTCCATCAATACGTAATACAACAGCGCATTAAACATGGCTATGCATTAAGTAGTATTGGAAATATGGATGAAACTCCAATGAATTTTGATATGGTTGGAAATAAAACTGTCCATCAAAAAGGTGAAAAAACAATTTTAATTAAAACAACAGGACATGAGAAGTCCAGTTTTACAGTGGTACTAGCATGCACAGCTGATGGTGCCAAACTGAGACCAATGATTATTTTTAAAAGAAAAACAATGGCGAAACTCAAGTTCCATGTTGGTTGTTTTGTACATGTGAATGAAAAAGGCTGGATGGATGAAGAAGGGGTAAAGCTATGGCTTGATAATGTATGGAGCAGGCGACCAGGTGGACTTATTCAAAAATGTAGTCTACTGATGTGGGATATGTTCAGGGCTCATTTAACTCCCAGCACCAAGCAAAGGCTGGCAAGACTAAACACAGTTGCAGAAGTTATTCCTGCAGGATTGACATCATTAGTACAGCCACTGGATGTGTGCCTAAACAAGCCATTTAAAGACCGCATTTGAGAACAGTGGAATGAATGGATGGTTAGCGGTGAAAAGTCATTCACAAAAGGAGGAAACATGCGTGCTCCACAGTTGGACATTTTGTGCAAGTTTGTCATAAAAACCTGGAATGATATTGATGCAGAAACAATAATCAAGTCTTTCAAGAAGTGTGGCATATCAAATTCATTAGATGGTATGGAGAACGACTACTTGTGGCAAGATGAAGAGGAAGCCGAAGCTGAGACCACACCATCTGATACGGAATTCGATCCATACGATGACTGCCTTACAAATGTTTCACAAGATGTCATTGATATTTTTATGATATCAGATGATGAACAGGATGATTTTGAAGGCTTTTAAAGGGAAACTGTCACGCCAGCAAAACCTGTAAAAATAGCTTGCAGTTATGATGGGCATTGCTGACTCGCCAGGGACTTGCCCGGCACTTGCTCTCTCTATTGTTTGTTATCTTCCTCCTATCATCATCAGTTCCAGTTTGGTTGACAGCTTAGAAAACAAACAGCATGGCAGCTCCCATGGGTTTATTGTCTTATCCTTCCTTTCAGCTTTAGAGTGAATTAGGAAAAGTTTAATCCACTTGCACTGTTTTATGTTTACATGTTTGATGACAAACAGCCTTATGTTTATAAGTGACAGTTTTCCTGCTAAGTACCTGTATGTCATAAGCATTGAATTAAAATTACCATATTGAAATCAAATCTGATGTTTTTTAATTTTTATTTGGTGTGCGTTGGAAGAGGGGTAGTCTTATACAGTGAGTATAGCCCAAACTCTATATTTTAACTGGAAAGGTTGGGGGTCATCTTATACGCCCAGTCGTCTTATACGCCGGAATATATGGTAGTTTCTACTATTTGTGGCTTTGCTGTTATTGTGTTGTTGCACTGCAGTTGGTACTATCCTGGGATGGTTCCTTTGAGAATAGGATATTTATTTGCTTGGCCTCTGTTTCTCTAGTGTATCTCCTTAACCTGTAGCCAGTGCTGTGATCCTTTGCTTTGAACAGAGTCAGACCCTTGTATTTCTTCAGTAACCAAGTCTTATCCTTAATCTTTACACTCCTATGAAATTTCATCAGTGATTAACCACTCTCCAAGTTGTCTTGATCTTAACCTCTAACATCACTTCCTGGAGGGGGAGGAGTACATATTGCTGTTTTTCTTGATCATGTAACCAAGCATCTCCAGGATTACAACAACTGTAGTGAATATCAGATCATTGGTTTGAATTATAGTAGGGATTGTCATGAGAAGTGTCAGAAGTCAATCCTCAAGACCAGTTGCCAGGGCTCAGGAGATAAATGCTAGAACAGGGGTCTTCAAACTTGGCCCTTTTATGACTTGTGGACTTCAGCTCCCAGAATTGAAATGTGGAGTTGAAGTCCACAAGTCATAAAAGGGCCAGGTTTGAAGACCCCTGTTCTAGCATTTATCTCCTGAGCCCTGGCAATTGGTCTTGAGGATTTACTATAACTAGTTTACCAAATAGCCTATGATTCATATTAGCTTCTGTCCTCTGTGATAAAGATAGTGGTGACATGCCCCCCCCACACTGATCTGTTTCCCTGTGAAATCAGTAACAGGTAGTCCTTGACGTACAACCATAATTGATCCTAGAATTATGGTGATAAGCCATCACATGACCAGACCCATTTTTTTACATTTGTTGTGGTTATTAAGTGAATGCCGCAGTCCTTAAGTATATACTGTTGTTAATGGGTGAATCCGTTTTACCCAATATGTGTTTTTTGCCAGAAACTCTAAATAAACACCAGAATCCAGCAAAAAACTCTAGCAAATCTTGGTCCCATGAGGTGCTGCTGTAAAAGTGAGCTGGTTGCCAAGCATCCAAAAATATAGTCATGTGACCATGATTCTAAATAGCTTTGGAGAAGTCCATTGTAAATTCAGTCATTAAGTGAACAGTTATAATTTGAGAACTATCTGTAGGTTGCTTCTTGATGGGGATTCACTGCAATTCTCGACATAAATACAGATTTATCCATATGCAAGCTTCCTCTAAAAAAATTTTATCATTACTTTGCTTTTGTGACATACAAGGGGTATTAACTATTTATTATATCATTACTCCAGGCTAAATATTGCAATTGTTTACTGTTATTATATTGTTTCATGCTGAATAATGCATTAGTTATTGATACAAGTACAATTATTGAACATATAGGTTTTAACATTTAATTTGAACAATTTAATTTTACGTGGTTGATGCTCAGTTTTAGTATCAAACATTAAACAATATTCAAAAGAATATTAAAATAACAAATTCCTGCAGTGATTGATAACTAAATGAAACATGTATGTACATATGTATGTAAACATGTTTCATTTAGTTATCAATCATTGCAGGAATTTTTTATTTCATTGGAAAAATATAAATAATTTTGTCACTTCTTTTTTTCCTTCTCAATCCTCAACAGTAGTTACAAGATTACCCCATATCCACTGTCTCATTTTTTTTATATAAATGCAGCACCTGTAATTCTTACTCTTGAAAAAACATTTCATCCTTTGTGAAAAATAAATAGGTTTTCTGTAATGAACAGACTACTCTCAGCACCTCAGTTGTTCCAGATCAAAACGACAAAAATTTTCTCCTTTTCAAATGACAGATTATGGTATTTACAAAACAACTCCATATTTTTTACAAATTTAAAAGAAGAAAAGATAAGATAATTGGAACAAGTTCTTTATTGATGCCAACGAAGTTCAAACAGATAGAACCTCTAGTAGAATTGAGCCAAATATATTTTCATTAGGAACATAAATGATAATGTAATCATAGTAAGACAGAAGCTTACCATTTATAAATAGATCAAGCACATTGGAAAAATATTACTGTTTTTCAAAAAACAGTCTTTTTCATGCCCTGGTTTTAATTAAACTAATTGCCCTTTCTTATTCTCCTCATTAATACTGATTTAGTAACTTCTAGAGCAGCCTCCTATAAATCATTGAAGCCTGATGCCATGAGCCAAAATAAAATTAGCAATAGGTGAAAGTCACATTTTACTTGAAACTGGTTAAAAATGATGATAAAATGGCCCTCAGTTCTGATAGTACTTTTCTTTTTAACATGTGTATGTATTTTGTGATGAATATGTCTTTCTCTTAGAAAAACTGCAGTGGAGAAAGATAGAAATCTTCATTAATAGTATAGGAGAACATCATTGCCATTATTTTTAGAATAATCAAATAATTCAGCAAAGGACTATTAAGCAATCTCTTTTAATAAGTTTAATTGTTTAAAAAGAGAAAGCTTGAAGCTGCTTTAAACAAATGTAAATGTTAATTAATTTCACATGTCAATACACCAATTTACATCTGGTATGGCTATTAAATCTTGTGTGTAATTATGTTTTCAGTGCCACCGTATATTGAAATAGATATATGTACAACCACCATTTACCATAATTCACCATTTTACACAGAGACATGCATAGACAGTAGCACACTCCATTCCACTCACTAATTTAACTCTGCCCTGCATAGTTGTATACATATTAAGAAAAAAATATTTTCTAATAAAAGAAAACACTTGCTATTGTTAGCCTACACCAGGGGTAGGCAACCTTGGCTCTTTTATGACTCGTGGGCTTCAACTCCCAGAATTCCTGAGCCAGCCACTGCATATTCCTATAGAAGTGAAAGAAATCAAGAAAGAAATTAGTTTCCAAAAATTGGTTGTTTGTTCATTGAGTAAGTGCCATCCATTCATTTTCAACTCCTTGGGACCCCAGTTTGCTCCAAGACAATATATCTCTATCCCAGGGGTATCAAACTCACAACATCATATGACGTGTCATGACGTATCATGACTTTTTTGCCATTGCCAGCAATGGGGTGGGCGCAGTTTCACAATGATGCATCTGGCCCGTGGGCCAGCAGTTTGACACCCCTGCTCTAGCCTGTTCTTTTATGTCTCCCAATAGTGTACTTGTTCCCTTGTAACAGGGCTTGTCCATCTTCTGCTGATTATCTTCTCTTTCTTTCTACTTTTTCTAGCATTATAGAGGACTGAGTTTTAGACATGTGTTTGAAGTAGATAATTTGACCTGGTCATTTGTATCCTGAGATACAAATTTGTATCTTGATTGATTTGTTTAGTGATCCATGTGTTTAATTTCTTGGCTATCCACAGTATTCTTAGTAGTCTTCTTCAACATGATTCTGATCTTTGTATATATAGACACATCATGGCATTTAAATATCTTTTCCAAGGCCTTCATGGCTGCTCTATCAAGTGCAAGTTTGCAGCATATTTGTTGATTATTTGGTCCACTGATGCTAGCATAGATCTTGCAATGATTTCATCTTACCTAAAATTTCTATTGGCCTCTAAAAATTATCAGGATTTCTCATATAGTTTAATTCCTTATTTCTAGGTAGCATTTTTTCTTCCCTTTACCCCTTTTATAGAACTTGATGTCTAGCTGTTTCTGAAATTGAAGCAGAGAAACATTAAAAGCCAACACTGTTTCAGTTTCCAAACTGTTTCACAGCATCAGTCTGCAATACTTTCAGCCGCAGAGACAGCATCCATCTGCAGTACTTTGATGTTTTTCTGGTTTTGTATGGCAACAGCAAAGGGCAACCACACAGTTCTGGGTGAATATATACTGTAGTTATATAAGTCTATAAAGGATTTGTAGTCAGTGATAAACATAGATATTGATTTTTTTAAATGATCAGATTAACCATTGCCAAGTTTCACCATCTTCACCAACCAAACACCTGAGTTACTTCCAAACTTATGGGTTGCTGACACAAAAATAACCAAGGACATCCTGCATCTATGTGTCCTCTGTGGAGGTTTATGGAAAGGAATGCAATTGCATCCCTTAAAGTATGTAGGCTTTTTTAAATGAAATACTACCCAATTTCCTAGGAGTTATGTACAAAATATATAAGTAGGGGGCATCAATTTTATCTAACAAGAATCCAGACCTATTTTCATTATTCCTTTCCTTCTTTCCTTTTCCTTTCTCTTTAAATAAAAAACATTTAACATTTATATATCCAAACCAAACAGAACATAGAATTGGATACCATACACACTGGATACTCTATACATCACAGAAGGAGCCCGGTAGCCCTTCTTCTAACTAATTTTATTAAAAGACCCAACCTTTCATAGGTTGCAGCTCACTTCATCAGATGCATAGCTCATATTTTACAAATATATATATATATATCCGACAGTTGAGCACTCATGGCTGCACATTGTCTCCTAATGTCCTATTTGTATTCCCAGCAGAGGCCACAAATTTTAACAGCATGATCTTCCTTCCTTCCTTCCTTCCTTCCTTCCTTCCTTCCTTCCTTCCTTCCTTCCTTCCTTCCTTCCTTCCTTCCTTCCTTCCTTCCTTCCTTCCTCCCTTCCACTGTGCCTTGACCACTAAAGTATACTGCCTTTTTATCTCATACTAACCCATAGCATGAACATGCTCTTGCAACCACTCTTTTCTGTTATATACTAGGGCTAACACCATGTCCAAAGGGATGTCGGTGGATAGTCAGGCTGACTTTGTATGCATCTGGGCAAAAGTAGACTTGCTATTCTAGCCATCTGTAAAAAAAATTTCCCCCAGTTCCAGCCCACATTGAAGGTTGTGACTGATGAATGCTTTCCTTCCAGCTGAGAAAATTCAATGGGCATGAGAGAAACAAAGCCAGGAGAATCCACTAATCTCTTTACTTAATGTCTCCTGTATACTATAAATAATGATAGCACTTGATTTGGCAAGATAGATATTGCTGTGATGAAGCACCCTACATCTACCTCCCATTGCTTTTGCTAATCTCTGATCCATTGAATGATTAAGTGCACTTAAGTTCATTGATTTTACAGAGTTTTGGCATTACTGGATTTCCAGGAATTCAGGTATAAACTTTACAATGAAAGGGTGCTGATTTGTTGAAAAAAGCTTGGATGCCATTTTCATCCCTAAAGACTGCCACCTTGATGGAAAAGGCTGATTTCTTTCTATGCTTTTTCTGCTTTCACCAGTGACTTGTTAACTATTAGTCCAACTATTGAAAGCCTTGAATAATGGTAGTTGTTGCGTCCTTGGCGGGAAAACAGACACGAGAAGCAGCTGGAGTTCTCAGTTTCTTTTATTCAGCGTTCAGCTTACAGGAAGATGGCTTCAGCCTCGCCCATATGCCTCGCAGCCTCTTATATAGGCAACTCCCGGGTAAATGGGTTACTTTTCCCGCACCAGCACCCGCGCATGCGCACGGCGCTGGCGACAGCCTGTCTGGTCCCGGGCAGCTTTGCACCTGCCCGGGACTGCCTGCAAACGCCCGAGCCGTTTGCAAAGGCTCGGGACATAACACCCCTTTCCCCCGGGCTAAAACTACTACCAACATACAACATTTATTTTATATGACATTTTGCTCCCCAGTGCTCCCACTGTTTACTGGCCTTTGCCTTGCCAGCAATGTTATGTAGTCTTCTAGGTACTTAGGAGATTTCTTTGCTCTCTGTGACCTTCTTAGCTGTGGGTTACTGGCATAAGTCCCCTGACTGGAGGGAGGCGTGAGCCTGTTCTCTCTATTGTGCCCTGGTGTCTTCCAAGGACTGTGCCCCGATGCCTGGCCTGCTTGCTTGCCCACCGGGCTCGTCAGGCCAGGGCTTCTGTTGCTTTGTGACCTGGTTGACCTGCCTAGCTGTAGACCCTCAGGCCCCTTGAAGTGATAGCCACTGCTGGGCGTCTCTGTAGAACCTCCTAGGTCAGTCCAAGACCTGTCAGGAGGCTGTCCATTCCCTGAACCCCATTCTGTGCTCGGGCTCGTGTGGGTTTCTGTACTTTCCCAAAACTCAGGTGTTCCCTGATTTGTGCTAGGGTTGTTGTAGTCGGGACTTGGTTCCTCGACTAGCTCTGTGTATGTTTGACCCCCTGTAGGATTTGGGGTAAGGTCAGGCCAACTTTGGGGATTGTGTGCCAGCTCTCTTGCGGGGAATGATTTGTTGGGATGCCCCCGGGTATCCTCCGTGACTGGAGTGCTGTGTGACGTGTGTGGAACGTGAGTATGCCCCCGGGGTGACTCCCTGGCTGGAGTAGGCGTGAGTGCCTGTTGTGTGGGTAAGCTCCATGACTTCCTTTTCGGAGCAATTGCGGAATCTGGGGACGGGCCGTTTGTGGCTCCCTCAGTGGAGATGGGCAGTAACTCTTGCCCTTCCCTTTGCTCCAAAGGGTCCCCCTCCCCCCCTGGAAAAGACCCAGGAGTCTCAGCAGAAAAGTCTCGCCTAGAGCGAAGTTGGTCGATGTGCCGACGCAGGACACGACCGTTGTCCAGGGCAACCTCGTAGGAGAGAGGACCTGTGATCCTGGACACAGAAGCGGGGACCCATGTATGACCAGGCCCGTAATTGCGAGCCCAAACCGGGGCACCCACAAGTAGTTGTCTAGGTGCCCTAGGATGTGAGGTAGATGAAGGCAGTCTGTCCGGATGCAACCGGTCAAGTCTAGTAGTAAGTTGGCGCCCCCAACGAAGTTCAGCTGGACTTCTCCCTGTAGAAGTGGACGGTGTGGTGCGATAAGAAAGGAGAAAGTCAGCCAACCTGTGATGCCAGTCCCCGTAGGTGAGTCTCTTCAAGGCGTCCTTTGCGATGCGCACCATGCGTTCAGCCATACCGTTGGTGGACGGGTGAAAAGGCGCAGACGTGGCATGACGAATCAGGTTTGCCTGTAAGAAAGCTTGGAATTCGGAGGAGGTGAATTGAGGGCCGTTGTCGGACACAATGACATCTGGCAGCCCGTGTGCAGCAAAAATCCCCCTCAGTACCTGAATAGTCTTTGCAGTGGTGGTGGATGAGACAGGCACAACCTCAAGCCATTTTGAATGGCTGTCAACAAGGACCAAGAAGAACTGGCCCTGAAAGGGCCCAGCGTAGTCAATGTGCACCCTAGACCATGGGGACTGTGTTTCCTCCCATCTATGCACAGGAGCTTGGGGCATCTCTGGGCGAGATCGTTGGCAGAGGTGGCATGCGTGCACCTTAGCCTCAATATCTTTATCTAAAGCAGGCCACCACAAGTGGCTTCGTGCAAGAGCCTTCATACGGACAATGCCAGGATGACCCTCGTGGAGGGATTCTAAGACCCTAGTCCTCATTGAGGTGGGAATGACAACTCTGTTTCCCCAAAGCAGACAACCCTGAGAAAGGGACAGTTCGTTTCTTTTGGACCAGAAACTCTGAAACTCAGGACTAGGGCAGTGCTCAGGCCACCCGGACAGGACCCAGGAGCGGACACGTGAAAGTGTGTGATCTGTACCCGTTTCAGCGGTAACATCCCTGGCACTAAGAGGGAGCTCGGGCAAGGCTTGGATTGATAGAATGTTGACAGCTGGCGCGGGGTCAGCTTCTACTACTGGCAGAGGCAACCTACTGAGGCCATCAGCATGGCCCATTTCTTTCCCAGGCTTGTGGAGTAATGAAAAATCATATGCAGACAAGAAAATAGACCACCTAAGCATTCTAGGGGAAATGATGTGGGGAGTCTGCTTACGTGTGGTAAACAGTCCCAGCAGAGGCTTATGGTCAGTGAAGACCGTGAAATGCCTGCCATATAGAAAATCGTGGAATTTTTTAATTCCAGCAACAACAGCCAGAGCCTCCCTGTCTATCTGAGCGTAGTTGCGCTCGGCAGAAGACAGTGTTCTGGAGTAGTATGCAATAGGAACCTGAGTTCCATCAGACCTGAGGTGACTCAGGACAGCTCCAACCCCGTAGGGGGATGCATCACAAGCGATGCACACAGGAAGAGACTCGTTGAAATGTGCAAGAACACTGTTAGAAGTGAGCAAGGCCTTGACTTCTTTAAAGCAAGCCTCATGTGCTTGTGACCACAGCCACACAGCTTGTTTGTCTAGTAGCCTGTGAAGAGGCTCAGCTACGCTAGCTTTATGTGGAAGAAAAGAATTGTAGAAATTCAGGAGGCCTAGGAAGGCCTGAAGTTCGGCCTTAGACTTTGGCCTGGGTGCTTGTAAAATAGCAGTTAGTTTGGATTCAGCAGGATGAATCCCAGCAGCATCAATTTTGAATCCCAGAAATTCAGTAGAAGGCACCCCGATCTTGCATTTGTCTTTTCTGAGCTTGAGGCCTGATTCCCTGAATCTTAACAGGACAGCCCTAAGTCTTTCAGCTAGAATGTGTGTGGAGTCTCCTGCAATCAAGACATCGTCAAAGTAGGGGCAGACCCCTGGTATACCTCGTAGTGTGTTTTCCATTACGCTTTGGAAAATCCCAGGAGCGACATTTACTCCAAACTGTAGCCTTTTTACTTTAAAGGCTCCCCTGTGGGTCACAATGGTCTGAGCTATGGCAGCATCATCATCAACAGGCAGCTGTTGATATGCTTGAGCTAGGTCAAGCTTTGCAAAAACACGCCCCCCCTTGAGAGAGGCCAGGATGTGACTGACCACAGGAACAGGATAGGCATGTTGCTGCAATGCCTTATTGAGTGTGCATTTGTAATCAGCACAAATGCGAATGTCCCCATTTGCCTTTAGAGGCGTGACAATGGGGGTCTCCCACGGGCTGGAATCAACAGGTTCTAGGATTCCCTGTTGGATTAGTTTGTCTAATTCAGTGTCAATCTTACTTTTTAAAGCAAAAGGGACCCTTCTTGCTTTAATCCTAATGGGAGTGACAGTGGGGTCTAGCTTTAAGGACACAGGTGGTCCTTTGAATGTGCCCAGCTGGGGGCTGAAAACATCTGCAAATTCTTTGCAGACTTCCTGTAGGTCGAGTGTTTGTAAGCTGTTGAGTCCTGTGACGTGTATCCCCAGGGCCTCAAACCAATCGGGTCCTATGAGACTCGTTCGTTCACCCCCTACAACTAATAAGTCTAGTGGACCTTCAAAACTCTTGTATTGCACGTTAAGGGTGGCCTCCCCCTTAACACACACTCTTGCGTTCTGAAAATCTGTTAATACAATATCAGAAGGCCTTAACTTGGCCTTAGACCCACTACTGGAACAAATCTTCCTAAATGTATGCAATGAAATGATGGACAGGGCAGACCCTGTGTCTAGTTCCATAGATAATGGAACCCCTTGTAGCTTCACGTTGAGTGACAGCTTTTTCTTCATGGGCTTGTGTGTGCCTGTTCTACAGATGCTTCTTCGCGAAGCGCAAAACCCTACCCTATTCTGGCTGGGGAATCTGGTACCTTTCAGGCGTTCTTCTTGGGGTTGTGCCTTTCGTCGGCTCAGACACACAGCTGCAAGGTGCCCTTGTTTGCCGCATGCCCGGCAGGTAGCGGAGCGGAACTTGCAGTCGGTTCTCCTGTGGCGACCTCCACAGCCGATGCACTTGAGCAGAGCCGAAGAGCTTCCCTTCTGGTTCTCTTCCTTCGCGGGGTGTAGACGGTCGACTTCCTCGTCCGGATCCTCCTCGGAGTTTCGTCGGACGTCTTCCTGGTGCACGGACGCACCCTCTGCACTGTTTCTGATCGGCCGCATGTTTTTGATGGCGCCGCCTGCTGCTTCTTCTGCGGTGACTTCCCTTAAGGCGTCTTGGAAGGATAATTCTTCCTTGGCAAAAAGTCTCTGTTGTAGCTCTCGATGCCTTAGCCCGCACACGAATCGGTCCCTCAGTCGGTCCTCGAGGTCCTTGAACTCGCAGGGCTTGGTGGCCTTCCGTAGCGCGGCGATGTATTCCTTGGCTGTTTCACCGGACCGTTGATCCCTCTGCTCGAAGGTGTGGCGCCATGAGATAACGGACACCTTGGGGTGGAAGTGCTCTTTCAGCAGCTTCTTCAGGTCTGCGTAGCTTACAGACTCTACTGGAACAGGTGCTACAAGATTTTCTGCGATTTCGAAGGCGTCTTGGCCGCAAACGCAAAGCAGGGTGGCGGCCTTCAAGCTATCTTCCCTCACTTGGTTTGCCTTGAAGTAGTTCTCCATTCTGGATACGTAGGACTCCCACCGCTCTGGATGTGAGACGTCGAATTCCGAAAGCCTTCCGATTTTCGCCATCTTCGGATCTTCAGGAGACGGGTCTATCAGCCAGCCTACCCCCGAATGCGCACCGGATTGGCGGGCAGCTGCCGAGTCGACGCCGTTCCTCTTCCGCCGCTCAGGACTCCTTGGGTAAGCTTACACTTCTTCCTTTCCAGGTAGTGCAAGGCATCCCACCCTTCGTCGCCAGTGTTGCGTCCTTGGCGGGAAAACAGACACGAGAAGCAGCTGGAGTTCTCAGTTTCTTTTATTCAGCGTTCAGCTTACAGGAAGATGGCTTCAGCCTCGCCCATACGCCTCGCAGCCTCTTATATAGGCAACTCCCGGGTAAATGGGTTACTTTTCCCGCGCCAGCACCCGTGCATGCGCACGGCGCTGGCGACAGCCTGTCTGGTCCCGGGCAGCTTTGCACCTGCCCGGGACTGCCTGCAAACGCCCGAGCCGTTTGCAAGGCTCGGGACATAACAGTAGTATTTACAGGATATATACATATTACAGAACCAGGGTTTTTTGTTCACCAGAATTGTGCCTTTTAGCATTTGAAATGTAGCATAGGTCCTTATCTAATCATGATTGCATTAAAATTAATAAAGAGAATACATGCAAACTGTGAGGGACAGAACACATTCTTACTGTAACAAGAATATGATTTATTTTACACTTGTAAGAAGGATCAAATCGAAGTATGCCATCTGTTGCCAAGGGAGAAATGTTATTGCTCTTGCAGCTACACTCAGGAGCCCTTGAAAGCTTGTTGTATATGGGAAGATGTTGGTGCTGGTCTGATTATGTACTTCAATTCTGGGGCTAGAAATGGCATTGACTGCCCTTTCTAGCTCACACAACACTTTTGTTATCCTTCAGCAACAGCTGCAGTAAACAATCATTACAAGCATTGCAAGCTGGCATACCAAAAGCCTATTTCTTTAAAGCAGCACTGGGCTAAATACCAAATGCATTGTGCTCAGTGTGCATTGGACCCATTCTGTAGGAAACAACTGGACTGTGATTCAAGTGAGCAATCTTTGAAATTTTCTTGATTGCCTTGGCAAGTCCTCCTAACAATACAGGAGTCATCTTATTCTGTGGAATGTGAGACTGTGGCAAGGCGTGGTAAGATTCATTTGTTTCATGGAGAAAAATAAACTGCAGGATTTAGTACATAAACTAATGGACAGGTGAATCTGCCTCTAATTACTTTGAGAGACTTCTGTCAAGTTTGACAGGTGTTTCTTACCAAATTGGTTAGATTGCAAAAGGAAATATGTAGTGAATAAGGCAGGAATCCTCAGTATGCTTAGTTGACTTTATTAGATTGATTAGAAAAGTTGAATTGGAACATATGTGTCATGTATCAAGTATATTTTAGGTCAAAATGATATTGACAGGTCAGTTCTTTGAAACTTCTTTTCCTCTTTTGGTACATTGTTAAATCAGAGTGAAGATTTTGCCATGACGGATTTTTATCTGGAGGTAGCAGTAATAGCATATTTATTCAGTAAAACATAAGAATGAATTAAGAACTGCTCGGACTTCAAGCTAATGGTAGAATTAAAAGATATACATAACTGTACATATAATTGTATATATAATTGTATTGTATAAAAGATGAGGTTTATATAGAGGTTAAGAACAATGTATAAAATTTTTGTACTATGATAGGAACTGATAGGAAAATTCACTCTGGAATGTCATGTTTGTCCATTGTTGTTTTAATTGTATTATGAATAAAAAATTTCTAAAAAAAAAAAAAAAACATAAGACATTGAAGACTTGGAATTCACTCCTTAGTTGGATGATTTGAAATAGTTGGCACAAAAAATAGAATGGAATAAGCAGTGATTATTTTAGTTTGATTTGTTTTGAAAAAAAATGTTTTATAGGCTGGCATTATATGCCATTTCCCTGTGGTATAGAGTTGCTTGTAGAGATGAGACTTTTTTAAAAAAAGGTCCATAACTCTGTTGATAGATTTCTGAAACATGGACATATTTCTGTCTTCTTTGATTTTTGCCTCTTTGGAGAATTTTAGAAAGGCTTGCACTAAATGAACTTTCCAATTTAGGACACAGGAAGAAGTTGTAAAATGCAGAGTATAGTATTCCAACATAGGAGAAGAAAGTAATGGATTTGGTTGTTGCTCCTTCCTGTATCCTTCACTAATAATTGTTTTCTAGAACTCACTTGGTACTAAAATTGTAGCATGTTTTCTGAAATATTATGCCTTTTTCCTTTTTCTCAAATACTGGAAATTGCTCTAGAATATTTTTTCTGAATATTCAGAAATAGCCACAATTTCACTAATTTTACTGCAACCAAATCAAGGGGAGAATATTAGGAGATCAGCATTCAGGTCATCTTATAGATATGTATAGATATGTATTTTGCCTGGCTTATACACAGCTTCCTGTACATTGGTAAGAAAGTAGAAAGCACTTCAATCTCAACCCCCAGTGCTGCAGTTGAGAGTTCTGATTGTGGATATCAGGTGACCCTAGAAGTCAAACCAATGATCTCAATTATCAATATTTTAAACCCTTTCTCTAACAAATTGATAAAACTATGAATGAAACCTGAAGTGAGGGAAGAGAGCAGGCAATAGTAAACTCCTTCTGTATTTTCATAAAAAAAACCCCACAAGGATAGAAAATATAAAATGACTTTATGATGTAAGTCAGATGGCACTCAACAAGCTACTTAGGAAGAGCTAAAGAACTTTTGGGGTATTAACAGTGTTAATATGTCTAGATTAAAGTCTTTGGAATATCTAATTTCTGATGTTGCTAATACTAAAAAGAACCCAAAGCTGAAAAGGGAGCATTGCAGTGGGAACATGTAATGTAAAAAGTATGAACAATAGAAAATTCAACACTGCAAAAGATGAAATGAAACAGCTACCATTTGGCATCTTAGACATCACCAGATTGAAATGGACTAAAAAACTGTAAAGATATTGAAGATGAAAACCAACTTGGAAAAACAAGGCAAGTGTTTCAAAAGATCTGTAAACTCAAAACCTCAGAAAGAAGTTTCAACTTCAAATACATATGCTAAGGGATGCCAGTGGATTACAACTGATTAGATCAAAAATTTAAATTAAATTAGATCAAATGAAGAAGGAAAGGGTATACTGAAATATTGTACAATAGAAATGTCAACATCCTGAGAATTCCATGGACAGTCAAGAAAAAGTGAATCATCAATCCAAGGTTGTCTTTCAAATCACAAATGACCAAGCTTAAATTATTTTACTTTGGATACGTTGTGTGAAGACCCAGTTCTCTTAATAGATTCTAATGCTAGGTAAGGTGTGGAGGGCAAGAGAAGAAGATGACCAGTAGTTTACAATGGCAATAGCAACTATTTAAAAAGTTCAAAGATTGTGAGAGACAATTTATCCTAGAAAAAAATCTATGTGGTCGTTAAGAGTCAACACTGACTTGATTGCACATAATCAACCAATAGTAGATAATTATTAAGCAAAAGAAAATGATTTGTTTTTGAAATATCTATTAAACTTCAGAAATATTATAATTAACATTTCTTAAAATAATATAAAAGATAACTGATTTCTTCATAATCTTTGTTGACATGCTTGCACAATTAATATTAGGGTATGTGACATTAGCATGAACTCATTCTATTCATTAAGAAAGACAGATGGTACAAGCAGTAGCCATAGGCAGTAGTTAGCAGTTTTTATTATAATGGATATACAGTTGTACCTCAAAGCCATCAGAATTCTAATTTGGATAGAATTACTTATCCAAAATAAATAGTAAATTGCACGCTATGTTGCAGTATAATGCACATAGTTTTTTAAAAGTATCATTATCTTCTAACTTGTTAGAAATAAAGATTTCCTGATTTCCAAGGAAATAATCAATTTTATTCAGCAGCTAAACATTTTGCAGTCTTTGTTTATTTTCTTTACAAAATTCTGAACTATCAAGTATTGCTGGATGGATGAGGAGAATGTTACTTAGCAATTGATTTCAAGCACGTAGTTGTCATTGTACAAGATTTGACACATTTAGATTCTAATGCTGAGCATATTTTGAATAAAATTGTCCTATCAAAAGCAATGAGCAATATTGAGATGATTCTTTTGATCTGGAGAAGATCCCAAAATAAAACCTACCAATTATTTTCAATGTTTTAATTTGCTTAGTTAGTGTAGCCAATAATTTAAAAGCTTTCATAAGGTTCTTGTTTCCATTTTGAAAGGTTAGACAGAAAATGTTTAACAGTATTTAACATAAACTTTCAAGATACAATATTCTGTATTGAATTGGCCAATGGTATTAACTGGTCATGAAATAATGCTGTCATTAAGTTGTAGGTTGGAAAAAAGATAAATGAAGATATGTGCTGGTGTATTAAATGAAACACAATATCTTAGAAACCTGTGTATTGTTGAGATATCTTATTAATATCCAAATATATTCTGATCTATAGAAGTAATCTTTTAGAAAGTATATGTTCAAAGGAAGGCTTTGCATATTCTCAGATGTAATGAAATAAAGAGAAAAATTGTCCTGAGGTGAACAAGAATTGAATTATGATGAAATAGAGGAGAGAATTTTGATAATATACCAAGAGAGCAGGAGGAAAACATATGAAATAATGAATGTATGTATATATTCAAGCTGGGATATTCAGATTATGAATTTGAAAAAGAAAGACTGCAAGTAAGCAAGGATTTTGGGCTGCTTTCCAAGAAAAGAAATACCTTGGCTGATGTGCAACAAAATCTGACCAAACTTTGAACCAAATTGCTCTGGAGAAACATAAGAAATTATTCAGAAATACAAATAAAAATCTACAATTTTTCCCTTGCTGCTATAACTGGATTGAATTGCAATATGTATGTTTTCT
This sequence comes from Crotalus tigris, assembly GCF_016545835.1. Lineage (NCBI taxonomy): Eukaryota > Metazoa > Chordata > Lepidosauria > Squamata > Viperidae > Crotalus > Crotalus tigris. The sequence goes on from NW_024096914.1 coordinate 1,890,156, forward strand.
TGTGGCTAGGTGCATTTGAAAACAACATCTTTTACTTCCATTCTACAGCCTGATTAGTTTGCATGTGCTTGGCTTCATCCATGGTCCTTATTACATTTTTTATTCAGGAAAACAATGGCATTTATGAAAGAAATGAATAAAATGGAAAATGCAGGTATATAAAGGACACATTAAAAACAGCTCTCAACCTGTTTACCCCATTTAAACATAACGCAAAATAAGGTGACTAATCCTAAATAATCTGGACTGTGTGATAGGAGGAAAATGGAAAGTCATCTAAACTTCTTGCTTAAGTGACACTAAATAGGGAATTCGTGTTTTATGTAAGCCTTTCCTAGAATTGATCCACCTTAATTCTGGCACTCGGGAAGGTCTGGTGGCCTAATGATCAAGAACATCATTAGATACTTTGGAATTATTGTCATTAATTTATAAGCTCTAAATTTTCATGTTAATGATGTACACTCAAATACGTGGATGAGGCAGGAAGGTAAAGGAAATGAACAGTGAATAAAAAGGTATCAGCAGTTAATTATGGAAATGAGGACCACTGGAGATATATGTTTTAGGAATCACTGTTTCAACATGAAAATCTGTTTTTATAATTTCACAGTAAATTACTGTTTTTATATATTTGTTGCATGTTATTCATGTATACATGAATATTTATGTATACATGTGTACCTGTATGTGTCTGTCTGTCTGCTATCCATCTATCAAATTATCAATCTATTCATTCATATACATACAGTAGATTTTATGCACGTATATATACTCCTAACACTCTTATTTCGATGTAGCCCTTGTGTTATGATTCAATCTAATAATATTCCTTTTATTGTACAAAACACATGATAGCACCTGCCACTGCCATAGTCACTTTCCATCCAACTAATTTGTTTTCTTCATCCCAGAGATCATAAATCTCTACTCAGCCAAAGTAATATTCCACTTATTGTATGATTTCCAAGTAGGACTATATTGTAACTGTGTCCCTTCAGAGACAGTTCAGTCTAAAGAAGATATTCCAGGTCCTGGAAGCCAGTCTAGTGAAAATAAATACAATTATGATGTAAGACTTTCTGGTTTTTTGGTCTAAAAGGGTTTTATTCAGTTGATCTGATTCTACATGAACTAGGTGGTAACTGCATCATGCTCTAGAGCAGGGGTGTCAAACTGCTGGCTCTTGGGCCAGATGCGTCATGCCAAAACCCTGACCACCCCATTGCTGGCAATAGAAAAAAAAGTTGCAATATGTCATGACACATCACATGATTTGCGAGCTTGACACTCCCGCTCTAGAGAGTATTGACGGAAAAGGAACTCCAGTCATTAGGATTATTTTGGAAAGTCCTTCCTAATCTATAATCAGGCAGCCACAATGATAACTCACATACCTTGGATATAGAATAGCAAATTAGCTCCACTTCCTTAGTGAAACACATTCTCAATTCTGCCTTTTGTGGAAACAGTGAGCTATCTGAACTATACAACTGTAATATATATAAAAGATTCTGCACACCTCACCGTGACCATGATTGCTCTACTTACTGATGTCTTGGAAGAAAAATTCAGAAGACTCCCTTATAATGTCCAATTTTGTCCTTGTGCATCAAACTCAATTGAATCCCTAGCTCATGTTTCATTATACTGCCTCTTCTTCTTCTTGGACACTGCACCTCTCTTAGTGGACTTCCCAAGATGTATGGACCTGTTCTATACCTACTGATAACTACAATCTTATATCTCTGGCAATTGCCGAATTCTGCTTTGCTTCTATTTAGGATTAGCAAGAGAAATACTTTGCACTTCAATTAAAAAAAACCTTAACTCTTTCTGTCTTTTCCTTTAGTAGGCTCTTAAATAACAACCTAAGCAACAAGAAAAAAACAGGTTTTTTTTTCCTTTTTTCTGTGTTTTGATCTATGACTAAATTGAATAAATGAGTGTTCTGTTAATAAATTGATTAGCAAATTTAAGTTGTTACTGTTGAGTCCATCCACTTGTTTCTGATCACTCTCTTCTTTTTCTTGCCATTTTTTTAGCATTATAGACTATTCCAGACAGCTAGGTCTTCACATAATGTGGTCAACGTTTGATAATTTGAGCACTTGTGCCTTGAGTGACAATTCTAGGTTGATTTGTTCAATGACCCATTTCTTTGTTTTCTTGTGCATCTATTGTATTCTCAGGATTCTTCTTCAACACCAGTACAAAAGTATCAATGCTCTTTCTAACCTTTTACAATTATGCTGAATGCATCAGTAACAATATTCTTTTCTAAGGCCACTTTGATCATCTGGCATTTCCCTTTCCATCCAGGACTGTAATATGTATTGTATATTCCTAAGGATTATTTTGCTTGCATATGAAATTAAGAGTATTATACAATAGTTTGAACATTCTTAAATTCCCTTTCTTTGTATTTGTATGTTGACTGACATATGTTAGCCACTGTGTTATTCTCGAGATTTCCTAACATAATTTGGTTAGAATGATCTATTCTTTTTCTGTTGCTTGCCATATTTCAATAAGTGATACATCAATTCTTATAGTTTTCCAACTTAGTAATGACTGGTTTAGTTTTATCTAGTAATACTAGAGGATCTTATAAACAGAGAATATTTTCTAAGGTATTTTGGATGTTGACATCTCTAGTATATTATTTCAGTAACTCTTCATCTTTATTGTATCTCCTCTGAATCAGTTACTATCTGTCAATTGGCAAGCTTTAGTATACCAATTTCAGTCTCCTAAATTTGGAGATGTTTTGGAAGACTTTCTTGTTTTTCCATGTCTGTTTCAATCTTTATTATATTTAGAGATGCTATTGTAATATTGTTTTTTGTCTATTCCAATAGCACTGTGAAGTTCTTTCCTGAGATGTTTGTTTTCTTGTTTTTGACTTTTGGGGGGGGGGGCAATCCTCTGTCTCTTCCGAAACTAATTTGCTTTCTTCTGTTTCTTGATCTTTATCAGTGTCTTTTCACATTCATCCTTAATAACAGCTTTAATTTCATTTAGGTTCCTCTGATTTCTTATCAATGAGGTTCAGGGTTTTAAGGGATTGCTAATGCTGTCTTTGAAAATGGTGAGCATATGCTAAAGATCATATGGGAACTGTGGGAACTGGCTTTCTTCTTCTTTAAATTTTAAAGTTGCTTCATAATCATCTCTTGTCACATCTTTGCTATTATAACTGAGCTCTTCCGCCTTGTGTTAATAATATAGTCAACTTAATTCCTGTATACTGAATCTGGCAAGGTCCATGCTATTACAGTTTACTAATTCATACGCAGTGCTCATTGAGCAGCAAATATAAAAAATACAACCACAAATTATAATTTGTATGGAATTGTATAGAATTTTATATTTAAATGATGCTTTTCTCTTTAGGGATTGTGGAAATTGAGGACATTGTCTGGATATAATTTATTTCCTGGAATTTCACCAGGGATGAGAACTGGATTGGTTGGCTTACAAAAAGTTTTCATACTATTATTCTGATGGAAAATCTAAATGGCCCAAAGCATACTGTATACTGTACAATTAGATTTAAATTTACATTCCTCCCATGTTATTGTTTATTAGGACTTGCATATTCTAGGAGTATTACAATGTATAGTGAGACTTTCAAGAACAGCAAATAGCTTTTCTGTTAAATATGTGAAAATAAATTATAGAAGTTGTTCATGCTGTATACATTTTTCATATTTGCACATTTAGATTATTTACAGCAACTATGTTTTAACTCAAAACTGTCTAGCACATTGTTTGAGCAGCACAACTGAAAATTGTTTTGCTGTGGTTTTGTTTCTATGTTATTATGTCATTTGAACATGGTGCAGCAGTTGCTTCTTTCAAAAAAACTAGAGAAGGAGCTCAAGGTTTATTTCAGCTTTTTGTTCTTATTTCATTACTATTCATTCATTCATTCCATAATTTATTAAAATATTTTTTATTTCTTTTTTATTATGTAAAAAATTCCTGTGCTACCCAATAGTCATTCATTCTTTAGTCATGTCCCACATTTATTATCATTTAAGGTTCATTGGGAAACCAGTGTTCGGGCTTACACGTCATACCAATCCATGATTTTGTTTTATCATATTTTACTAGTTATATGGAATACTATGGTTCATGTACTTAATAAATCTGAAATAAGAACCAGCGCAGTTATAGTTTAGTGTAATGTGGGAATCCAGAAGTAAATAAAATACACAATTCTGTAAGTCATAAAATGAAGCTTTCCTTTTCATAAAAAAATATAAAAAATTCATCAGTAAAATAAAGGGAGATTTGTGAGGTTCCACAAGGACTCTATAGGGATCTCACAACCTCATATGAGGCTGCAGGGTACTGATCAATGATTTCGATTTAGAACGGAATAGAACTGCTACATTATTTTGGTCTGCTCAGTAAGTAAATAAATAGATATTTTTTCCCTATTTGAGTATATCTCGGTTTATACAACAATGAGTAGATGTACTTTCTTTTGCTTATATCACAAGTAACAGGATGCTTGCCTGAATTTTGGAGTTAACCAGGGCCTGACATGCTTACTCCTTTTACTTAACTAGAGATCTAAAGGAAATATCAGGGATAAAGGGTAGACTATTATGTGAGAAACAAAATAAAATAAAACCTTTGCAGAAGAAAGTTGTGGCAAGCAGCCAAGAACTACATGGATATGTCCATGAAATCACAAGAAGTGAGTGTATCTGGCTTTATTTATTTTAAATATCTGTCAATATATTCACGGTTAACAAGTTTCAGTTATATCAGGGCAAAATAGATCTCTTCAGTTCCTCACAAAGCTTTGGAATAAGGAAGGGTTTAAAAAGCAATTTGGAACAGGTTCATTGGCCCTTGTGACAAATATATCTATTCAATATTTAATTCACTACTCAATGCCGCAAACAACAGCAACAACATTTTCTTTTGGCTTTTGCTTGCAAGTTCCTGAAGCTAACCTTGAAGTATTTATGCTATACTCATGGATTCAGTCCAGTGCCAGTAAGTATGTTAAGCATGGGTAGGTAGTTTGGAGCCTGGTTGAATTTGGGGGTAGTGAGTTGCCTAAATATAGAAAATGAGTGTTCCAGTAGATGGCATACAGCTTCAAACAGCATCAAAGAAAATCAGCTTTGATTCCTATTTAGGATAAGTATCAAGCTTCTCTGAGGACAAAACACAGCAGGGTTTGAATACAAATGTTGAAAATCTCCTTTGGGGAGAAGATTCTATTTGCAGATTTGATTTACAGACTCAGGCATTTGACGTTTGCAGAAAGAGGCTGCCAGACTGGCTTTCTATTCTTGCACTCAGGTTTGTTAGCATCTGCCTGTCTATTCTTGGAAAGACAATAATAAGTGACTATTAGTCTGAATTATTTTAAAAGAGTAGCAGGCACAGTGGCACTTTGTACTAGTAGCATAGCCTGTCTCTGTACCATCTCAAAACATCAAGATTGTGTTGAATGAGAAAGGAAGCCACAGAATGACATTAAAAACCTCATCTTTTCTGAGTGCTGATGCCAGAATATTTTTTAGCATTTAAGGTACAGTATTTTTTTTCTGGACTGTTTTGCACAGAAAATTGTCGGGGAAATTATAACTACAGAAATTCTTTCTCCTGTAATATGTAATTATACTAGAATATATATATGTATGTATGTATGTATGTATGTATGTATGTATGTATGTGTATATATATATATATATATATATATATATATATATATATATATATATATATATAGTCAATTACCAATAAAGCGTGAACACCAGGAATATAATAAACTATAAAAGTTTAATACCATCACCGATCACCAAGCTTTCGTCAGATACTTCTGACATCGTCAGGGTTAATGCTGGTCTGTGGGAGAGTGCCTTTATAGGTGAGCTGTCATTTGCACACAGCTCCTAGATCTTGTCTTAGGTCCTAATTGATTTAACTGCTTTTTAATTACGGTTTCCATACTGATGACTCCTCTTTTCTTGCTTTTACTGCTTGTGGGTGTGTCATTATTCCCCTCTACCTCCAACTGCCTTGAATTAGGGAGGTTCTTTCCTCCCCTTTTTTGGTCATTCATATATATATATATATATATATATATATATATATATATATATATATATATATATATATATGTTTTCTGAGGTTTTCGCGGGTATTTGTATATAGGTCTTTGGTTGTTCGGGTTTTCTCCCGCGTAAAATTGGAAGTGTCTTGGCAACGTTTCGACGAAGTCACATTCGTCATCTTCAGGCTGGTGTTTTTAGCTTCTTGCTTTGAGCAGCAATGTGTGGTTTTAGCTGTTTCTTCCTTTTAACTGCCAGTGAGGGTATGAACTGATTGGATGGGAGCTTGGCTGTGTTCTGATTGGGTGGAGGTGTGTTCTGAATGGTTAGGGGCTTGGCTGTGCTCTGATTGGCTGGGGGAGTGTTCTGTTTGGTTGTGCTCAGGTTAGTCTGAGTTGCAGAGGGGTTTAAGATTTTGGGGTTAGGGAGTCGTTTGTCAATAAGGGCAGGTTTCCAAATGGCTGGTAGGCGGGAGGTATCATCTCGCTTGTTCATGCTGTGTGGGCGTTTTTCTATCTCGATGGCTTCTCTGATTATTCTGTTATTAAAATGTTCACTTTTGGCAATGGTTCTGGTATTTTTAAAGTCAATTTCATGTCCTGTGGCTTTAAGGTGTTGGACCAGGGAAGATGTTGGTTCCTCTTTTTTGACTGAGTTCTTATGTTCTTCAATGCGTGCACTTATTCTTCTGTTGGTTTGTCCGATGTATGTGGTGGGACAAGTGGTGCATGGGATTTCGTATACTCCTTGATTTTCTAATTCAATTTTATCTTTGGGGTTTCTAAGGATGGTGGATATTTTTCTGTTTGTGCAGAATGCTGTTTTGATGTTGTGTTTATGGAGGATCTTACTGATTCTGTCTGTGGTGCCTTTTATGTATGGGAGGAGGGCTTTGCCGTTTTCTTGTTCTTTGTCTTGGATTTTGGTGGGGGTTTCTTTTTGGATAGGTTTGTAATCTTATTTTATGGAATCCATTGGATGTTAGTACATTGGTGAGAGTGTGTAGTTCGGGTTTTAGGTGTTGTTCGTCAGCTAAGCGTTTTGTTCTGGAGATGAGTGTCTTGGCTACAGAGATAGCCATCGAGATAGAAAAACACCCACACAGCATGAACAAGCGAGATGATACCTCCCGCCTACCAGCCATTTGGAAACCTGCCCTTATTGACAAACGACTCCCTAACCCCAAAATCTTAAACCCCTCTGCAACTCAGACTAACCTGAGCACAACCAAACAGAACACTCCCCCAGCCAATCAGAGCACAGCCAAGCCCCTAACCATTCAGAACACACCTCCACCCAATCAGAACACAGCCAAGCTCCCATCCAATCAGTTCATACCCTCACTGGCAGTTAAAAGGAAGAAACAGCTAAAACCACACATTGCTGCTCAAAGCAAGAAGCTAAAATCACCAGCCTGAAGATGACGAATGTGACTTCGTCAAAACGTTGCCAAGACACTTCCAATTTTACGCGGGAGAAAACCCGAACAACCAAAGACCTATATACAAATACCCGCGAAAACAAACAAACAGAAGGAGCACCCATGGGATCACCCCTCTCACCTGTCATTGCCAACCTCTAATGGAACACTTTGAAACCCAAGCTCTAGAAAAATCGGATCACAAACCCAAACTCTGGCTCAGATATGTAGACGACACCTTCATAATCTGGCCACATGGGAAAGAAAAACTGGACAACTTCCTCACACACCTCAACAGCCTACACCCCAAAATACAGTTCACCATGGAAACAGAAGCTAACAACCAACTTCCCTTCCTGGATGTCTTAGTCTACAAGAAATCCAATGGCTCCCTAGGACACACCATCTACCAGAAGAAAACACACACAAACCGCTATCTGCACGCTCTCTCACACCACCACCCAGCACAGATCAACTCTGTAGCCAAGACACTCATCTCCAGAACAAAACGCTTAGCTGACGAACAACACCTAAAACCCGAACTACACACTCTCACCAATGTACTAACATCCAATGGATTCCATAGAAATAAGATTACAAACCTAATCCAAAAAGAAACCCACCACCAAAATCCAAGACAAAGAACAAGAAAACGGCAAAGCCCTCCTCCCATACATAAAAGGCACCACAGACAGAATCAGTAAGATCCTTCATAAACACAACATCAAAACAGCATTCTGCACAAACAGAAAAATATCCACCATCCTTAGAAACCCCAAAGATAAAATTGAATTAGAAAATCAAGGAGTATACGAAATCCCATGCACCACTTGTCCCACCACATACATCGGACAAACCAACAGAAGAATAAGTGCACGCATTGAAGAACATAAGAACTCAGTCAAAAAGAGGAACCAACATCTTCCCTGGTCCAACACCTTAAAGCCACAGGACATGAAATTGACTTTAAAAATACCAGAACCATTGCCAAAAGTGAACATTTTAATAACAGAATAATCAGAGAAGCCATCGAGATAGAAAAACGCCCACACAGCATGAACAAGCGAGATGATACCTCCCGCCTACCAGCCATTTGGAAACCTGCCCTTATTGACAAACGACTCCCTAACCCCAAAATCTTAAACCCCTCTGCAACTCAGACTAACCTGAGCACAACCAAACAGAACACTCCCCCAGCCAATCAGAGCACAGCCAAGCCCCTAACCATTCAGAACACACCTCCACCCAATCAGAACACAGCCAAGCTCCCATCCAATCAGTTCATACCCTCACTGGCAGTTAAAAGGAAGAAACAGCTAAAACCACACATTGTGCTGCTCAAAGCAAGAAGCTAAAAACACCAGCCTGAAGATGACGAATGTGACTTCGTCAAAAACGTTGCCAAGACACTTCCAATTTTACGCGGGAGAAAACCCGAACAAACCAAAGACCTATATACAAATACCCGCGAAAACCTCAGAAAACAAATATCGAACCTCTACGGGGAGGAAATCCACCATCTGACCAGGACCTATGAAAAACTTGAAGTCCAAAGAGCTTCCATTTTATGTGACCTCGCATTCCTACGTAACTGCCGAGATCAAAATCTAATCCCCACATGTTTCCAACTGAAATTCCACTCCAACTCTGCAGCCACCAAACGGATCCTGAAAAGAACAGAATTGGCCCTAATCAGAAATGAACTTCACACAAAAAGATTCCTCCTAGACCGAATTAACAAAGATCTCCTCACACTCCACCTCAAACTCAGCAACAAGATCCACCCCGCACTTTGGGACAAATCCAAACAACTCGCCGTCTGGAGAGCCGAAACACAGACCACCCTCAAGACAGATACACACACCAACAAACTCCGAAGACTACAAGAACGCCAGAAACAAACCCCTCCTCCCTCACAGCCACACATGAAACAAACAGTGCATCACATCTCAGATAGGATCCTCACCAAAGCCGAAACCAATGTCCTTTCCAAAGGATTCAACTTTGCAGTCGCTCCCAAACACATCCCCACTGAAACCATTATATGTGAAGTTGACACCAGCCTGACCAAAATCAACCCCGATGACGCTAACAAAATCAGACTCAAAATCACCAACATCCTCTGCACCAGCAAGCCACCCAAAAGAAACTTACCCAAAGAGGAACAGACAGCACTACGTAACCTGAAAGAAGACACCAGCATAATAATCCTACCAGCAGACAAGGGCAACGCCACGGTGGTTATGAACACATCTGACTACCAACCAAATTAACCAACCTACTCCAAGACTCCACATACAAACCCCTAAATACAGATCCCACCACCTACCTGAAAAAACCACCAGAACCAAGATAAAAGCCTCCCCCATTAGCGAAGAGATCCAGCAAAGAATCATTCCCAGAGAGAAATCATCCAGATGCCCTAAAATCTATGGTCTCCCCAAGATACACAAAGAAGGAACCCCACTCAGACCTATAGTCAGCTCCATAGGCTCACCTCTACAAAACCTAGCCAAATTTCTCGCCAAACAACTACAGCCCTATGCAGAATCCATCACCTCACACGTAAAAAAACTCATTCCAGTTTATAGAGATCATAAAGAAACAAAACTTACAGCCCAGCGATTCCTACTATGAGCTTCGATGTCTATACCCTCTTCACCCAAGTGCTATCAAGAAGCCTTGACAGCTATTCAAAAACAAATATAACCCCCAAACACATCTTAGATCTGACCAAACCACTGCCTATCCAAACAACTACTTCATCTATAACGGACAAAAATACAAACAAACAGAAGGAGCACCCATGGGGATCACCCCTTCACCATGTCATTGCAAACCTCTACATGGAACACTTTGAAACCCAAGCTCTAGAAAAATCTGATCACAAACCCAAACTCTGGCTCAGATACGTAGACCACACCTTCATAATCTGGCCACATGGGAAAGAAAAACTGGAAAATTCCTCTTACACCTCAACAGCCTACATCCCAAAATACAGTTCACCATGGAAACAGAAGCTAACAACAACTTTCCTTCCTGGATGTCTTAGTCTACAAGAAATCCAATGGCTCCCTAGGACACACCATCTACCAGAAGAAAACACACACAAACCGCTATCTGCACGCTCTCTCACACCACCACCCAGCACAGATCAACTCTGTAGCCAAGACACTCATCTCCAGAACAAAAAGCTTAGCTGACGAACAACACCTAAAACCCGAACTACACACTCTCACCAATGTACTAACATCCAATGGATTCCATAGAAATAAGATTACAAACCTAATCCAAAAAGAAAACCCCACCAAAATCCAAGACAAAGAACAAGAAAACGGCAAAGCCCTCCTCCCATACATAAAAGGCACCACAGACAGAATCAGTAAGATCCGTCATAAACACAACATCAAAACAGCATTCTGCACAAACAGAAAAATATCCACCATCCTTAGAAACCCCAAAGATAAAATTGAATTAGAAAATCAAGGAGTATACGAAATCCCATGCACCATTTGTCCCACCACATACATCGGACAAACCAACAGAAGAATAATTGCACGCATTGAAGAACATAAGAACTCAGTCAAAAAAGAGGAACCAACTTCTTCCCTGGTCCAACACCTTAAAATCACAGGACATGAAATTGACTTTAAAAAGACCAGAACCATTGCCAAAAGTGAACATTTAATAACAGAATAATCAGAGAAGCCATCGAGATAGAAAAACGCCCAACAGCATGAAAAAGCGAGATGATACCTCCCGCCTACCAGCCATGGAAACTTGCCTTATTGACAAATGGACTCCCAACCACAAAATCTTAAACCCCTCTTCAACTCAGACTAACCTGAGCACAACCAAACAGAACACTCCCCCAGCCAATCAGAGCACAGCCAAGCCCATAACCATTCAGAACACACCTCCACCCAATCAGAACACAGCCAAGCTCCCATCCAATCAGTTCATACCCTCACTGGCAGTTAAAAGGAAGAAACAGCTAAAACCACACATTGCTGCTCAAAGCAAGAAGCTAAAAAAACCAGCCTGAAGATGACGAATGTGACTTCGTCGAAACGTTGCCAAGACACTTCCAATTTTACGCGGGAGAAAACCCGAACCACCAAAGACCTATATATATATATATATATATATATATATATATATATATATATATATATATATATATGTTTTCTGAGGTTTTCGCGGGTATTGGTATGTAGGTCTTTGGTTGTTCGGGTTTTCTCCCACGTAAAATTGGAAGTGTCTTGGCGACGTTTCGACGAAGTCCCATTCGTCATCTTAAGGCTGGTGTTTTCAGCTTCGTGCTTTGAGCAGCAATGTGTGGTCTTAGCTGTTTCTTCCTTTTAACTGCCAGTGGGGGTATGAACTGATTGGGTGGGAGCTTGGCTGTGTTTTGATTGGGTGGAGGTGTGTTCTGATTGGTTAGGGGCTTGGCTGTGCTCTGATTGGCTGGGGGGTTGGCTGTGCTCTGATTGGCTGGGGGGTTGGCTGTGCTTTGATTGGCTGGGGGAGTGTTCTGTTTGGTTGTGCTCAGGTTAGTCTGAGTTGCAGAGGGATTCAAGATTTTGGGCTGCCCTGCCATTCCTTGGCTTCGCGTTTGTGGTCGGACTCATTTTCATGAGGGTGTCAGTTGCTTCTGTATGGATTGGAGGGCTTTGAAGTGGCTAATGATGCAGCTCTGGTCTGGCTTCTGGTTTGTGGTCGTGCCTCATCATCGGTGTGGCTTTGGGTTTGCGTTTTGCGTGGATGTGTGGTGATGACATCCTGTGTGGTTTTTGTGAGTGTGGGTCTGGTATCATTTTTTGTGTTAGGGAGTCGTTTGTCAATAAGGGCGGGTTTCCAAATGGCTGGAAGGCGGGAGGTATCATCTCGCTTGTTCATGCTGTGTGGCGTTTTTCTATCTCGATGGCTTCTCTGATTATTCTGTTATTAAAATGTTCACTTTTGGCAATGTTTCTGGTATTTTTAAAGTCAATTTCATGTCCTGTTGCTTTAAGGTGTTGGACCAGGGAAGATGTTGGTTCCTCTTTTTTGACTGAGTTCTTATGTTCTTCAATGAAATCCCATGCACCACTTGTCCCACCACATACATCGGACAAACCAACAGAAGAATAAGTGCACGCTTTGAAGAACATAAGAACTCAGTCAAAAAAGAGGAACCAACATCTTCCCTGGTCCAACACCTCAAAGCCACAGGACATGAAATTGACTTTAAAAATACCAGAACCATTGCCAAAAGTGAACATTTTAATAACAGAATAATCAGAGAAGCCATCGAGAGAGAAAAACGCCCACACAGCATGAACAAGCGAGATGATACCTCCCACCTACCAGCCATTTGGAAACCCGCCCTTATTGACAAACGACTCCCTAACACAAAAAATGATACCAGACCAACAGTCACAAAAACCACACAGAATGTCACCACCACACATCCACGCAAAAAGCAACCAAAGCCACACCGATGATGAGGGCAGACCACAAACCAGAAGCAAGGACCAGAGCTGCCATCATTAGCCACTTTAAAGCCCTCCATCCCATAAATAGAATGCAAAAGACACCCCCATGAAAATAGGACGACCACAAACGCGAAGCCAAAAAAATAGCAAGGCCGCCCAAAATCTTTAAACCATCTGCAACTCAGGACTAACCTGAGCACAACCAAACAGAACACTCCCCCAGCCAATCAGAGCACAGCCAACCCCCCAGCCAATCAGAGCACAGCCAAGCCCCTAACCAATCAGAACACACTCCACCCAATCAGAACACAGCCAAGCTCCCACCCAATCAGTTCATACCCCCACTGGCAGTTAAAAGGAAGAAACAGCTAAGACCACACATTGCTCCTCGAAGCACGAAGCTGAAAGCACCAGCCTGAAGATGACGAATGGGAATTCGTCGAAACGTCGCCAAGACACTTCCAATTTTACGCGGGAGAAAACCCGAACAACCAAAGACCTACATACAAACACCCACGAAAACCTCAGAAAAAAAATATATATATATATACTATATATAATATATATATATATATATAATATATACAAAATAGTCAAAATAATGATCACCAAGAGAATATCTATCAAAAATAGAATTTAATCCACCAAGCTTTCGTCAAATACATTTGACATCGTCAGGGTTAAAAGGCAAACGCCGGGGGAAGTCTTATATACAGTTGTTTAATGCCTGTTTCCGGCTCTTGGAGCGTGTCATCGGCCCAGCTGATTGAGTTGAGTCTCAAGCGCACGCCCCACATCAGCATCTATCCTCTTTCCATTGCTAATTTGCATTCTGTCATACGTTACTCCGTTAGCTGTTTCAGAGTTGGGGGTCAGGATCTTTTTGTCTCCCCTGCTCATAACTCCCCCACCATCCCACCCACGGCTTCCCTTAGGGAGCGGGGGTGGGTAATTATTTAAATTGCTTCCAATATCCCTGCAAGCCCCAAGACCACTTTGATCTTGTTTATCTATCCCTCGGGGTTGTAACGCAAGCTCATAGTCACCACCCATGCTATTCCTCCTCCCCTCCTCCTTCCCGTGAGTTCTCCTAAATGATCTACTGTTCGTTTCCACGCTCTCTCCCTTGCGCACACTCAAGATGTTTTCTGCCATTGTCCCATTGTCAGTGCCTTGTTGTTCCGTCCATTGTCGGTAAGCACCATTCCCACTCATCCCCAATTCTCCATTCTCACTCCGTACGGGGCTCTTCCCCTTTAATTGCAGTCGCTGTTTCACTCCGCAGCTTTGTGTTGAGAATGTCAGAGGGGGGTGCCTTCCTCTGCTCAACTGCGACCGGGTTATCATAATGTGCCTGGTAGTATCCTCAAAGGGGGATTCATCCTCGTTCTCATCGTCCTCGTTAGACTTTATTATATTCCGTTTTCCTTCCGGTTCCTCAAGCCCCACTCCATCTCCATTCCGTCCCAAAAAGAGTCTGCTCCCAGCGGATCGTGGCAAACCTAGCCGCAGTTGTCCGCTGGAGTTAGTCTGTTGTCGATCCGGGAGGGAGGAGCTGTCAACAGAGGCTCCATTGGTGTAATTATGCAGGGAGGGGGGCCGGGTGGTATTTTGATTACAAGTTTTTTGATTGGGTCCCCCCACATGTTAGTACGGTTGCTGGCACTCCACATTTTCAGAGCTTGGTGCGCTGCACACAAGTCTACGCGCCGATTGATGGACTCCGTTCCTGAAAACCATGCCTCTTTCAGTAGGCGACCTCCTTTGGTCGTGTCGTTGGCCAAGATTTGGGCATTCTCAAAGTCAAAGCAATGGTCGTATTCTGCTACATGGGCCCAAATCTGCGAATGTTGTTCGCCTCGTCTAATAGCCAACCTATGCTCATGTAGACGAGTCTTAAGTCTTTTTGAGGTCTCTCCTACATAATTACTCTGGCACCCCGTGCAGTTGATCTTATAAACTATAGCTGATCTCTCGGCGGTAGGGAGCTGGTCCTTGGGGCGCATCACTTTAGCTCGTAAGGTCTGGGTAGGTTTGTGGGCTACCTGTATATTGTGGGGTGCCAGAAGCCTGGCTGTGGCTTCTGACACATTACTAATGTACGGTAGAGACACCCGTACGGTTCGTGTCCGGGGTTCCTCTCTTTGCTGTCCATTTCGGGGGTCTGATACCATACTGTGTCACTTAATAAACCTTAGGGGGTACCCATTCATCCGGCATATGCGGAATAGATGTTTTCTTTCTTCTGCCTTAGACTCCATGGTGCTGCAGTGCGATTGCACCCGTTTAAACAAGGTCTTAATGCAGCTGGCTTTATGGGAGGCCGGATGGTTGCTATGGAAGTGGAGGATTCGGTCCGTATGGGTGGGCTTCCGATAGACCTTGGTGTTCAAAGTTCCATCTAAGGAACGTTGGACCAATACGTCCAAAAAGGCTATCGAGCCCCGGATCTCCTCCTCGGATCTCCTCCTCCACCGTAAATTTAATGTCCGGATATATTGAGTTTAACACTCCCATAATAGTAATGTGTCATAGTAATGTGTCAGAAGCCACAGCCACAGTGTTAAACTCAATATATCCGGACATTAAATTTACGGTGGAGGAGGAGATCCGAGGAGGAGATCCGGGGCTCGATAGCCTTTTTGGACGTATTGGTCCAACGTTCCTTAGATGGAACTTTGAACACCAAGGTCTATCGGAAGCCCACCCATACGGACCGAATCCTCCACTTCCATAGCAACCATCCGGCCTCCCATAAAACCAGCTGCATTAAGACCTTGTTTAAACGGGTGCAATCGCACTGCAGCACCATGGAGTCTAAGGCAGAAGAAAGAAAACATCTATTCCGCATATGCCGGATGAATGGGTACCCCCTAAGGTTTATTAAGCGACACAGTATGGTATCAGACCCCCGAAACGGACAGCAAAGAGAGGAACCCCGGACACGAACCGTACAGGTGTCTCTACCGTACATTAGTAATGTGTCAGAAGCCACAGCCAGGCTTCTGGCACCCCACAATATACAGGTAGCCCACAAACCTACCCAGACCTTACGAGCTAAAGTGATGCGCCCCAAGGACCAGCTCCCTACCGCCGAGAGATCAGCTAGAGTTTATAAGATCAACTGCACGGGGTGCCAGAGTAATTATGTAGGCGAGACCTCAAAAAGACTTAAGACTCGTCTACATGAGCATAGGTTGGCTATTAGACGAGGCGAACAACATTCGCAGATTTGGGCCCATGTAGCAGAATACGACCATTGCTTTGACTTTGAGAATGCCCAAATCTTGGCCAACGACACGACAAAAGGAGGTCGCCTACTGAAAGAGGCATGGTTTTCAGGAACGGAGTCCATCAATCGACGCGTAGACTTGTGTGCAGCGCACCAAGCTCTGAAAATGT